>NC_048298.1:93041255-93341255 GCF_013100865.1 Trachemys scripta elegans
GGGGGGGTGTTGGGGGTGCAGGGCAGAAGGCTGGGGGCGTGTTGGGGTGTGGGGGATTCAGGGCTGGGGGCTGTGGGGGGTGCAGGGCAGAAGGCTGTGTGTGTGGGGGGATTCAAGGGTCAGGGCAGAGGGCTGGAGGTATGGGGGTGCAGGGCAGAAGGCTGAGTGTGTGTGTGGGGGGTTCAGGGCAGAAGGCTGGGTGTGTGGGGGGGTTCAGGGCAGAGGGCTGGGTGTGTGGGGGATGCAGGGCAGAAGTCTGGGGTGCTCGGCTCATGGGGGTGCTCCCAGCCCCCTGCCCTGAGCGACTCATGGCAGGGGGCTGGAAGGGATATGCCCTGTTCCACCCCTTTCCCCCAGGCTCCGTCCCTACCTCTCTCTGCGTCCTCTACGGAGCTGTGTGCATGCTGCTGCTCTTCCCCCTCCCCCTCGCTAGGGCCAACAGCTGATTGCCGCAGGGACGGAGAGAAGGGGTAGGAAAGCACCTCGCTGGGGGAAGAAGCGGGGGAGGGGGGAAGCTTGGCTGCTGCAGAACCAAGCTTCTGCCTCCTGCCCCTACAGGGGAGAGCAGTGGGCGGGGGGGTTGAGTGGGGCTGGGGGCTGGGACCGTGGCAGGGAGCTGCATGCCACTCAAAATCGGCTCGCGTGCCATGTTTGGCACGCGTGCTATAGGTTGCCAACCCCTGGCCTATAGCACGTCCTTGTATCTGCTGGTGTGTAGCTGTCACATACACATAGTATTCCCAGGGACTTGATAATGCACACACAGGTCATGTAGGCCCAGAAGCAGGCCATAGGCCCTTGAGGTCTGAAACACTTTGAAAATACTGCCATCTCTAGCCTATATAACTTCCAACAAAATTCAGATTGAAAGTTGCTTTAAATAAATTGAATCTTTTTTTTTAGTCTGTTTGTTCCAGAGGGCCAAAATGTCCTAAAACAAAAATTTCCAGATCTGATCTGGGGAGAGAAAAGCACAATTAGCAGAAGATTCCTTCCTGACTTCCAGAAAACATGGTTATCTACTTCTCAAGCACAAAACTGACTAATACCCGTTTAATGTATTAGAGTCCATGTAGCCATCCAGATTTTGTTTAAATACATTGATACTACTTGGCTCCTCCAGCTGTGGAAGTTCATTCCACTGACCGATAATCACCATCTGTCTAATAAGATTCCAGGGTTGTCACTCTGTGTCACTCTGAAGCCTAGAATTTCTACAAGCTAGAGCTCTGCAGTGGGATTGGGATCCCGTGGGTCCCACAGGACCCGCTGCCATAATAGCAGGAATGGGTAAAATGTACTTTGCTGTGGGCGGGATTGAGTGGGCAAAAAATACAGACTGGTAATTTGTGGGGAAACGCTAAATCTCTCATTAGTTTACCAAGAGTACCTTATTTGAGAAATTGCTAATTACTTTGTTTGAGCTTCTCTTTCCTATACATGATTATCTCTCTCGCTCCGAATCTGGTGTAGTACACTGGCACAAGTCAGGTCAGAGAATCATACTCATTGGTTTTATTGTTCAGTGACATCACATACACGCAGACTGTCACTGTTGTATCAGCTTGCTGTCAGTGCTGTGAGCAGTTTTCTGGTAAATGTTTTTCAAAAAGCAATAATAATCCTGACATATAAATAATTTGAATGTTATGTTTCAAAGTTCCAAAAACAGTGCTTAAGCGGTTTAAAAAATTCCTGTTTTTTTAAACAACTTCCTTTTTATAATCATTAAAAAAATCTGCACCTTTTAAGGCAAAATTGTGGTGCAATTTGTGTTGACAACTGTGATATACACGACAGCAGTTTGTCATAAATAGAATTTCAGCAAGGTACAGCAATTTTTTTTTAAATAAAGGTATTAATACTTAAATTTAAGTGAGGGATAGAATGATTTGATACCTATTATAACAGAAGTTAAAGTTTTTTTTTGTTTTACCTGGTTTAAGCAATATTTGTTTTATTCTTTTGGTGGTAAAAATTGTCTGAATTCAGTTATATATATAAATGGACTGTTTTTGTTTTAGTAGCATGGGGGAATCAATCGGTCTCTCTTGCAGGATTTGTGGGATCTAAGGTTTTTGTAGGTGGGAGTGGGATAAAAAAAATGGTCCTGTGCAGGGCTACCCAAGGATTGTTGAGAGCTCTTTGTTTAGAATGTCAAGACGTTCTATCATCACTGCAATTTGAGGTCTTTTACCATCCGGTTTTTACATTCTCATACATTTTTGGCTTTTTTACACTTTATGAATTACAACCATATGACAGCATGGCTTTCACATGGTTCTCTTTTAAAATTATATTTCTCATTCTCTTTCCATGTATGTTCATTTTAAAGGGATGCTTTCAGTTTAAAAATTGCTCTTATGTTTAAAACTTTACCTACTGTTGTTACTATTAACACTTGAGATTACTAGTGGAATTGAAAGATTAGAGATGTTCTTTTTTGGTCTTTTTTTCTGTTTGTTTACATAGTGCATTTGACAGCATTGTAGTCAGTTTCACTTTTTCTGCTGTAGTCAATTAATTCCCTTTCAGGTTATGTGAGATTTCCCACTGTGGCAAGTGAATGGGGATTGGAGTTGAAGATAAATATTGAGATAAACACTTTTAAAAAATAGAAAAATGTGATTGTAAAACCATACAAAATTCAGAGGGACTAAGGGGCAAGTCAAGTGCCTCAAACCACTTTTAATTCTTCTAAGATGATGATCTCCATTTATGATCAACTTTCTTCCTTTATTTGTGATCTATTTGTGGTAGAAATCAGCATGACAAACTGGGAGTTAAGGGAACACATCAAGGAATGTGCAGGTAGGGCAGGGAATTGAGAAGATGTGACACCCGTTCTTTCAGGCCAGAAAACCACACCAAAAAGTTTGGGGCCAATGAACTCCAGCTAGCTTTGTCTGATTTCAGTACTGCTTTACCTGACAGTAATAAAGCTCCCTATGGATGCTTGCACGTCTCGGCTTACTAATGGCTTCTGGTCACCTTGCATGTTTTGTCTGGCTAACTGCTCCAAATTATTGACTTTCTGATTAGGGCTGAAGGCTATTTTGATTAATCTTACATCATTTCCACTTCTTGTCTTTTGCTGCCTTTCATATCTCACTGGATAGTAAAACATGCTTGAACTGGGACTCTGCCCTGCAAATTGAAAATATATCTCTTCGGTGTGTGTCTCTCTTTACTATACTCTTTCTGTTCTGTAAGGCTCTGACCAGTTTGGGAGACTTTCTTACTTGGTTATAATTGGTGCCTTGTCCATTAATGGTACGTAGAACAGAACCACTTGACTGAGTAGAGAGTAGCAGGTTGTATTGGGCTATAGAATATTGCATTACTACTATAAAGATGTACGTTTTGCTTATCATAGGGAAATACATGACTGCACTGAAAGTCAGCGTCCATGCTGTGGGCTGGCGTTTGCAGGAGGAAGGGAACGTGGCAGTCTCACTGTTGTAGTTTTACCAGGCAATCTGTATATGTGTCCCCAACACTTTATATGCACTGCTTCTCAGTAGGATATATTTCCTTGCTCCCTGGGAACTAAATAAAACTCTAATCTCATTGTACTGCTCCGGGAAATATGTATTTCTAGGTGGGGAAGTGCAGGACATAGTTCCTTAAGAAATTTAAAAAATACTTCTTTCCTCCATATGTTCAAGTAAGCCCCGAAGCGTGGGAATTAGGTGAGATTCAGAATTCAGGTGGCCAGTGTCCCTGTGGTTTTTTTGTCCCATGCAATCATTTATCTTATTCAAGCATGAGGTGAATTTTCCATTTTGTGTTCAGGGCTGATATTTATGGCAATCCCAGTTGTTTACATTCCATAGACATGTCCCATTTCTTCTGAATTCAGAGGGGAGGAGGGAAATATGGAGCTGTTTCCTTAATTACAAGACTCCATATCCCAAATATCTAAATTTAGCTCTGATTCTTGTTGAAAGCATCTTTTTTTTTGAGGCGAACGGGAAACCTTGTATCCTGCTCTGTGAGACCACTAAAGAAGCAGGAGGAGGTGAGGTTACCATGGAGATGATAGTTGTGTGCAAGGGGAGAACTGAATGGTTTAGAATTCCAGGAAGGAAGAGGGAGTGATGTCATCATATTTCATGCACCAGCCCAGGCACCACTGTGATGTTTGTGGGTGTGTGTATTTTTTTCAAGAACATCAAGGAAGTGCAGTCGGTCATGCAGAAAGGCCCCAGATGTTTAATTTGTAAACATCATCTTGAATTTGTTTATAAATACTTGTCGGGTCAATACCCTGAGTGCTGTTGAATGTATAGTGTGTGTATATGCACTGTATTTTATAAAGCATTTTCTTCTGGTTAAAAAGAAAAAAGGGTGATGTAACAGTCCATGACTGCATCTGTTCAGGGAAAATGTGATTGCCAGCTCACCATGTATTCATGCCTCTGTGGAATAGAACTTATGGTTTTTGACTGCATTTCTGGACATCTCTTCCTGGTGAATTAAAGAAACAGCTCCACTAACTTAACCAAATGGGAAAACTTATATACATATGGGCAGGAGTATATATCCTGGGCAACAGAGTGGTGCACAGTATTTTTAATATCTAAGTGTGATACCTCTGACCAAAATTATCTTTTTACATCCAAAATACGTCCTGTAAAAATAATGATGGGATGGGGAGGAAGTGGTATAATTCCCAATAGCCTGCAACTCTGTATGTAGGGACATTCATGCTTGTGCACTAACGAGGCGGCAAATAAATGGAAAGTCTTCTATTAAACAATGTTTATAGGATTGTTGATGGGCCAAAGCCCAGAACCAAATGAAATGGAAGAGGGAAAACAGCCAGAGGGAGGCTTACCGTTCTATACATGATGTTATTGGAGCTTAATAGCCAGAGGTAATAAGAGCCATACATCAAATTGGGGGAAGTATCCAGTTGAGGTGCCATAGAGATCAGTTTCAAAACCAGTTTAATTCAGTTTTTGATGTGTAATCTGGTAGTTAAGCCTTAGACTCTACTTTTACATTAGTTGTGCTCACAGATGATACTAGATAGGGAGGTGTTGCAAACAGCAGTGAAGACAGACCTAATGCATTGGGTGCATCCACACTAGGAAAAAGGGGTTTTCTTACCATGTTAGCTAATATGTGGTAACTAACACAAAATAAAATCTTAGGGAAGACAAGGCAGTTTGTAGTTTCCAAATGTGTTCGACCTGCTAATTGGTGGTAAAACTGAAACTGTCTTGTCTTAGTGTTTTACTTCAGTTAGCATGGTAAAACACCTTTTCCTCATCCAGCATATTGCGTCTCTATCTTCAGTGCAGTTTTGCCTTTTTTCCTACTGAAGACAGGGCCACTGATGTGAAAGATTGGAGGTTGAAGCAGTGGGAGAGGTGCAACAGTGAGATAAAAGGACAGTGCATCCGCCAGCTACTGGCAAGGAGGGTGGTATTGGGATTCCTACTAGGGTGGTGTTGGGATCCTGCTCAGGAACTTCATCTTTCATATCCACCTTCGTTTAGTATGTGCCTGAGAAATTTGAAGCTCAAAATGCCCTACCATTTCAAAATCCCCTCTGGCTTCTGGAAGGAAGGGTTAGCTTGATCTTTTACTTTCTTTCTCCTGACTCCTGGGATTCCACTGCTCTACTTGTCCACAGGTCATCTGGCTGCTGTGCTAGTGATAGTTACTCCCTGTTCCTGCTGTTGGTAAAGCTAACAGCATTCAGGGCTTGTCTACACAAAAACACTCAAGAAAGTTAGGATGAATCAGCTGAAGGTGAGAACACAATGTGCTTTAATTTATGCGCATTAAGCCCTGTGTGGATTGTGCAATGCTTTAAGGCAGGCCTGCACAACTCATAAAGCGGCGAGGGCCATATTACTCCAAAGAAAACAACTGAGAGCCGAAACCCCCCAAGCGCCGCCAACCCCCCCCCCCGAAACACAACCCCCCCCCCAGCACCGCCCACCCCACAGAAACAACCCCCCCCGCGCGGCCGAACCCCCCCCCCCCCCCCGCGCGCTATCTGCTCCACGGAATTAAACCCTCTTCCCCAGTGCCACCCCACCGAAACAGCAGTATTGAACCTCGGTAATATGTTATAGCGGCCCCTAAGGTAGTATAATTAAGGTAAAATTTTTTGCTAGAAGTAGAATAAGATCTTCCCCCCCACTTTGTAATCGATTGCCCTGTTGAATGAATGAGGTGTGAATGAGGAAGGCGTAGAAGGCAGGCACTTCTGGATAGCTGCAACGCTTGGAGAGGGCAGGGCCAGCTCTAGGATTTTTGCCGCCCCAAGCAAAAACATTTTTGGCCGCCTCCCCTTTCTTTTTCGTGCCCCCGGCCCCACCCCAACTCCACCCCTTCCGAACCCCTTCCCCAAATCCCCAGCACCGCCTCCTCCCCTGGCGTGCCGCATTTCTGGTCCCCATTGCTTCCTACGGACCCCCCGTGAGGTCCCGCCCTAGCTCACCTCCACTCCGCCTGCTCCCCCGGGCATGCCGCCGTTCCGCTTCTCCCCCGTCCCTCTCAGGTGAGGGAGAGCGGAGAAGCGGAGCAGCAGCGCGTTCAGGGGAGCAGGCGGAGCAGAGTTGAGCTAGGGTGGGGGGGCGCAGGAAGTAATGGGGAGGTTAGAGGAACCGCTCCCCACTCCAGCTCACCTCTGCCCCACCACCACCGCCTCCCCCGAGCGCCCCGCCGCTTGGCTTCTCCCTCCCAGCCTTGCTGCGCAAAACAGCTGTTTTGCGTGCAGCAGGCCTGATAGGGAGGGAGAAGAAGCGGAGCGGTGGCGGCGCGCTCAGGGGAGCAGGTGGAGGCGGTGCGGAGGCGAGCTGGGGCAGTGAGGTCACTTTTTTCCCATGCCCCGGAGTCGGCACCTATGATGGCCGGCGCCAGAATGCCGCCCCTAGAAATGTGCCGCCCCAAGCACCTGCTTGTTTTGCTGGTGCCTGGAGCCGGCCCTGGGAGAGGGGATGGAAGCAAGACCAGATCAGTAGAACAGGTCAGCAACCGACTCACCACTCGCCTCCTCAACTCCCTTGCCCCGGCTCGCCTACTCACCTCCCCGCCACTGCCCGCCCACTCGCCTCCTCAGCCCTCCACCCTCTCGGCTCACCTACTCATTCCCTGCCACTGCCCGCTCGTTCACCTACTCAGCCCCCCTCCCTCACCCGCCGCTTGTCTACTCACCCCCCCTCCGCCCGCGGGCCGCACAGTGAGCCCATCTATTCAACCCACGTGGGCCGCATGTGGCCCCCGGGCCGCATGTTGTTCAGGCCTGCTTTAAGGTATAAGAACAGCAACACTAGGGCCATGGCTACACTTGCAGATGTAGAGCGCTTTGAGTTAAACCAGCCTTCGGAGAGCGCACCAGGGAAAGCGCTCCAGTCTGTTCACACTGACAGCTGCAAGCGCACTGGCTCGGCCACATTCATGGCACTTGAAGCGGCATTTGGAGCGGTGCGTTATGGGCAGCTATCCCGCAGAGCACCTCTTCCCATTCTGGTGCTGTGGCTTGTGGGAAAGGGGCATGGGGTGTGGGGCATTTTGGATCCTGTTCCAATGCCCTGTGATGCATCGTGTCGCATCCCAGCAATCTCTGTGTTTCCTTCCACATTTGGCGCCATCTTTCAACGGTTTCTGTGCAGAGCGCGCTTTGTCTTCCATTTCGATCTGCGGGAATGGAGCCCGAACTGCTGCGGAACATGCTGACGAGTCTCACCAGCACGTCTCATTTGGCAGTCGAGTTACTGCTTAAGATCCAAAGTGACAGTGAGGAGTCCGATGATGCTATCGAGTCACGTAATGCATATGACATGAAATTGCTTGTCTCATTCACGGACATGCTCTCCACCGTGGAACGCCACTTTTGGGCTCGGGAAACAAGCACTGGGTGGTGGGATCACATCGTCTTGCAAGTCTGGGATGACGAGCAGTGGCTGCAGAACTTTCGGATGAGAAAAGCCACTTTCATGGGACTGTGTGAGGAGCTCTCCCCCACCCTGCGGTGCAAGGACACGAGATTGAGAGCTGCCCTGCCGGTGGAGAAGCGGGTGGCTATTGCAGTCTGGAAGCTGGCAACTCCAGACAGCTACCGCTCGGTCGCAAACCAGTTTGGAGTGGGAAAGTCGACGGTTGGAATTGTGTTGATGCAAATTTGCAGGGCCATTAATCGCATCCTGCTCAGAAGAACTGTGACTCTGGGTAATGTGCATGACATTGTGGCTGGCTTTGAACAAATGGGTTTCCCTGACTGTGGAGGGGCGATAGATGGGATGCACATTCCTATTCTGGCACCAGCCCACCTAGCCTCTGAATACATTAACCGAAAGGGGTATTTCTCCATGGTTCTCCAGGCACTTGTGGATCACTGTGGTCATTTCATTGACATTAACGCCGGCTGGCCCGGAAGGGTGCATGACGCACGCATCTTTCGGAACACTGGCCTGTTCAAGAAGCTGCAGGCTGGGACTTTTTTCCCAGACCAGAGGATCACCGTAGGGGAAGTCGAAATGCCCATTGTAATCCTTGGAGACCCCGCTTACCCTTTAATGCTGTGGCTCATGAAACCCTACACAGGGAGCCTGGACAGCAGCCAGGAACGGTTCAACTATAGGCTGAACCGGTGCCGAATGACTGTGGAGTGTGTCTTTGGCTGTTTAAAGGGCCGCTGGTGCTCTCTTTATGGGAAGCTGGACTTGGCCGAAGACAGCATCCCTGCGGTTATATCCGCGTGCTGTGCCCTCCATAATATTTGTGAAGGGAAGGGTGAAAGCTTCACTCAGGCATGGGCCTCGGAAGTTCAACAGCTGGAGGCTGAATTTGCACAGCCAGAGAGCAAGGCTATTAGAGGGGCCCAGCATGGGGCTGCAAGGATTAGGGATGCCTTGAGGGAGCAATTTGAGGCTGAAAGCCACCAGTGCTCTGCACGGGAGTTAAGTGCAGTGGCTGTGTTTGGTACACTGACTTGCAGTGCTTGTTGTTTTCCTGGGCTAAGGTATATTTTGCTTTATGCACTAATAAAGTATGTTTTAAAAGTAAAAAACTCCATTTATTGAAAAGAAAATTCATTTATTGAAAACAAACACACACAGAAGTACCAAAGGGCAAGGTGGTGGGGTGGGGACGGGTTCACTCATAGGCTTGAGCATGTCCTGATTTCATACTCTTGAATCCTGTCTGGAGTGCTGTGCACTGAGTGTTGCACTTCAGGATGGCTATAAGGCATGTTGAGGGGGATTGAGTGCAGTGGATAAGGGTTGTAGTTTTCATGGGTGGGTGGTGAAGCTACGGGTGTAGGAGGCAGCTGGGGATGGTAAGAACCTGGATGTTGGGGAAAGTGGGTTGGAGGGGACATGGGGGCAGAAGGGGAAGAGTTTTGGGACAAGGGCTGCGGGGTGAAAGGGGGAGAGCGCGGTAGTGTTCCGCCTGTATGGCGACGAGCACCTGGATAGAGTCCGCTTGGCGCTTCATTATGCTAATTAGCCGTTCAGTGCTTTGCCTCCGGTGCATCGCATTTTCCTGGCGGATCCTCCTTTTGCTCTCCCTCCACTTCTGTGCCTTTCGATTCTCGTTTACAGACTAGTTCATGCAGCATGTCTTCTTTGCTTTTATGCGGCCTCTTCCTGAGTCTTCTCAGTCTGTCGACTGGTGATAAGAGTGATGGCTGAGATCTTAAGGTTGCACCTATACAGGCAAAATGCAACACTGAACAGAGGCAGCATTGTACACACCAGACAGAGCAATGATTCCCCCCACACTTAAGGAGGGCAATCACAAAAACCATACTTTGCCTGTCCCAAAGCAAGCGCACATAACCCATGGGAGCCCCAGAAATGGTGAGTAAGCACAGGGTCCGTGGGGACTGATTGTTTCATGGCTGTACTGTCCTCTGGGTTTCTGTGCCTTGGGGAGAGCCAACAGCTGCAGGGGGCACTTACACTGATCACTATCCCAACATTCTCCACAGGAGTTCATCCTGGAAGATATCTTGCTGCTGAGGGTGACTTGGGAAGCAAGGAAGGGTCTTCTCCTACAATGCGGCTTCTGCCCTGGCCCATACGCAGCTTGCCTGTGTGCAGCAATGGTCCCCCCATCTCGCCCAAAGAGCCCGTACCTAAAAACTTTCTTCCCGAAAAGAAAGCCGCCTACCAGGAACCTCCTCTGTTGTTTGTCCTTCCCCAAGCACCGGACGCTGCGACTGGCTGCCTTCCTCCTGGCTTGAGAAGAGCTCCTGGCTGCATGCATCTAGGGATTCCGGGGTGTCTCCCCTCGCCTCAGCACCATCGCTCGTGCTTTCCTCCTCCTCCTCCCTCCCCCCCCTTGCTGTGCTGGGCTCGGAAGTATCCATGGTGGTCGTTGCAGTGGAGGTGGGATCGCCCCAGGTATCGCGTCCAGCTCTTTGTAGAATTTGCAGGTTGCGGGGGCAGCACCGGAGCAGCCGTTTGCCTCACGGGCTTTGCAGTAGGCATTCTGCAGCTCCTTTACTTTAACCCGACTCTGCACCGCATCCTGGTCATGGCCCCTGTCCATCATGACCCTTGATGTGTGCCTCAAGGTATCGTAATTCCTACGGCTGGAGCGCAGCTGGGACTGCACAGCTTCCTCCCCCCAATCACTGATGAGGTCCAGCACCTCGCCATTGCTCCATTACTGGGGATCGCCTGGCGTGTGGAGGCATGGCCACCTGGGAAAGATGTGCTGAGAGCACTCCACGCCTGGCTGAGCAAACAGGAAGGGGATTTTCAAAATTCCCAGGGAATTTAAAGCGGATCTGACGCTTGGTCACCTGAGGACAGGGCAGCAGAGTTCAAAAGTGATGACCAGAGTGGCTAGAACAGGCATTGTGGGATACTTCCGGAGGCCAATCGGAGCGCATTAGGTGTCCACACTGGGGCCGCAGTGCTCCAGTGAGAGCGCAACAAACGTTATTCCTCTCGGGGAGGTAGAGTACCAGGAGCGCTCCAGCAGCGGAGTCAGAGAGCTCTACATGCCTTGCCAGTGTGGACTGGGAGTGAAGTAGAATGCTCTTGGTGGCTTTATTGCACTATAACATGCAAGTGTAGCCAAGGCCTAGGTCAGACCAATGGTCCATCTAGCCCAGTATCTTGTCTTCCATTAGTGGCTAATGCCAGATGCTTCAGAGGGAATGAACAGAACAGACAACCATCGAGTGATCTATCCCCTGTCATCCACTTCCATCGTCTGGCAACAGAGGCTAGGGACATGTGGAGCATGGGGTTGCATCCCTTACCATTTTGGCTAATTGCCATCAATGGACCTATCCTCCATGAATTGAGCTAGTTCTTTTTTGAACCCTGTTACAGTTTTGGCCTTCGCAACATCCCCTGGCAATGAGTTCCTCAAGTTGACTGTGCTTTGTGTGAAGAAATACTTCATTTTGTTTGTTTTTAAACCTGCTGCCTATTAATTTCATTGGGTGACCACTGCACCTGTCAGGTTTACTGCTGCGGTTCAGAACCATGTGGGCAGTTGAGAAATTGACAAGAATTATGTTAATTTCACTCCACTTTCCTTAGCAGCATCAACAGTTCAGCCACCTGTGCTGTCTTGCTGCAGACTTAGTGAAAAAACATGTCTTTGATTCATATTTGGGAGGTTGTTTGTAACCATAAAAACTAGAAACTTTATTTTAAATGAAAGCTTGAATTCAGCAGTTATTGATTCTCCGAAAGCATTGGACAAATTTGCTGGGACAATATATTCCATGCTTACCAGGTTAAGTTCCTATGATGTGTTTGCAGTCCCCAAGCTGCAGGGAAAAACTTAGGCTGATGGTCAAGAAACAGTTGCTACTGAAGTCTGTTAGACCACTGAACAATCTTAAGGGAAATGGTTGGCACCCCATCACTTGCTTCCTTTTACAACTAAACTGTCAGGGAACTATCCTGTATTGACCGTAGTGGTGGACAAAGGAAAACTAAGATCTTTTCAATCTCCAATTTCTCTTTGTTTTATAGAGTAAAATTAAGGGAACCTATTGGACCTTTCAGTACATGTGAGGACTATGGTATTTCCTATCTTGGATGCTGACTGTGTGTGCGCAGAGGAGGGAAAGCGGGGGGCCGCTTGCCCTGAGCTGAGTGTTTCTTTCATGTGGCTCCCACACATGGATGTTGTTTACTGTATCACACATGTGAGTAAATGGACTTCATTAGAGGAGTTGATATTGAGTTTGTCCTATCAGTTATGTTTAAATCTTGTCTTGTCTAGAGACCTCTCTTTAAAATTTCCATCATTGCTAACTCAGGTTCATCTCCATCAGTGTTAGTAAGGTTTAGCTCCATAGTGTGGGTGGTCTGACTGTCAACAACATTTTCAGCAGTGTCTCAATTAGATTTGCTCCCAGTTGGGTCAGATGACATGTTGCTGGAAATGGAGTTGGGAGTTTGTGAGCTGTCTGCACCAGAGCTCTTAAGTTGCTAATGCTGGTGGAAGTGAACTTGTACTAGCAAGACGGGGAAACTAAAACAAAACCAAAAAACAACAAAAACAAAACCCTCTGATGTAAGCAGGGCGTAAAGGTCTAGCATGGACTTCATGGGAGGAGTTGTGGGGGTAAGTCACAGATACAGTGGGCTGGCATATGTACTGTAACTATTACTTCTGTGCCGCAGTTGCAAACACTGTGGGAGTGAGGGAGTCATGGGTGAGAGATTAGTAGACTGTCAAAAAAGTGATATGCCTGTGACAATACGAAATCTAATGCCTTTGTGCTCCCCTCTCTTCACGTTATTCTCCCCACTTTAAAGTAGGTCTCAAGCACCTGGGAAGTGCCTTTCAGCAATAAACAAAATGATGAAATGGTCCATGGCAGTTTGATTTGATTTCACTGGCTGGCACATCCTAACTAAATCTCTGTGGAAATGGCTGGTTGCATGTAGGTAACGGGGAGAGAAATCTAATTTGGTGTTGGTAGGAGGGAGTCCTGAGGGAACTGGAATTAGCTGGGGTTGTCCTGTCTCACCAGGCTCTGTTGCTCTTACTGGAAGGCAGACACTTTCTTCTTCTTCCTTGAGGAGGGATGTGTGCGAGGTTTTTTTACTCAAACCTCTCTTTCTCCACTCCTCTTTTGTGGAATGAGTTGTGTTGGGTGTAGGCAGTAAGATATATTTTGCTCTGTATTAAGTCTTTGTTTCCTCTTCTCCTTTGGATCTGCTACTGGGATTTTCTCTCTACTTGGTTTAACTGGATTGTTCTGTTCCAGTCATAGGAGTTTAACCTGTTCTAACCTTTTCACTCCCTGCTCCTTATAGTCCTCAACAATGGCAAACTCTGTACAGAATAATCAGGCAGCATGGCCATTCCTAGATTCACAATTAGTGACCTGTAAATTTGGCAGCACCAGAGACTATTGGCAGGAGCCAGCTTTCCCCAGGCACTTCCCCACTCCCCTTGGAGAGTTAAGTTCAATTAGAGCTACAACATGCACAACAGGGAATTTGCAAATAGTGCAGTGCCACATGGCACCATTTCTGTAAGAAAGGCAGAAAGGTATCTTTGACCCTTCTGTGACCTTGGTGCTCTAGCTGCTGCCCACTCTCTAACCTCCTTTTTCAGCATATTTCTTAAAAAAGTAGCTTTTTCTCATTTCTTCAGGCACTTCTTGTACAACAATATCCTTGACTATGTTCAGTCTGTGTGGGTTTCTCCCCCTTCGGTCATAGTATGGAAATTTCTCACCATATAGTAACCTTTTTTGTTGTATGGGTTTTCTTCTTCCTCATTTTCCTTGACCTCAGTGCAGTCTTGAATCCTGGACCAGCTACATAACTCTCAAGCCATCTCTGACTGACTTCCTTCTCTCTTGAGGTAGCTCCTACTGTCAAACCACTCTGTTTCTGGAGATGACTTTTCTGCATCAAAATCCTTTCACTTACAAGTCCCACAAAGCTTAATTTTGGCTCTCTTCCCTGCCTCTGCCAAACCAATCTATGTTCACTTTGGGTTACTTTCTCTCAAACACTTTTATTTTGGTCATATACAGTGCATACATATCTCTCATCTTCTATAACAAGTGGTCTCTGTTTACCCTTTCTGCCTCTTGTCCAAGTAATTCCTCTAGTTAATGTCTGATGTGAACAAGTGCATCCTCCAAATAACGTTTTTCTCCTTTTTCCTTGACTTGTACATCCCATTTGCCTCCACTGCCTATCACATTGGAGTTGTCTATCATCCTGCCCTTTCCTTCCTTCCCACATCTTCTGTGTCTGCCAATCTTTCTATACCTCTACCCCGATATAACACGAATTCGGATATAACGCGGTAAAGCAGTGCTCTGGGGGGGCTGCGCACTCCAGCAGATCAAAGCAAGTTCGATATAATGCGGTTTCACCTATAATGTGGTAAGATTTTTTGGCTCCCAAGGACAGCGTTATATCGGGGTAGAGGTGTACTTTCCAGGGTGCTATGAGAATGTAGTCAATATTTCTAACACCCTTTGAAGATGAAGAGCTATAAAAATGCAACACATCTGCAACCTTGACTCTACTGCTGCTGAAATCTCATTCATGTCTCTTGCCTTGACAGCAGCAAATATCTTCTCTCTGGCTTCCACAAGTGTCATGGTGATATTTTGAATGTCCTCAGCTATTGATATGACTCTGCCTATAACCATAATAATTAAATACAGCAATCCTTGATAATTTTGTTTAGTTGCATCTACTTTCTTCAAAAGCAGCCTATTCATGAGTTTTTACTAATATTTAATAATATGGGGAGTTTGAAGAGTCTATTATTCCATTATTAATCATAGCATACTAGAATTGTAGAGCTGGAAGGAACCTTGAGAGGTCGCCTAGTCCAGTGTTCCTCAACAACCAGTCTGTGGACTGGTGCTGGTCCCTGAGATCTCTCTGACACAGTTTAGGAAGACAGCAAGTCAGTCCCTGGTATCAAAAAAGTTGAGAAACACTGACCTAGTCCACCTCCCCCATGCTGAGGCAAGGCCAAATAAACCTAGACCATTTCTCATAGGTGTTTGTCTGATCTGTTCTTGCATGCCTCCAATGACGGCGATTCCACAACCTGCCTTGGTAACCAATTCCAGTACTTAACTATCCTTCTAGTTAGAAAGTTTTTCCTAATATCTCACCTAAATCTGCCTGGCAGCAATTAAACCAATCATTTCTTGTCCGACCTTCTGTGGGCATGGAGAACAATTGACGTTCTCTTCTTTTTATAACAGTCCTTAACTTATTTGAAGACTGTTATCAGGTGTCTCCTCGGTCTTCTTTTCTCAAGACTAAACATGCCCAGCTTTTGTAATCTTTCTTCATAGGTCAGGTTTTCTAAACCTTTTATCATTTTTTGTTGCTCTCCTCTGGACTCTCTCCAATTTGTCCACATCTTTCCTAAACTATGGCACCCTTAACTGGACACAGTACTCCAGCTGAGGCCTCACCAGTGCCCAGCAGAGTGGGACATTTACCTCCTGTGTATTACGTCCACCCCAGATTGATATTTGCTGTTTTCACAACTACATCACGTGTTGACTTGAGTGTAGGCTCGGCAGGATTCAATTTAAATGGTAAATGTCGATTTCAGCTGACACATTGAAATTGGCTAAAAAAGTAGCCAGCTGTAACAGTGGGAGTGCAGCCCCCAACCCCATTGTGCCTGCAGGGATTGAGTGTTACCGGCCCTGTCGCAGTGCAGGGAGCCCTCTGCAGCCTGCTGTTATGGATCTGCTCCCTCATTCCTGTGACAGGGCTGCAGAGAGCTCCCTGTGCTGTCACAGGGCTGGTGACACCCAATCCCTGCAGGTGCAAAGTGTGGGGAAAGCCATGGCCAGGACCAGCAGGAGAAGGACAAACCCCCAGCTGTGAGGGAGGCCACCCAGCTCCTGAATGGCTCGTCGTTGTCCTCTTGACAGCCCTGCCAGTGGGTCTCTGCTCTGTCCTGTCAGGACTGCAGGCTTCCCCATACCTTGCACTTGCAGGGATCAGGTGCCACCGGCCCCACAGCTGTGCAAGGAGCCCTTTGCAGCTCTGCTGTCACAGCCCCGCTTACCAGCTGGCAGTGTGGGAGCTGTCTCTGGGCCGGAACTATTGAGTCCCTGGCCAGAGAGTACTGCTGGTCCTCCTCCTTGCAGTCCTGGCCTGAGGTGGGGTCTCTACTCTTCTGGGCTAGGACAGCATCCTCCCCCACACCTTGCACCCCTATGTCTTGGGCCCTTCAGTTGTGCAGGGAACCTCCCACAGCCCTCTGCAGTCCTGCTGTCAGTGCTGTTCTAACCCCACTCCCGCTCTTTAATTTCCAGCAACTGTAAAAATAAAAATCCATAAAAATTGAAGAAAATTCTCAAATAAAAATTAGGGCTGTCAATTAGTTGCAGTTAACTCACCTGATTAACTCAAAAAAATTAATTGTGATTAATTGCACTTATAACAATAGAATACCAATTGACATTTTATTAAATATTTTTGGAGATTTTTCTACATTTTCCATATTTATTTCAATTACAACACAGAATACTAAGTGCACAGTGCTCACTTTATATTATTATTTTTTATTACAAATATATGCACTGTAAAAATTTATAAAAGAAATCGTGTTTTTCAATTCACCTCATACAAGTACTGAAGTGCAATCTCTTTATCATGAAAGTGTAACTTATAAATACAGATTTTTTTTTTTTTTGGTTACATAACTGCACTCAAAAACAAACAGTGTAAAACTTTAGAGCCTACAAGTCCACTCAGTCCTACGTCTTATTCTGCCAGTCGCCAAGACAAACATGTTTGTTTATGTTGACGGGAGATACTGCTGCCTGATTCTTATTTACAATGTCACCTGAAAGTGAGAACAGGTGTTCGCATGGCACTTTTGTAGCTGGCGTTACAAGGTATTTACGTGCCAGATATGCTAAACATTCCTATGCCCCTTCATACTTTGGCCACCATTCCAGAGGACATGCTTCCATGCTGATGATGCTCGTTAAAAAAATAAAGTATCAATTAAATTTGTGACTGTATTCCTTGGGGGGGACAACTGTATGTCTCCTGCTCTGTTTTACCTGTATTCTGCATATATTTCATGTTATAGCAATCTCGGATGATGAGCCAGCACATGTTCGTTTTAAGAACACTTTCACAGCAGATTTAACAAAACGCAAAGAAGGCACCAATGCAAGCTTTCTAAAGATGTGAGATTTCTAAAAATAGCTACAGCACTTGACCCAAGGTTTAAGAATCTGAAGTGCCGTCCAAAATCTGAGAGGGATGAGGTGTGGAGCATATGCTTTCAGAAGTCTTAAAAGAGCAACACTGTGGTGTGGAAACTACAGAACCCGAACCACCAAAAAAGAAAATCAACCTTCTGCTGGTGGCATCTGAGTCAGATGATGAAAATGAGCATGCATCAGTCCGCACTGCTCTGGATCGTTATTGAGCAAAACCCATCATCAGCATGGACGCGTGTCCTCTGGAATGATGGTTGAAGCATGAAGGGACATATGAATTTTTAGCGCAGTGGTTCTCAAACTTTTTTTTTTTTTTTTTCTTTTGCGGACCACTTGAAAATTGCTGAGGTCTCGGCAGGCCACTTATTGATCTTTCCAAATGTTGTTTGTACAGTTACCTAACTATTATAAAGCACTTTGGATAAAACCGCTATATATTTTATATATATAAAAAGCCCCATAATAATCGTTTTTTTTTGTTCTAAAAATAAAAGCACACAACTCGTATTTTAATATCAGTAGTCTTGCCTTTCTAATGCAATGGATGTGCCCTCTCTCCCCTGCTGCGGCAGCCCCCGAGCTAGGGCTGGGAAGGAGGGGGGAGTCTCTCCTTGGCAGCAGCATCCCTGGAGCTGGGGAAAATCGCTTCTTTCTCTCGCCGCCACAGCCCTGCATGTCCCAAATTCCCCCCACCCCCTCTTCTCATCCCACTGCCCCCCCCCCCTGCCCCCTATCCCCCCCCCCCCAAGGCCACCATTTCACCTTACAAGCGTGTCTTCTCCAGGGTCCAGGCACCTAATTAGTGGAGCCACACCTGCGCAGCTCCACTAATTAGGTGAGTGGCCCTTCATTCTCTCATGTGCGGCCACCCAGGTGTGCACCTTAGAGACAACTATCCGCGGACCACCTGAATGGAGCAGTGGTCCGCGGACCACAGTTGGAGAACCTCTGCTTTAGCGCATCTGGCACGTAAATATCTTGTAACGCCAGCTACAACAGTGCCATGCGAATGCCTGTTCTCACTTTCAGGTGACATTGTAAACAAGAAGCAGGCAGCATTATCTCCTGCAAATTGTAACCAACCTTATTTGTCTGAGTGATTGGCTGACCAAGGACTGAGTGGACTTGTAGGCTCTAAAGTTTTACATTGTTTTATTTTTGAATACAGTTTTTTTTTGTATATAATCCTACATTTGTAAGCTCAACTTTCATGATAAAGAGATTGCACTACGGTACTTGTATGAGGTGAATTGAAAATTACAAATTATGTTTTTACAGTGCAAATATTTGTAATCACAAATAAATATAAAGTGAGCACTGTACACTTTGTATTCTGTATTGTAATTGAAATTAATATATTTGAAAATGTAGAAAACATCCAAAAATATTTAAAATAAATGGTATTCTATTGTCGTTCAACAGCGCGATTAATTGTTTATTTAAAATAGTAATGATAGTCATGATGTGTAATGGAAATATTACAGCACATTCTGCCACGAAGCAGTTGTCTTTACAAAGTCTATCTAACTTCCAGCTGTTTCCAACAATTCAACTACTGGCAGAAACAGCAGTCTTGGCACAGGTTTGCTTTCAACAATTTGGGTCTGGTCAGCTTTGCCTAGTTTTTCCTCTAGAAGCAAACAGCTGGAATAACATGCAGAGCTTGTTAAGACTCCAGAACACCCCCTTGCCAAACAATACCTACTGCGGTGTGTAGCAACAGTTTAAAAACAAACTCTATGCAGGAGTGTGGGATTGCTACTTTCTTCATGGCCAGCATTTTATAACGTCTGCATACAACTCTTCCCCCGTCTGCCCTGGAGGAGGGAGCAGCAGCAGAATGAAACTGAAGCAATCCTATTCAGTTTTACTCACTCCCTACCCTAACCTTGTCAAAGAAAAGGGGTGTGTGTGTGGTGAAACTGCCTAATTTCTCCCTCAATCTGAATTTGCAAGTTTGGGAGAGATTCTCTTCCTATCTCCAGGAAGAGTAAAAAAAAAAAAAAAAAAAAAAACATTGATATGTTCACCTCATCTCTGCTGTAATTGCTAGAATAGGGGAGAGGCTGGGAAATTATAAGAAATTCCAAGGATGAATAGGATGGAGAAAACTCGCATATCCTTCCAGTCAAGGCAGTGTGACCGAATTGCTGATGTAGGAAGTAGCATGAGCAGTGAGCCCATTTGGAGGTGAGGGAAGAGAAGCTAGAACATTAGTTCTTTTGGGGAGTGCGTGAGATATTTTTGCCCAGGTTTAGTAAGGTTGTAATTTAAACTGTAACCAGGACCGGCTCTGGCTTTTTGGCCGCCCCAAGCGAAAAAAAACAACAAAACGGGGCGGCCAGAAAGGCAAAGCAAAAAAAAAAAAAAAAAAACCTGCGGCGCAGCCGGAGCACGGGTGCAGGGGGACCGGCTGGGGGAGGGGGAGATAGCGGGTGGGAGAGAGAGAGAGAGAAGGGGGTGGCTAGGGCTACAGCAGGGGCGCTGCCATGCGGCCCCTCCCGCTGCGCCGCCGCCTACCGCGAGGGCTCCGCTCCGGTCGGCGGGGAGGGAAGAAAGAGGACTACCCTGGTTCTCCGCGCCGCCGGCCCCTACAGGGCGGCCGAAGCGGAAAAAAAAAAAAAAAAAAAAAAAAAAAAAAAAAAAGCGGCCGTGCCGCCCTAGGATTGGGCAGAATGCCGCCTCCAACAATCTGCCGCCCCAAGCACCAGCTTGCTCAGCTGGTGCCTGGAGCCGGCCCTGACTGTAACTGTCTAACATTATGTTCACGTGTCAGTGTTGCACGGTTTGCAGGAAGGAGTTCACACCTTTGCTGCCATTGTTTAGATGGAGAGAGTTTTCTCCAGGACTGGGTTAACTGGGCAGCAGCACACAGAAGTTTACACTGTAATTGTTCTATCTCCACAATGGAAAAAGAGACATTTAAAAAAAAAAAAGTCCTGTGAAAAATAGCAAAAACTATAAATCTCACAGGAGATGAAGTAGGAATAGCTTATGGTTATTTCATGCCTGTATTTTCTTCTTCCATGCACTCTGGAATATGTAGTTTCAAACTAGTCTGTATTTAGGTGCATTGACTCACACAGAAAATAGGATGTCAGTAGAAAATTTAAATGTTACCTGCCTCTTTCCCCAAATCATTGCAGCTTCTTGTGTCCACCTGGACTTGGGTAGACTTATAACCCCTTGTTTCTGTTCCTTACAAGCGTTGCATTCATCTTTTCTGTTCTCTTGTAGAATGAGCCTTTGACCTCAGGTTATCATGGATACCCTGCGAGGGACAATCAAGTAAGAGTCCGATTACAGTAAACTGTGTGTGTGTGTGTGTGTCTGCTTGTGGATGTTCTGGCAGATGGCTTCCTAACACTGTTTGTTTGTTTTGGAATGGCGACTGTTTTATTTCACTGGTTGAATGCTTACAGAGGTATACAGTAAATTAAACACATTTTTTGTCCATGCCACGTATGGAATGTGGCTGCATGCATGATGAGGGGTTGAATGTGATCCCTGTGGTTCTCATTAAAGAATATCCTGACCCTTGGCTATTCGTAAAACCGGACTTCAGATCTAAATCCAAAATACCCACTCTGTCTCCTCAGTTTTACTCAGTGTAGATGTTCAGTCTGTGAACTCTTGCACTCGGGTTTGTTCTTATTGCTGTAATTCTAGCAGCTGAGGAGAGATGAAACACAATTTTTGTCTGAGAGGTATCGTCCCTTGCAGTGCTGCTGGAGCAGAGAACAATGTGGCCCAGGATGGGTTGCTTCTAGCTCTTATGAATTTGCCTTGGTGCTTTTTGAGTCCTGCAGGGCCCATGCCCCATCCATCAATTGAGGATATTTTAATTTTAAAGTAGTAAAGATTATATGGTTTGGTCTATTGCAGCCATCGCAACATCCCCTTCCCACTCCACGGAAGGTAGAAAACGCCAGCTGATGATGAGTCTGTGTAGAGCAGGGGAGGAGAGGGCCATCATAAATTATCTTTCTACCTTTCCATCGTAAGGATATTTGTCACCCTTTGCCCGTTGCAGCTTGCAAGTCAACATTGTCCAGGAAGAAGTCCTGAAGCTTGTCTGAAACCTTTATTCTAACTCTGGAATTGAATTTTATGGAGATTTTTGAGGGACCTAAGTGAGGAGTATGGGCACATGCACAGTAGAAGTACGGCTATGTTTGTCTCCAGTGTCACATGCTCTGGTTTTCTTTCAACAAACACTGTTGTGTTGCACTAAAAAACCCCCCCAAACAAACAGAAAATCTCCCTAACCTTGTTGTAGGGGCACCACATTCATGTGTTAGATGAGTTTGTATCCATGCTCGCCATGATGCTGAACTGTTTGTATCTGTGCATTCCTGGGGAATTTGGAAAATTATTCCATAGTGATTCCATGGGGGTGAGGGGATTGGGTTGAGTGACCAGAGCAAGGGCATATAGAGTGCAACAGCCTGTGGTGCAGCATAGTCTGTGATCTCTGACTGCACAAAGTGCTGAAAAAAACAGGTGGACCAGCCATACCAGTTAGGGGATTCCCAGCCATACTGCAAAAAGAAAAGCCTTGTCTGTGCTACAATATTTTGGCATTGCAGCCACCTGTATGCCTTATTTGAACTATCAAGACCCTGGCTGAGAGCAAGTACAATTACAAGCCTTGCCACCATTGAATCCTACACTGGGTTTCTCTACATTATTGTAGAGACATAGACCGAAAATATAAATGTTATAGCTACAATGGCTGAGTTAGTTCTACCAGTGCTGTGTTACAATGCTCTTGGCCCCACCATTTAGTATTAGATTTGACAGTTCAGAATACTGGCTCTGTCATCTATCATGCAACTCTTCTTTTGGCCGCATGTGGGGCTGAGAACACTTGCATTGATACTCATCAGCTCTCAGCTATGCTCCGTCCTGTCTTCCAACTCCTGCCATTCAAGGCCATCCTGAGAGCACCTGGGACACTATATGAACAGTCTTGAATGTTCTCCCTCACTCTGCACCCTGGGACAGCAATGGGAGACACAAAAATAAAATACGAACTACAGCTTTTGTAACCTGAACATGTTTAAACCTTCTGATGATTTGCCTGAAAAACAGAGGACCAAAATCAATTGCTATTCAGCAGCCAATCTAGGCATGCATATGCCCTATTTGTATACACTTTCCTGATGGGTGCCCTGGCAATCAAATCCATCTCTTAACTGCATTATTATTTTATTTACAAGACAGTAGCTCCCAGATGCCCCAGTCAAGATGGAGATCCAGTGTGCTAGGCACTGTACAAATGTAGGATAAATTCCTCTGCTCAAACATGCTTATAATCTAAATAAGGTCAAGGTGTGACAGTGGGTATAGAACACAAGAGCGGGGGCGGGAAGGGAGAAGACAAGGGTAATAGTAATGGAAACGCAACATTGAATATATTAGCGAAATGTGGTAGGTTTCATGGTGGCTGGTTTTTTTTTTAAGGCGAGTGACACACCAACAAAACAAGAACAGACAATCAATCATGCAACAAATTAAAATGAGTTATTGAATAAATAATCAGACTCAAATCAAAGAACTTCCTCAAGAATTGTCACCCAATTCATCGCAGCTTGGGCCCAGAGTAAGTCTGGCAGCAGCTTGGGAGAGAGGTTGGTGAGACTATGCCATGAGGTTGGCAACTGTGAAACTAATCCTTGGCCCTCATGAGGCATATGCAAATCCCCATTGTGCAGGACAGAACTATTCAAAGGATCCATTGGGACAAACAAAAAATATGAACCAGGTGCAAATACGGTATACCCTGTGAGGCCATCGACACTATGCACAGGCTGAAATTGTGAATAAACCGCATCACTTAATCGTAGGCCCTGCTATGGCCGCTGTACCCTGATAGATCGTGGGGACACTGCAGCGTGCTGGCAACTCTACGTAGCACAATCGTGGCCCCTCCATGAAGGTGAGCACAGGTATCAATATATTAGCCACTGTGTATAGGCATTTCAGATGGCAAGTTATTTCATGGAGGTTTCCTGGCAGGCCAAGCAAGCTCAATTTTTAGCCGTCATGTTTTCACTTTAGAAAATCTTTTTGTAAAGTGATTTTCCTTCCATATTTGCTCTTTTTTATTTCTTGATCTGTTAGGGTTTTTTCTTAGTCTCATTTTTGGCTCTGAGGCAGATGAAATTCAGACCTGGCTTTCACTAATGGGATTTCAAGCTTTTAGCTAATCTGATTGGGAGCCTCTAATCTGATAGCAGCAGAGAGCAAAGTCCTCTGTAGCCACAGGCTGGGTCTGGTGTTGTAGAGATGGCGGTGTGCAATCTATCACCTGGTTCTTTGCAGTGCAGGGTGAGGGAGGTTATGTTTAGTAATTCAGGCTCCATGCTAAAGTAATTATGAGATGCAGAAACAGCAATTTGGTCTGTTGAATGAGATTTCTCCCCGCACTCCGACTGAGAGCTGGATTTGAACTGGTGATTTAGGCGCGGAGCCACAGAGGGATTTAGGTACTGCAATGTTGAACTTTTACTTCAAAAACTTAGGTGCAAAAGAGTTTAGGTGCCTGCAGAGCTCACAAAAACAATGAGGAGTCCGGTGGCACCTTAAAGACTAACAGATTTGTTTGGGCATAAACTTTCGTGATACAGGGTTCAGCAGCAGCCAGGCAGGAGTTTTGTAGATTGTAGTGGAGCATAAGTCTGGGAGTTAGGTGCCTAAATACCTTTATGTATCCGGGCCTTAGTGTTTAAAAGCTGCATAACTAACTCTCTTCCGACATGTCACATTTATTTCTCTCTAAGAACTGTGCTGTTTTCTTACCAAGTCATTTTTTTTAGCAGAAATGGCAAAACTGAATTTTACTTTCTGGATAAAAGTGCTCAGGGATAACTCAACCTTTCTTCCATTGCTTCCAGTATGCCCTTTTCACACCTTTGAATTGTAAGTGCCATTAATTGACGTCTGCAAACCTTTCCCTGTGTTGTCTTTACACCATCTAGTGGATAAACCTTATCCATACATTCTTGACTGTTTCAGTTTTGTCTCCTTTCCTTCTTCCTTCCTTCCTTCCTTCCAGGTAACTGTTCAAGGCCTCACTGGGTATGTGTACGCTGCAATGTAAGCCCAGGGTTAGTGGGATTCGAGTCAGCTGACCTGTGTCTGGGAACCCTGGGCTTGAGCATCTACATTGTATTTTTAACCCTAGGTTAAGAATTTTCTGACCATTCTGTTTGAACCCAGGATTCTGGCATCCACTCTGCAGTGTGCAGACCTGAATCAAAGTAACTATATCCCAGAGTCCCTAGTGACTCCCCTTCCCCAAAATGTGGCCCTAGAAATGCAGTGGACTGTGGGGAAACTTTACTGCCCCCCACTTCCCGCCGCATGTTACCAGGAAGCCGCTCACTTTAGAAAAGGCTTGATCGGTTCGCTCTCCATTGCCCAGGAGTGTGTTTGCAGATCAGTGATCAGACCAGAATGGGTTAACGCTGACCTAAGCTGCTGCCATTTGCCAAGGTGTGTGTGGGAGGCGTTTCTGTTTTCAACAGAGTGGATTGCAGGTTGTTGGGACAGAGAGGATTAAGGAGGTTTTCCTATGGAATTGTGGATTACTTCCGGCTGACTCCCAGCACGTGAGTCAAGCGGACCTGCAGCTACACTGCAAAGCAATAGGGCTTGGATCCTGGGTCCTGGCTTGACTTGAGCTCGGACCCTGGGTCTGAGCTCTGGATTAGCGCAATTGCAGTGTAGACCCAAGGGGGGTTAGCCAGGCTCAAGCATGGGCTTACATTGCAGTGTAGACATACTCACTGATGCAATGTGAGAGTACTCTCAGGTCTACGGTACAGAGTATATCCTAATTCCTCTCCAAGTATTTAACTCATTTACTTGTCATCAGATGCAGCACTGAATAAATTAGAATAGGGATTCCTACGGAGGCCATATTTGTCGCAATCTCAGTAGTACCAGCCAAGTATATTACAGTCTGGCTTATGATGGCTAAATCTCTGGACTGCTCCAGTGGTCTCCCTGTGCTTTGCTTCATTGTAGTCCTGCTGGCCTTTCCTGCCAGAGCAGTCACCTATGCTTGATACAATGGGAGCAACAGGAGTAGGTGAGTGTGTGTGGCCGATCCACCAGGGCACAGGACTGGATAGAGCTTTATTTGTTTGAAGGGAAAAAGGAAAAGCTTCTGTTGCAGCATACAGTACTATATTAGGGGCTGTGTTTGAGCTGTTGCTGTGAGGATGGGGAGCATGGTGGGCAGGGCTGTGAGGTTTCCTAGGAATTGTAGGTTTGTTCTTTGGGTGACTGGTGCAGTCACCGAAAGTCACCCAGTCCAGAAAAGAATAGCACAGGGTAGTGGCAATACAGACTTCCTCAATGGTTGTGCCTCATCGTTGATCTGAAGGGGAACCACATGCATAGGTAAAGGGAATTCATTCTCTATGCCAGTGGTTCTCAAACTTTAGCAACCCAAGGACCCCCGTTTTGATTTAAAAGCCGGCTTCTAATTTTCCCCGGGGGTGCTCAACCCCCGCTCAGCCTCTGGCCCCGCCCCACCTCTTCCTGCCTTCCCTCCACTCCTGTGCCTCCTTTCCCACCTCTTTCCGCCCTCTCCCCCGAGTGCGCCCCATCTCTGCTCCTCCCCCTCCCTCTCAGCACCTCCTGCACCCCACTGAATAGCTGTTCCGTGGCATGCAGGAGGCACTGGGAGGAGGGAGAGTTGATCAGCGGGGCCGACGGCCCTGGACATGACTTGTAGACCCCTGGAGCTGGACATGACTCGTGGATAGGGCTGGATTAACTCTCCTGTTGGCCTGGGGCTATTAGATTTTGTGGGGCCCCTGTATATGTCTTTTTCCTAGGAGGGAGTTTGGTGCAGGAGGGGACAGGGGATTAGGGTGCAGGAGGGAGTGCGGGGTCTGGGAGGGAATTTGGGTGCAGGAGGGGGATTCTGTTCTGGGGTATGGGGTTGGGGTGGAAGAGGGGGGTGCGAGGTGCAGGCTTCGTCTGGGAGGCGCTTACCACAGGCAGCTCCCGGCCAGTGGTGCAGCAGGGCTCAGGCAGGCTGCCTGCATGCCATGGCCCCACGCTGTTCCCAGAAGCGGCTTGCTGCTGGCACGTCTCTGCGGCCCCTGGCGGGAGTGGGACAGCATGTATCTGTGAGCTTCCCATGCCTGCAAGCGCCACCCCCGTAGCTCCTATTGGCCGGGAACTGGCCAATGAAAGCTGTGGGTACAGTGCTGGGGGTGGGGGCAGTGCGTGGAGTCACCTCCCCCCCACCAGGAGCCGCAGAGACGTGCCAGCAGCCAGATGCTTCTGGGAGCGTCGTGGGGCATTGGCATGCAGGCCTGCCTTAGCACCCCTTCAAGTGGCCCAGAGATCGCTGCCTGTGATTTATTTTTGCGGGGGCCCCCCTTGAACTGGGACCCTGGCTTTATCCGTCCCTGCTCGTGTACCCCAGTTTCAGAACGGCTGCTCTATGTGCTGTTCAGCCCTAGCCTCTCTGGTGAGTCTGCCAACAAAGGGACCAATTGTGGGGGTTTCTGTGATATGAATACCTGCCCCTTAGGTACTCAACTGAGACTTCCAGAGCTCATTTCATGAGTCCTGCCAACACCTCTTAGATACTGTAGGCATGTCTACACAAAGAAACTGACCTGCATTGCTATAGTGGAATAACTCCCCTGTGTGGACACTCTGTTCTGGAATAAATGTGACTTTATTCCAGAATAATTACTCCAGTTACTTCCAAATTGTTATTCCGTTATGACTCTGCCAATCATTTCCCCTGGTTTGTATTTCTCTAGTGCTTTTCATGCCAAAGTGCTTTATAAACAATATCTGGAATTTTCTTCAGCCACTTCTGGGGTGAAGTATGCCCTTTCCCCAGTGTAAATTGAATATGGTACTCTTCCTCATTTTGTTCCAGACTGCTGAGTAGCATTGCTATGTGCCATATTCTGCCGGCAGAATGTAATTGCACAAATTGGAACTGGGCCACAAAAGTGATCTTCAGCTACCATAAAGGGCTAGGGTTTAGAATGTTAGTTTGAAGCCTCATTTAAAAGATTGCACCTTCAGGAATAAAGAGTTCTAACATCATACTAATTTGGAGGGGAAAGTGCCATCTATCACATCACAATTGCTACTTCATGCAAGAGCACAATTTCCCTTGTTGGTTTCCCATCCAAGTACTCGCCAGGTCTGACCTTACTCCTCTTATGAGTACAGATGAGAATATAGTCCAAGGTAGT
Organism: Trachemys scripta elegans; assembly: GCF_013100865.1. Taxonomy (NCBI): domain Eukaryota; kingdom Metazoa; phylum Chordata; order Testudines; family Emydidae; genus Trachemys; species Trachemys scripta. Next base: position 93,068,688 of record NC_048298.1, read on the forward strand.
ATGGCTGCATATGGTAACTGCTAGTAACAACTTTCAGTCACTGCCCCTTTGGTCTGGCTTCAGCCTCGAGGTGAAAGTTATCTAACCCAGTGGTTCCCAAACATTTTTCCTTCTTTTTTTCTCGTTGGTATCCGACTAAATGTCTCTTGTTTCTGGTATTACTGGAAAGCCACTGCCAGAGTGGGAGTGCCCCTGCCAGCTTGACCTCTCACTCTTGGAACGTGTGAGATCACGCTGTACAGAGGATGTTATTTTGAGAACAAAATGGTGCTCTCCATGCAGCAAAAGCGCTTGAACGCTGTTCCTACATGTTCCAGCCTTGTTTCAGGGATGGACCCCGCATAACCCATGGCAGACCTCCAGGGGTCCAGGAACCCCATTTTGGGAACCACTGATCTAATCCACTTCCAACTGAGCCACTGACCTCTTGCATTCTTATTTACTTATTGTTTTAAAATGTATATTAGGTTTCCAGAGCAACTTAGTCATAAAGATTTGTGTGTTCGCTCCTACTCATGGTTGTGAACTGGTCTGGATGAGCCATGCATCACTGGCAGAAGCTTTGAAAACAGGCAGTCTTTTGTGCAGCTTAATCCCTTTCTGGCAACTGGAAAATTCACAGATCTGTGCCTGGTTCTTATAGGCTCAGCACAGCCCTTCCGCCTCCTCCCATTCCCTTGTGATGTGTGGAATTCGGCAAGAAGGCTCTTAATGATGAAATGTAGTGAGTTTGCTGCCTCTCCCAGGGGAAGTGTACTGCACCACAGCCAAGCTTCCTGGTGTAATCACCTCACAGATACTCTACCACTTCTGGGGGGGCGGGGGGAGGGTCTCTGCTGTGTACAGCATCTTCATGCCTTCTTCATTTGGGAAAGGGGGCAGCTAGCAGGGTCTCCTCATTGCCCTCTGACTGGTTTGGTGTGGGTCTGTTTTCTGAACCTGGGTTGTCCTGTTCTCTTTGTGGGAGCGGGGAAGTGTAGCAGTATGAGTTGGGATTCCACATTGGGTGTTAACCTTTTTAAAAGACAATACTTACTGTGGCAGGAAAATCTCTATCTGTGATTCAGAGTGTCTACATGAGGGAGTGGGGGAATAGTTCAGCCTCATCTGTCTTGTCTGTCTGTCATGACAGTGCCTAGGAGCGCCAGTCATAATCTAGGATCCTATTGTGCTAGGCGCTGTACAAACACAGAGCAAAGAGCTTACAGTCTTAGGGCTTGTACACAGGGAGTTATTCTGGGATAGCTATTCCTGACTAACTCCATGTGTGCATGTAGTTATTCTGCAATAAAATCCTCCCTTGCACAGAAGATCAGATGAACTGAGGTTAGAGTAGTAAAACCTTCTACTTCACTACTTTTCCAGCTTTTTGTCAGCAAGGAGTAAATGTTCGTACTCTGTACTAGACAGGCCCAGTAACATGTTCTGTTATTGACCTAACGTGCAACTTCTTGCAGAAAATAAAGAGATTCTGTTCAGAAAACGGCAAGATAAATATCTGGGCAAAAATAATCTGAAACAGAAATTTAAAGGAAGGGAGAAATCTGGGAAGCAGTCATGGTGAAAGATATTGAGGAGTGATATTGACCAATGTGGTCGACATGAGATTAAAATGTAGCATGGTCACAGCAATAAACCGGTTTAACTTAAGAGTGCAAACATGAAGACTTTTAACAGAGTAGGAAGGGAAAAGACCTCCTTGAGACATCTCTGATACAAATATGTATGTCCTGGTCTGTGCACCTCAGTATCAGTAAGATACTGACAGATTGGAAGGAGTTAAAAGCAACATAAATGATGAAGTTTTGGAAGAAAAGAGTAAGTGTCAAATATTCCTTAGGGAAGAGCCAGCCAGAGGCTGAAGCTGGTATAGCACATGCTGAGGCACTTTAAGCAGGTGCAGCTTCATAGGTAAGGGTGGAAGGGGAAGAGGAAAGATGGGACCCATCTGGGGCTACCTCTTCGCCTCCAGTGCCACCTACAGTAACTCCTCACTTAACGTTGTAGTTCTGTTCCTGAAAAATGCAACTTTAAGTGAAACGATGTTAAACTAATACAATTTTCCCATAAGATTTAATGTAAATGTGAGGGGTAGGTTCCAAGGAAATTTTTTTGGGGCAGACAAAAGGCATTATATACTGTACAGTACTGTGGTGGGGAGGTGCCCCTGGCTTACCCCTGGGGCTCAGGGCTGGGGGTGCAGGGTCTGGGAGGGAGTTAGTAGGGGAGGGCGCTCAGGGTGGGGTGTGGGGTCTGGGAGGGAGTTAGGGTGTGGGAGGGTGCTCAGGGTGGGGGTGCGGGAGGAGGCTCAGGGCTGGGGCAGGCAGGAGGTGCAGAACACTTACCTGGGGCAGCTCCTGTTTGCTGCAGGGGGTGTGCAGGTGGCTCTATGCAGTGTGGCACTGACCCCATGGCCGCGATTCTGGGAGCTGCCCCCCCATCAGGCCAGGCCACCCGGAACGCAGGGGTTTTAGGGGCTGCAGGGCCCTGGCCTGCAGCTCTAAAGTCCCTTTCGGAATGCGGCCCTGCGAGCACGGACCGGAGGACTCAGGAGGAGCAGGGGCAGCCGTGCAGCCAGTGGCTGGAGAGAAGTGGCGCTTTCCCCTTCAAAGCGCCCTCCAACCGGCTTTGAAGGGGAAAGTGCCGCTTCTTTCCGGCCGCTGCCGTGTGGCTGCCCCTGCTCCTCCTGAGTCCTCCGGCCTGTGCTCGCAGGGCCGCATTACGAAAGGGGCTTTAGAGCTGCAGACCCTAAAGCCCCTGCGTTCCGAGTGGCCCTGCCTGCAGAGGGGGTGCGGTGGGGGGGAGCTTCCCCGCTCACTCCCTCCCTCCCAGAAAGTCCTAAGCACTGCCAAACAGCTGTTTGGTGGCGGGGGAAGCGCTGGGAGGGAGGCAGAAAGGGAGGGGGAGGAGGCGGAGAAGAGGAACTTGTGCAATGCTCCCTTGTAAAGTCAGCCAAACAAGGGAGCATTGCACAACTTTAAACAAGTATGTTCCCTAATGGAGCAGCGATGTAACTTGGAAACAACGTTAAGTGGGAGGATGTTAAGTGAGGAGTTACTGTACTCTCAGACCAAGAACTGTGCAGAGGAGACCCCGCTGGGGATACTCGGAAGATCCATGTAAATCCAAACCCTCACCCCAGCTATGAACCTACATTGGACCATCCAGCCCATTTCCCTGCCAATGCAGGAGTGTTCCCTCCAGTGCTAGTGTTCTGAGTCTAGCCTTCCATGTCCCAAACAATGGGACCACCACTATTTCCATTGAGTAACTAGGCTAATAGATCTCACTGTCAGAAAGCTAGTATGCAGCCTAGATTTCCCTGTTCTCAATTTGAGCTCATTACTCCTAGGCCTTGTCTACACTGGGACGGGTGTCGATGTAAGATACGCAACTTCAGCTAGGGGAATACCGTAGCTGAAGTCGACCTATCTTATTCCGACTGACCTCCCATCCTCATGGCGCGGGATCGACGGCCGCGGCTCCCCCGTCGACTCCGCTATCTCTGCTCGCTCCGGTGGAGTTCTGGAGTTGACGGGGAGTGCATTCGGGGATCGATATATCGCATCTTAATGAGATGCGATATATCAATCCCCGATAAATCGATCGCTACCTGCCGATACGACAGGAGTCTGGACGTACCCCTAGTTATACCCTCTTGTAAACACCAAGGAAGGTGAGGAACAAGGGGGTCTGACTAGGAGTACCGAGCTCAAATTGAGAACAGGGAAATCTAGGCTGACAGAAGGTGATCAGTCTGAGGCTCATGCGGTCAGAACTAAAACTGTGCAAACGTAATGTCTGTCTTGTGTAGGGATATTTTTTCTTAGGGATATTCAGAGCACTATTGAGTGAGGGGAGCAAAACCCCATGGGAGATGGGAAGTTGTCAGCTCCCTGTGTATGTGTAGTTATCCTATCATTTGATATCTTCTGAACTGAAAAAAAAATCACGTAAATATCTACATTTATTTAACATTTTTAATTCTGAAAGATTCCAAGACACTTTACAGCCTTCCTCTCTGGATATCTATAAATATCTGCACACAGCACGGCAATCACCACATAGCTGACTGCAACGTTTTTTTAAATTGTATGCTGCAACACCACACAGCAGTAGATCATTCATTTTCAGTTCTGAAGTCCCAGTTCTGACGTGAGCCACACACCAGTCAGCACAAAGAAAAGGAGGTTTGGAGAGGAGGCACCTCTGGCTGTATATGGGATTGATGTCATTACATTATTAGGAAAACTGTTACTGAACAGAACCAATAAAGGGCCTGCTGTGTGCCACGTGGGAGGAGATAGCTGATCAGTGTGGCTGTGTCTGTGTTTTGCCAGAAGAGGGCACCCATTACCTAGCAAGTGCCAAATGTTAAAGTGGAAACAATTCAAGACTCCAGAGCTGGATCTGTCTACAGAATGGATGTACAGAAAAGCCAAGCGTAGGAGCGTAAAGATTCTCCTTCCTCTCCTGAAAGCCATTCTCATTTTCTAAGTGAGTCTTTTAGTCTCTTCTGTCACTACACATTTGTTGTGTTCAGTGTGGTTGTAGTGTGTCAGTCCCAGGATATTAGAGAGACAGTGTGAGTAGGTAATCTCTTTTATTGGACCAACTTCTGTTGGTGAAAGAGCCAAGCTCTTGAGCTTACACAGAGCTCTTCTTCAGGTCTGGGAAATGTACTCGGAGTGTCAACCACAAATTTGTGACTGCTGCTGTGGAACGGGAATGTCATAAGGTTTGGGGGGAAGGTGGAAGCTGACTGGTTGCATGAAGGAGTTAGCAACTAGGAAGTGGGAAAAGACATGATAAAGTAGGTGTACTAGCTAGTAAGCATTTAGTTACGGCTACTCTCTGTGGATGTGTAGGAGGCTAATCTTGACAAGAGAAATCTTTATTTTTGGAAGTGGGAAGAAAATGTTATGAACAATTCCACACAGAGCAGGGAGAACCCAATGCAGGCTTGTGTGTGTGCATCTAAGGGTAATGGGTCTGTCATCCCCAAATACAGTCTGTTTTGGAACTAGGAGAGTTAATCTGAGGAGCTGTGAGAGCGCTTTTGCTGGCAAGGTATGTAAGAAAAGGTTTTAATCATGGATCAGTCTCTATCCGGTTGCCAAATACTATATATCCAAGGTGGTGGACAAAGTGGGAAATACAGGAGGGTCTTGCTGAAAAATGTTGGGAATAGACAGCTGACCCTTTTGTAGGAAAGAGGCTGGTTGGGCACCAGGGCTGTTCTGAATTTAGCATGCTGTTGGTTTTGAGCCTGCATTATCATTATGAATATTTGAGTGTGCTGTCAAGCATCATTCCTACTCAGTGTTTTATATGTAATGGAAGAGTCACTGATCAGATCTAGGTACATGGTCGTCCCCCCCCCCTTTCAGGCCCCTAACCACCCTAGTTTCCCTAGAGACCACTCTGTAGAGAACACCTACTTTCTCCACTGCAATCAGCCTACCATAATCTATCACACCATTTATAGGAATAGAAGAGGGAACAGGTCTCCCACTCCTCAACCCCTTCTCCAGTGGTCTGAAAACAGGTGTCTCCATCTATATCATGACAGCCATGACAGATTGAAGGCTAAAGCCCTTCTGTCTGTGTCATTAATTGTAATACTGGAGGTCTCCTGTGGCTGATATATGATGTGTCCATCCAGGTGCCAGACAGCTGGATGGGTCATTTCTTTGAGACAGCTGTCCCACAGCTTTCTGTTTCTTCCTTGCCTGACTTAATACCCGAGGGCTGAAGGAAGCTCTGGACTCCAGTGACAGGCCTTTCTTCTGCCTTGTATGGATAAGCTGGGCCAGGCTGTGAACCCCAGAAACCAGCTCAGTTGTACAACTCCCCCATAAGGTTCAGTGGCCAGAATTTCATCTGTTTAGCCCACTTGAAAAGGGATTCCTCCCTCTCACCATATGTAGCCCTTGCCCCCGTCTCCTGTTACACAAATAAAATTGGACTAACAACCTTCAGCACCAGTTTTTCCTGACTCCAGGGAGCTCTATTGCTTGCTTTTACCCACGTGCTTTTGGGAACTGCCGGAGGTGGACAACATGTTACCTTCAGTATATTTAATGGCTCTATGCCTCCTCCCTTCCCTCTTGCACTTCATGCTGCAGCACTACCCTGAGAATGAAATGAATGGGAATTTCCTAACTACTGCTATTCTGCTGACTTTTCCTGCTTGGTAAACCAGCAACTCTGCATTTGCTGGTGCAAGATGGTGCATTTAAGAATCCTTTCTCCTGTCAGTAAACAGATGCTCCTTAAGAAAGGACAGTGGCTGGAGGATATTCATGCCCTTTCTAAAAGAGAGGGTTGCTCTCAGCATAGAGTAGGGTCTAGGTCCGGATAACACTGCCTGGAGCAGGCATTTACCAGATGGATTCTGCTCCCCAGAGATTCTGGATGTGTGTGTGTGTGGTGGGGGGAAGGGCTGTAGACACTCTTGATTCATTCCATTAGTGGATTAATCGACAATGTCCTGGCTTAACTCTCCTAGATTTCCCAATGGATCTCAGGGGGTGCTGGCACAAGCAACAATGTCTTTGGGGGATGGCAGGTGGAAGGAAAGAAGTTTAAAGGCAATGTCTTTGAAAACAGTCCAGTTAAGCTTTGTTAGTAGGAGTTACGTGGCAGGTGAAAGTGTGCTTTAATTATGCTGCCATTTTGCTGGGGTGTGTGTGTACATTTAATGTCCTTGGAGTGTGGTCTGCTGAGCTAATTTGATATAGAAAAAAAAATATTTCTCTGTTCCGCATTAATTGCCGGCTGGATTGTGTTTTTCAAGAAGTCTGTAATTAGAGGACAAGGGTTCTCTTTCTAACAAAGGTCAGAGGCTGCTGTCTCCTGAGACTTGCGGTAAAATGAACAGAACTGTCTGACAGATTTTAGCTGAAAATTTGAGCAGATGCCATGTTGTTGTTTACTGGGCAGGGGGACCCATCTCTTCCCCCCCCCTTTACTAAGCCAGCAAATCATTGGGGAGTGGATTTAGCTGCTGCCGCCACCACCCACACAGGAGACTGGGCTTGTAGCTCTTGGCAGTTTTAGCAGGAATTTGAGTTTTTAACTCTTTGGTGGCTGTGAATGGTGATGAGCTGCACTGTTGATTGCATTTGCTCTCTATCTAATGCAGGTTTTCTGAATGGTTTGTTGCTGATGAGTCCAGTTGAAATTCCCACAAGGATATAAGGAGGAGAAGCTTAAGTAACTGCTGTGTAATACGTCCTAACCTCTTGGGCTTCATCCTCACTCCCCTGTTACAGCCTGGATGCCTGGGTTACACATTTTTACATGTCAACAAAGCAGCCATGGGAAACGCCTATTACTTTTTATGATCGTCATCTGTATTTACGAGGCACCTAACACCTTTGTACCTAAGCACACTTGATATAAGTTTAAAATAGTACTAAACAATTTCATATGATAGGGGAAAATGTATTTTCTAACCCTGTGTAGCAACCAATTCTGATCCTGTGCAAGGATCTGAGAAGATGGCTAGCAGCCAGAAGAGTAAATGTCATGGGATTCGAAAGCTTTCTGTTGAAAGCTTGGATAAAGGAGATGTCTTGTATCTTGTGGTATACTGGGCCAGGTTTGGGCTGTCATATATATATTCAGCAGATTGCATTTCAGAGCTGACCGCTGTGAGCTTCACCCTAAAGACAAATGGCTGATGTACTCTCTCTGAGAGCAGTTGTTGTGGCTTGGGCATAGAAGGAGTGCTGGTCTCTGAGATACAGTCCAAATTATTTTGGGCTGTGTAGATAGTAGCCAACACTCTGAATTTCACTCAAAAGTTAATCTAATCACTGCACAATATGCAACACAAGTGTAATGTATTCTTAGTGGTCTACATTACATAAAGGGCAAACAACTGCATTTAGCATAATTTGGAGCTTTTAACTGTCCTTCAGATTTAGTATTAGGGCAGACCTAATTGTATCCTCTTTCTTGCCATTTTCCTGTTTAGGGTGGTGGCTTTTATAGCCTTTTTCTAAAACTCATCATTGTACGCCAGGCTGCATGCAGATTGGTGTCTCCGAGGTATGCTGATATCTGGTACATGTACTGAGTCTTCGGTCTCCCCCTTGGTCATCTGTCCACCTTGGGTCGACCTATTTGTGCGTGTGTCTGCCCTCAAATTTGACCACAGCCAGTGTAAGCAACCCATTACAGCAACACAGAAAAAATCACCTCCCTGAATGGTGTAGAGTAATGGCCGGCCTACTTAAGTCATTGCAGTGCTAGTAAAAAGCAACAGAGAGTCCTGTGGCACCTTTAAGACTAACAGAAGTATTGGGAGCATAAGCTTTCGTGGGTAGGAACCTCACTTCTTCAGATGCAAGAAGTGAGGTTCTTACCCATGAAAGCTTATGCTCCCAATACTTCTGTTAGTCTTAAACGTGCCACAGGACCCTCTGTTGCTTTTTACAGATTGACTAACACGGCTACCCCTCTGATACTTGCAGTGCTAGTGTAAACATTGAATGACCTGAGTTGACCCTAACAGTCCTCCAGCAGCTGTCCCACTTCCTGCGACAGCGACTACTCTGGTCACAATTTTAAACTCCATTGCGCAGGGGTCATGAAACTGGAAGCCCCCTTTTCTTCCCCCCAATGTTTTGGAAATGCCTTTTCCTGATTGCCCACCTTGGCAAGCCCAGCTAGCAGCTCACCCTTGTTGTGTGCAACTGCCCATGCTGGCTCCTTGCAGAGAGAGGGGTACTAAACACACTCCCGCCTGGAGTAGATGGGACGTACTGGGGCTCCTGGGCCTGTAGAGGGGGAGGAGGCTGTGCAAACCTGTGACATTCCCCTGGGTACAATCTGAACAGATGGGCAGCTGTGTCCCCTCAAATCTCCAACCTCGGGTGCCTTTTTTACACTGCTTTGTTGTGAGAGCAGCCACTCCTGGCCTGCTCACACACAGCCTCCAGCATGTAAATTACTCCCAATTATATTGTATGAGCTTTTTAGCAAACCACTCATGAATTACATTACACGGCAACACCAGCAAATCCCCAGTCCCAGACCTTCTCCCAGAATTGTGCATCTTGTACTGCTCAACTCTCTCCTTCTGGACAATATAAGCTCATAGAAAGTCTGTCATTTCATTAATAGAAAATGATATGCACAAGCCGTTATCTCAAGTGGAGGTTCCAAGCACTTTAATCAAAACATACTGGCTTAGATAAAACAATAAAACAAGTTTATTAACTACAGAAAAGAAAGATTTTAAGTAATTACAAGTAATGAGGCATGAAAGTAAGAATTGGTTACAAAGAAAATAAAAGGTAAAACACAAACTAATCCAAAATTTAGCAAATTAAATGAATTCAGAGCAAAGGTTTTTCTCACCACAAGCTTTTTGCAAACTTACTGGCTGGAGATTGAATTCCATCCCAGCCAGGACCTCTCCCCCAGTTCAGTGTTCCTTCAGACTTAGTTGCTGCCATGGGGAGCGAGGAATGGAAGAGAGAGGTAATTTGTTGTGTCCTCTATTCTTAATCCTCCAGGAGGAGAGAGAGGTATATCTCCAGCTGGGGTACAGGCAACAGCCAGTCTGTTACATGGGAACCCCCAGCTGTTCCATTGCCAAAATGTAAATTTCTCGCTCACACCCTTCTTTCTGCCAACGAATGGCCATTTACCCAGGTGATCTGATTATGCTGACACATGTCTGAGGTGCTGACTAACTTTTTGTCTCTGAGGAACTGGTTTGGGCTGTTTCCCCAGATATGGAATATGCTTTGCTAACATCATACAGTAGAACTGTATAAACTTACATACTGTGTTTCCACACATTTTACCAGTACAATAATGTTCAGCAGATTATGAGTTTTCAAATGGTACCTCACAAGGCATACTTTGTACAAAATGTATCATAGTCTTGTAAAAGTGGTGAACATTGGGTACTGTCTGTCACAAAGCCCAGCTATGGACCAGCTGCAGAAATGTGGACATCTGCAAGCAGATTGCATGAGGGAATGCAGGCAAAGGAGTACGACAGGGATCAGCAACAATTCCATGTGAAAGCGAAGGAACTCTGTCAGGGATACCACAAGGCCAGAGAGAGCAACAATAGATTGGATGCTGCGCTGCAGACCTGTTGTTTTTATAAGGAACTGCTTGCCATACTTGGCAGAGACATCACCAGCACCCCACAGACTACTCGGAGGAGCCTGAGACAGACACCCTTGTTGTGAACAATGAGGAGGAGGAGGGAGACATGGCAGGAGACCCTAGCCATGCCACAAGCCAGGTCCTGTTTGAGACTGTCACAATCTAGCCAATTTTGCCAAACAAGCATGGATGATCCTGAAAAAGGGGAAGGGAACTCTGGTAAGTGTGTGCATGTGTTTTCCCTTACAGTGTTTAAATTTAAAGATGGTGCCAGCCCATCCCCCAGTTAACAAGACAAAGATATTGACTTTTCACTGTTTTACTTGTACAAGAAGAGGTAGTGGTACAACAAACAGAAGTAAAGTTGGCGTCTGCTTTCATTCACCTGTTGGGCTAGGTGGGAGGGGATACGTGGAGCAGTTTATGTGCATAGGAATATCGCTTTTTTTCTCCAGAAAGATCTCAATGACACTTTCAAGGAGATAGTCTGCAGTCCTCTGCTGAAGGTTTCTAGGGATGACTGCCTTATTTCTTTCTCCACAGTAAGCCACTTCCACACGCTGCTTTGCAATGAGTTTGGCTGGCACCATTGCAGTAAACAGGGTAGCAGCATATGGGCCTGGGTGGCTTCTGGGTGCCAGTAGCAGCTGTGCTCTCTGAGTCTACAACCCTCAAGAGTGAGATATCAGCTAAAATAGTGCCAGTGTTCAATGCCATTGCCCTATGCTCTGGAATAGGGACCAGAATTTTATATCTTCAGGCAACAGAAAATCCTCCCCCTACCATCCTTGCCGTACTTACCACAGGTGGGGCTGGAGAGCAATGTTATGCCGAGGTGCTCCAAAGCTCTGGAGTGTCAGTCAGCATTTCTTATTACATCTCTATCCTGATATAACGCAGTCCTTGGGAGCCAAAAAATCTCACCATGTTATAGGTGAGGCCGCGTTATATCAGGATAGGGAGAGGAACTGCTCCCCGCCCCAGCTCACCTCTGCTCTGCCTCCGGCTCTTCCCTGAGTGCGCTGCTGCCACTCCTCTTCTCCCTCCCTCCCAGGCTTGCCCTGCCAATCAGCTGTTTGGCCCGGCAAGCCTGGAAGGGGGCGTGGGGGGGAGAAGCGGAGCGGCGGGCTCAGGGAGGAGGCGGAGATGAGCTGGAGCGGGGAGCGGTTCCTCTGCGCCCCCCCCTTACTTGCTGTGGCCCCCCATCCCAGCTCACCTCCGCTCCGCCTCCTCCCACAAGCGCGCCGCAGCTCCGCTTCTCCTCCCTCCCAGGCTTGCCGCGCCAAACAGCTGATTGCCGCAGCAAGCCTGGGAGGGAAGGGGGAGAAGCGGAGCTGCGGCACGCTCGTGGGAGGAGGCGGAGCGGAGGTGAGCTGGGGCGGGGGGAACCCGGGGAGGGCTGCAGCAAGTAACAGGCAGGTGCAGAGGAACCACTTGCGGTAACACAAATTCGGATATAATGAGGTAAAGCAGCCCCATCCCCCAGAAATAGGGGAAGGGAATTTTGAAACTTATCTTTCCCTGTCCCTTGTGACTTGTAAATCCAGAGGCACATTTGTTTTTATCAGCAGCTTCTATTGTGGTAGCCTTTTGGGGGGTGTCCCCCGCCCCACCCACAAAACACCTGGCCTTGATGAGGATGAGAAAGAAGAGGACTAGGGAGGACATGTTCTGTGAGATCCTTCTAGCCTATGCTGGATCAGACCAGGAACAAAGGGCTTGGGTGCGGAATATGACCAAAAGCATGGAATGGAAAAAGACAGACCAGGAAATAGGCCCAGGAGTTCCATCAGGACGAGGAGTGGGAAGTGCACCAGGAAGTAATGGGTCGTCTTAGGAAGCAAACCCAAATGCTGCAGACCCTGGTTGATCTACAGGATAGGTCCAAAAATCCTGGAGACTCTGCCCTTTGCAGTCCTTAGAGAACTCTATGGTCACTGTTCCCTACACTCTCCATCATACCATGTGGCACCCCAGGGTGGTCATTACCCCCAACCACTTCACACTGGGGGACAGCAAGAAAAACCACCACTTCACATGCGCTGACTGGTGAGAACCACGGCTGGTGTACATATAGCCCTAAAGGACATTTGCGCACTCAAATGGACATAAATATTTATTTTCTTTCTAATTTTAATATTTCACACTGTTAATTTGTTAAAATTTCTATATCATTGCCTGTGGTTTTATTAGCACATTGATTTTCTGACCTGTTTTTTCCTACTCAATAAAGTTCTATTTTTGGAGAATCAAATTGTTTATTAGTTTACAACAAATATTGCAGAATGCATAGTGGTAGTCAAAGCAAACAGTACTTGTGAATGCACACTAAGCACCACAGAACCAGCTTCAGTAAAATACCCAGTCATATTTCTACGTGTACAGTAAGCACTACACGGTCTTAGCAGCGCTCAAAGCTCCAGGCCAGGGGATACTCCGGCACAGAACGGGACTGTGGCTGACCGGTAAAGTATTCTTTCAAAGCCTCCCTCAGCTGCATAGCTCCATGCTGTGCTCTAGTAATAGTCCTTGTGTTCACAGTCAGCAGACAACCGCTCCACCTGCACCCAGGTGGCAGCTTTTCCCCCTTTGCCTCACAGACATTTATACAGGACCCAACAGGCAGTTATAATCATTGGGAGATTTTTCGTACTCAGATACAACATTGTAAATAAACACCACCAGTGTCCCCTTCAATCTACCAAAAGCACATTCAGCAGTCATTTTGCACCTGCTGAGCTGGTAATCGAATCTTTCCTTGGTGCTCTTGAGGTAGCCAACATATGGCATCAGGAGCAAGAGGTAGGTTGGGTCACCTAGAATCATTATTGGCCTTTCAGTATTGCCAGTGGTAATGCAGCAGCTGGGAAAGAATGTCCTTGCTTGCAGCTTTCTGAACAGTCCTGTGTTCTTAAAGATGTGAATATGTTCACCACCTCTGACCATCCCAAACTGAATATCAATGATGTGTCCTTGGTGATCCACCAACGCTTGTGTAGCCATAGAAAAGTAGCCCTTTCTGTTGATGTATTCTGTGGCAAGGTAGGTGGTGCCAGTATAGGGATGTGTATTGGCCCACCACAGTTCAGGAACCCCATTGCTGCAAATCCATCCACTGTTTCCTGCACTTTGCTGAGAGTCACAGTCCTGCATAGCAGGAGACAATGGCTCTGCATGCTGGGATGACAGTGGCCTGCACTGTGGATTTTCTAACCCCAAACTGATTGTCCACTGACCAATAGCAATCCAGTGTGGCAAGCTTCCAGAGTGCAATCGACACACTCTTCTCCACTGTCAGTGAAGCTCTCGTTCTGGCATCTGTGTGCTGGAGCACTGGGGCGAGTTCGATATATAGATGCAGGAATGTGGCCTGGTGCAGCCGAAAGTTTGGCAGCAAATGCACATCATTCCAAACCTGCGTTGCAGTGAGACACCTCTCCCCTCCCCCCATCAGTGCTTGTTTCTCAGGCCTAGAAGTGGTGTCCACTGTGTGCAGCGGCTCCAAGAATGCCACCAACAACCTTGAGTTGTTTCTCCTGTGTCCCACAGCAAACTATCCTCAAAGAAATTATCATGTCCCCAGTTGCGATACTTCCTGCAGGTCTGCAAATACAGAAGAATTGTGTGTCCTGTATTTGCCGGGTGCATGAGAACAGTGCAGAGCGGTGTGTGCTTCTGGCAGAGATGTGGATTTATGGGATTTTTTTTAAAAAGATGCAAGAATGATGGGATATGGATGGCATTATGGGATGGAGAAAGTTGCATGCTGGGAATTTGACCCCTAGCACACAACAATCCCCAGGTGAGTCATTTCTATCCAACAACACAGTATGAAAATTTCCCAAAAGGCATTATGCTGGACTGTGATATGGGGCACACTGGGAGACTAGCCCCAGTGCACCGTACTTTGCATCAACACAAGCACTCTTGGTGAGTATGTGCAGTGTTGACGCAAGTAGCCAAGTATGTACACAACCCAGCGATATACCAACTTTGGCCGCTGTACACCAACATAACTTGTGTCGATTACAGTTTGTAGTGGAGGTATGGCCTTGGACATATCCCACTTTGGTCCTTCTGTATGTGGTTTGAGAGCTGTGGATACACATACTTGCAAAGTTTTAGTTCTATATGTGGCCGTCTGCCTTTGATTTTTTTTCTACTCCTATGCTCTGCAGGTATCTGCTTTCCCTTGAATTGGTATTTGGTTTTCTTCCTCCTGCCCCTATTTAACATATAATTGTTACTATGCTTCACAAAAGTCTTTTAGCAATTGTTTTAATTTGAGTCTTCCTTTGAGTCAATTTGAGTCATTCCTCTCCTACCTGTGAATTATATATTCGTGTATTGGTCTCTTCAGGATCCATTCTCACACCAAAATCATGTAACTGGCATTCTGTTGGCAAAAACGAGCTGACAATCCAGACAACTTGTCTTGCGTTAGGTATGTAAAATGTTTGTATAACCTTATTGAATTTTTTCTTTTATAGGGGATCAACACAAAGACGATAATTAGATTATAAGAAAAGAACATAGAGAGAAAAATTAAAGGAACCATGACAATAGGATGCAGATAGCCAACCATGAGTCTGTATAATGCAGAATTTGAAAAATACTTGGGTTTCTGTGCTGTTTTAGGTGTATTTTAAATCTGCTCAATGTGATTTATTAATCTTTGGCTCTTCTTGGAAGAGAGAAAGCATTGCACACTGTTAAAGGGAATGTTCAGAATCTGTTCAGCTGATCAAGGGGCTCTTACAATTACAGAATAAAATTCTTGTCTCCAGTTACATCCATATCCTAGGGCTTGTAAACTGCTTTACATAATATTGAATTAGATCTCAGCAATATGGGGCTGTCTCAGGTAAATATAATAGCTAACAAGCAGTCAGTACTGTCATATGCCTGGAAAATTAGAATTTCTTTTATTGAAAAAGAATTTGGCATGGACAAGAGCATCTCCTACTTTTTGAATAATGCTCTAATATCTTTAGGTTTCTCCCACATAGAAGAAGAAGAAGAAAGGAGTTCCTTTAGCTTCTTTAAAGGATGGCATTGTCTACAGGTTCTGTCCTGAGGTGTCAACAAGGGGTATAAGCCACAGTTCTGTAGTGGAATTTTAACACTACTTCCTGGAGCAGAGGGGAGAACTCCGCTGTCCTCTTTCCCACACATACTGCTGTAATATCACTCCATACACAGCCTATCTGAATTCAGTGGATGATCTGTGTGTGCACGCTCATGAGTTGCTAATGCACTAGGATAGCCTCCAGTAGTGGGAGACGGAGGTAAAAAAATTGATTCCTAATTCAAAACGATGAAAAAACTCATCTGTTAGTGGTTCAGAACAGCAACAGCCTCTTTTCTTCTTCACCTAAACCACCTATGCCTCAAGCAAGGCACCACCCCTGACATTGCCTGTCTGACCTGGCCGTTGCCACAGTTATGGAACATTGGTGACCATTCCATCATTGAGGTTGCCCCTGAGTTTCCATTTTATAAGCCCTATTTGTCCCCTGTATAAAATCCACAAACAAATGCGTATCAGCATCAGCACTGATGCATTAAATTGGGACGGGGGAGGGGAGGAGATTTTTCTACCCATTTTCATTTAAATCAGATATGGGGTTACTGATTTGACACACTAAAATATAGAACAGCATTTGAACTCTGGAGAAGGTTTAACACTTTTTGTTGCTTTATAGGACGAGGGAAAGAATTCAAACTTAATTTTCTGGACTCCCCCAGTCAAAATAACGAGCACAAGATTAAAGTTTAGTTGATTAAACTCTAACTTAAAAAATTATGAAAATTTTGAAATATCAGTGCCTCATGCGAGTCCTAGCAACCCCCTCATGTGCAGCTCCAAATGAAGTAACTTGTTGTGGCCCTTAGTAGGTCTTCCAGTTAGGGCATGGTGGTGGGAAGGGGATGGAGCTTGGGCTGAGGCAGTGAAAAGGAGAATTTAGGGATGATGGTAGTGAGGAGATTGCATCCATACTCTAGACCCTAGGCTTGGTTGGCTCTTCCTTCTCCACTAAATCTTTGTTAGCACCCCATCTCCCCGCTGCAAGGTTTAACAGGTTCATTGAGGGTTCTTGCACCATCCCACATTCCCTGGAAGCCTAATTAGGTCTGCAGGTGCTGAGAAGTTTTTGTAGGTCCATTGGGAGCTACAGAGGCTTGTCGGGGAACTGACAATCCTATTTAGGGTCATTATGGACAGTTGAATTTCCTAAGGGTTACAAGGGAAGTATTGGTTGGGTCTGAAGTATGTGTTAAGGTTTGCAATGAGCGTGGGGATTTGTGGGATTCCCAGTGCTCTTCTGCATCTCCTAACACTCATGGGGGTGGGGATTTTCCACTGAGCCTCCTAACACTTGGGCACTGAGGGGGACTGGAGCCACAAAAGTTTCACAATTTGGGGGCAGTGGATTCATACTGACTTCCTAAGGCTCCTGATAGTGCGAGCCTCCTATAGACTTCATGTGGGAGTGGACTAGTGTCACCTGGGGTGCCGGGGGCAGCTCTCATTGAAAATGCCAACGTCAGGGCAGGCTGCAAAAACAAGAGCAGATTCTCCCAAAACTGGTAGTTAACACTGAAGTTAGACTCATCAACCAGTCACAAACTGGGCTCCTGATCCCCCACACTGGTTATCAAGAAACTAAAAAAGAAATCACACATCCCCCTTATTGCATTCCAGTTCTCTGGCTTCCAATCAGCACATAGGTCCAATACAGTGAGAAGTTATTTAAAACTCTGCTCACTACACAAAATGTTCTTCTGACCCCAAAGGGCCAGCTGCATTGCCAAGTCAGTATTAGTTTGGATCTTACCCAAAATACCACGCTGCTAGCCAGTCCTTTAGTATCTAAAACTAAAGGTTTATTATAAAGAAAGAACAAGAAGAGTGTTAAATGGTAAAGTAATCAGATACATTCAGAAACTTCAGAGTCCATATATCAGGCTCTTAGCAGTATTAGTGAGTTTGCTGGCTTGAAAGGCCTTATGGAACACATCCACAGCCTGGATGGGTCATTGAGTCCTTTGTTCAGAGCATCAGTTTGTAGAGACGTTACCCCAGAGGTAAGAAGGAGGAATGAAGACAAAATGGTGAAGATGAAGCTGCCTTTTGTATTCTTTTGCCATGTGGCTTGTACTTCCTGTATCCCAAATACAAGCTTCACAGCACATGGCATGGAAAAGCCTTAGAGTTCTTTGTCCGCTGGCCTGCCCCTATAAGTCTTGCTGACTCATAAGGTGTATCCCCTGGCTCCTTTCCATGGGTTCATTGTACCGCTGACGATCATTAATGGGTCATCGAACAGGCTAGGCAGTGCTGATGCCAATCTGTCTAGGGGTGTCACTCGGAAACACAGCACAAGTTTGGAAATACAGATGTACCCTATATATCTGTAACTTCTAATACAAAGGTAGTACAAACATATAATCAAGATTATTATACTTGGCAAATCATAACATTTTCACAGATACCTTTCATGGCATATCTAGCATGATTCATTGCAATTTTATAATATTGGTATTAATAATAATATAAAGTGTGTCTCAATTCCATACAGCTTCACAAATAGGGTGGGGTTTTTTAGCAAATCCCAAGGCCTGTCAGGAAGTGGGTTTTGGGGGTGTCTCTGACACACCTCATAAGGCTCACCAAAAGGTTGATGTGCTCAGGTGAAGTCCTACTTCTGTGAACCTCTTAAATTAAAAGCATGGAGATTCATAGTTAAGGCACCCAGACTAGCTTACCTGTGCCCCGGCAGGACACATCCTTGGCAGATTGAATACCAAAAAAGCACCACAGAACATTAGCTATCTGGGGTGTGGCTGTATTTCTAAAGTTTTGCATTTCTTGCAACGTTAGCCTTAATTCTGAATTTCTGGAGTTTAATTTCTGGTTGTGCTAACACTATGTGCTCTCTCAATCTTAACCTCATTTTAACAAATAAGTGTCTGGGAATAACTACAAAGACTGCCTTGCTGGCTCTGTATTCACCCTACTTAATACTTGGTTCCTTTGTCCTTGCGATGGACTTCACCTTCCTTGGCTGCAGGTTTGGACTGTAAGGCTGTGAGCTGAGATCTTCGAAGTAGTTATTACCATTGTACAAGACACTGGTAAAACCTCATCTGGAATACTGTGTGCCGTTCCGGTCTCCCATGTTTAAGAAAGATTAATTTAAACTGGAATAGGTGCAGAGAAGGGCTACTAGGATGATCAGAGGAATGGAGAACCTGCCTTACGAGAGGAGATTTAAGAAGCTTGGCTTGTTTAGCCTAACCAAATGAAGGCTGAGGGGAAATATGATTGCTCTTTATAAATACATCAGAAGGATAAATACCAGGGAGGGAGAGGAGTTATTTAAGTTAAGGACCAATGTGGTCACAAGAATAAATGGATACAAGCTGGCCATCAACTTGTTTAGGCTTGAAATTGAATGAAGGTTTCTAACCATCAGAGGAGTGAAGTTCTGGAACAGCCTTTCAGGGGGAGCAGTGGGGGGCAAAAACCCTAACTGGTTTCACAAGTGAGCTTGATAAGTTTATGGATGGTATGATGAGATTGCCTACAATGCCACATGGCCCATCTGTGATTGCTAGTAGCAAATATCTCCAGTGCCCAGAGATGGGACACTATATGGGGAGGGCTCTGATTACGACAGTGATTTCTTTCCCAGGTGTCTGGCTTGTGGGTCTTGCTCAGATGTTCAGGGTCTAACTGATTTGCCATATTTGGGTTCAGGAAGGAATTTTCTCCCAGGTCAGATTGGCAGAGACCCTAGAGGGTTTTTGCCTTCCCCTGCAGTGTGAGTCATGGGTCACTTGTTGGTTTGAACTAGAGTAAATGGTAGAGTCTCTATAACTTGAAGTCTTTTTAAATCATAGTTTGAAGATTTCGGTAACTCAATCAGAGGTTATGGGTCAATTACAGGAGTGGGTGGGCGAGGTTCTGTGGCCTGCAATGTGCAGGAGGTCAGAATTGATGATCAAGATGGTCCTTTCTGGCCTGAATCTACGAGAAGTATATTTAAGGCCAGAAAATGTAATTACTGTCTGGCCAGTGGCAGGACATCTCCAGCAATGTTCCTGGAAACGATTTGTTCCATCCGCATGTTGGGATATTCTTGCTGTTTGGATTGACACATTCCCTTTAGCAGGAGGTAAACTCACCCTAAGCAGTTTGCCTCCACAAAGTAATCCCTTTCAGAAGCCTGCTTCATGTGGTAGTGCATAGCTGAGCTGTACCTACCAGAGGAAGAACAGACAATCCTTTTTCCAATGTCTCCTTTGCACTGTAACAAAATGGGTTTTCTCTTGAAACATGCTAATGTTTTGCTTATTTGTTTGATAAACCATTCTAAACGACCCCAGGGACCTTTCTGGGTGGCTTAGTGTACACACTTTGTATTCTCCTAACTTTTTCCACAAGCAGGCTGGTGCAGAAAGAAACATTTCCAGGTGCCTTGGACACTGAGATGAGACTTATCTTGTGGCTTCAGACATTGATACCTGTAGATAATGCAGGACTCCTGGGAAGAGAGGTTCAGAGTGAATATGTACTCTTTTATAAGGTTAGAGTTTCTAGCAGCACCCAAAGGAGTAAACCAGGCTCAAAGAAGATCTGCTTATCTCCATAGGAACTGCAGGTGTGCCCAGAGACTTTTGAGTCCCTCCCCAGATAGTTCCCATCCGTAATCAATCTTTATTTTATTTTATTTCATTAAAAAAAGCAAAATTGAGAGACTGATTTACACATTCTCTTGCTGGGACGTTCTGACAGAGTCAGATAAGCCCCGGAACACAGCCATTTAGTCATAGAAATTTCCCTTTGACAATTGCAAAGCACATTTCCCTTCCCATCTCCACTCAGACCTTTGTAGATAGTCCTTGAAGTATTTATCGCGGTGGGACAATGAATGAGTCTCCATCCTTGATCAGTATACTGTTTCTGCATAAATTGTGGCATCCTCTGTCTGACTTTTGGCTTAGAAAATAATCAGTTTCCCCAGTTTGAAATGAAATTCTCCTTTTCCTTATCCCTCCAAGACATACACACCTCTCCTCCCACTTCTTGGCCAGATGAATACACATAATGTAGGAACACCAGTACATTCAGTAACATTTACTAATCATAATAGGACATGGTCATCCTTATTTAGGTCCCAAATTAAAATTAACTACTTTTTAATTTTATATTACAGGAGAGGGTTCAGACAAGTCTTATTTGCTGACAAAAGCAGATACATCCCTGACCAGAATTTTCCATCGCAGGATATGATTTTGCATTAGCAGCATCTCTCGGGGAGAGCAATTTATTTTCGTTTCCCTCCCTTATGCCTTCTACTGCATCTTCGTTCCCCTTACCTTCTGTCATCTGATTGGCCCATCTTCATTTCTTCTCTCCTTTGGCCTGCAGCATTAAAGCGTTGGGCTGGGTTATGCTGGGTCAGTTCCTGGATGGGAACCTTCAAGGAAAACCTAGATGCTGTAGAAAGTGGTATTGATGATTGTCAATGGTAGTATTTTTCTAACTCAGTTCTGAACCAGTGCCCTGATATGTCCCTATGGGGCTGCTGATGGAGATGCCTTAGTTTGGCCAAGACTTAGCTCCTGTCTGAGATACAAAAAAAAATAACTGCATCAGGGAGCCTGGCAACAACATGGTGGAAATTTTTGACCTCGTTTCATTATAGTTAAAATTTTGTACTGTAGATAGGGCTTATGGTGGTTGTAAACAGGTCATGTAAAACCTTAGATGTGTCCACGTGCCTCCACCTGGATGTAGTCAAATCTTTAGCCTGATTAAATAATCTGCGTATATACAGTGTGGTTAGGTCCCTTCTATTCTACAGATTTTACCTAGATTAGAGGATGATATTGTATCTTGGCACCATGATGTGGTTGGTTGTTGTGTAAACAGGGCCTTTTAAAACAAAGGCTGACTGCTCCTCCTGATTAAAGCGACAAAGATTAAGTATCCTCCTGATTTAAGTGTCTCATAACACTTTTTACAAGAATAAGGGTGGCAACTCTGTCCACTTCCCGGCCATATTCCCATTTGGGTCATTACATTCTGCCAATCTAAATATCAAATAAAATATGATCTGCTTTGTGTCCTGTTGTAAAATGTTGAGTGGAGTTGCTGTGTGGTGTTAAAACAACTGCTGGGATTCAGAGGCGATGGAAGCTCCGTAAAAGTGTGTGGGTGGGGGTGGCCACTGGTGCCCGAACTGTAATCCTTTCCCCCGCACCTCTCCTTCCCTCCTTACCGAGGCTCCGTCCTTGTGCCACCCATTCCTCTGAGTCCCTATCTCTGCACTGCTTCCCCCCGCCAAATCCTGCCCCCCATTTGCTCCTCTCCGCACCCCTCCCTCCGTTCGCTTGCACTTATGGCTAGCAAAAAATGATAAGGCCATGGCCCTCCCTGCTCGAATTTACCCCAAGGAATCTTTCAGTATAGAAGATGCTATATGAATATAAAATATTTATTTGTTTAATCTTCTTTATATTCTTCTCTCATTTTCCGTATTAATCCTTCGATTTTTCTCTTGTATGGGGTGTGTGTGTCAAATAATTAGGTAGTGTGGTTTAGTGAGTAGAGCCTGGGACTGGGAATAGAGAGACCTTGGATTCTCTTCCTTATTGTCGCTGTCTTGTTGTGTGATCTTGGGTAAGTCACTTATTTCTCATATGTACTGCAAATATAACTATGTTAGGGAACTGTGAGGGAAACATCTCTGAGGCAGGCAGTGGAAACTGTCGTGTCCTGCATCTAGTGAGCAGTGGTATAGCTTAGTTTCTGGCCAGTGAAGTCATAAATGCAAAATGCAATCATAGCCATTTAGACATAGTCCTATCAGTAACAGCATTATAAAACAGTGGGGTGGAGACACCATGCCTACAGATTTTGACACACATAGGAGCTTAGCTGTAAGGGAGAAAATTCTCAGATTAGGATGGAGTGAGGTGCCCTGGTAAACTGTGATGATCCAATACCATACTTAAGAGCCATCCATCATGTAGGAGCCTGATTCCACTGTGGATGACCCTTGTTAACCTGGCATACTTAGTGCCATGAGAAGATGAGTAATGTGAGTGGCAAAGAGAAACCTCAAGTATCCCACCACTTGAGTAAATTCTGATCCCACGACTCCCTGATCCAGAGACCATTCACGAGTATCTGTAATGGAGCAACTCAGTCAATCTGCAGTCACGTTCTCCCTCCCTGGTAGGTACTTGGAAATCAAGAATATTGTGTGGAACATGCACACCCAGCCATTGTAGGCAGGCCACAATTACAGCCAACCTTTTTGTGACAACACTGAGTGGCAGCACCACCCCAAAAGGCAAAACAGGAAAGTGGTGGTGGTGTGCTGTGGAAAATCTGATACACTTCTGTTGCTTAAGAATTATCCTTGTGTGCATGGTCCAGAGCATGTAATAATTGGTCACCTTCTTCTAAAAGAAGCATGATATCACCCAGGGTGATGGTCTTGAATTGTCCTTGAGTAAATAGTGATTTAGGTACCTGAGATCCAGGATGGGCTGGACCCCTCCTGTTTTTTTGGCTAGCAGGATGTATCCCTCTTGGTCTAGTTCCGGGGGTATGATGTCTTTATTGCCAGGAGGGTCTGGATTTCTTACATCATCTTTTCCTGATAAGGTGTCAGATAGTATTAATGGCAAGTGGGTAGTGTGAGACCTGATTTTGTAGTCCCACTAAACCAGGGGTAGGCAACCTATGGCATGTGTGCCGAAGGTGGGACACAAGTTGATTTTCAGTGGCACTCACGCTGCTCGGGTCCTGGCTACCGGTCCGGGGGACTCTGCATTTTAATTTAATTTTAAATAAAGCTTCTTAAACATTTTAAAAACCTTATTTACTTTACATACAACAATCGTTGAGTTATATATTATAGACTTATAGAAAGAGACCTTCTAAAAATGTTAAAATGTATGACTGGCACACAAAACCTTAAATTAGAGTGAATAAATGAAGACTCGGCACACCACTTCTGAAAGGTTGCCGACCGCTGCACTAAACAATGGTCAGGCCCTATGAGGCGTTGGTGACGGGGCCAGCTGGCCCTAAAAATACCTTCCAGTTTGCCTTCAATGGAGAGGTTCTGACTGAGTACTGCTGGGGGCAGGATGATTCTGTATTTGATCGTTGTGGAAAAAGGGGTTTTAGACTTGAGTTCTGGATGTTGCTTTGGAGGCTGAATGTGCTCTGTGCAGCAGTGGAGTTATGGAGCTGTCTTGAAACCAGTCGTCAAATTGACATCCAGCTTTCAAGGCACAGGCTTTCCCTTACCTTTCCTGACTTGTGAAACGGACCTATGGGGTGACACAGGCTGAGAAAATGCAGCGTAGTTTTTTGCCTTAGAGAGCTATTGGGTATTCAGGACTTTTGAAAATCAGGTCACCTATTTAGGAGCTTAATTTTAGGCACTCGTCTTTTAAAATCTCTCCTAAAAATACATTTATGTATGGAGCTTGAATTTGCTTGGGTTGTGCTGGGTCAGTGAACTGCTTTGTGTTTTTATAAGCTGTGCTATTGTATTCCAGAATCTCCAGCTTTCATTTAAAAAAAATTGTAAGTCTCTAGCCGTCATGATTGTGAATAAAATCTTGAAAATGTGACCCAGGTGCAAACTAGTGCAGGGCTGCCCTCCTGAATCTGCAGACAGCCTGAAGTAATATCTCCCAGAGGTGTAAACGTATCCCATGGGGACCCATCTGACCTGTGGAGTCACATGGCCCAAGGGATTATTTTAGCCACACCAATGGGGAGCCAATTGTGCACAACCCAATGGGATATACAAGCCTCCCTGGGCCAACCCTGTGCCCCTTCTCCACAGCCTAGTGTGTTCTGGTAGCGGGTATTGGGCCAGGTGGCTTCCTCCCTGGCTTTAGTGGCTGCTGAGAAATCATTGCATTTCTTCCATCCTGGTCATGTGGTCTAGCTTTTCTTTGCAGCCATGAGGGTCAGAAACACAACACCCCATCTCCCTGATGTTTTGATATTATTTTTTATTTCTCTCTCTCTCTCTGTCTATGATTCTGGGAGAAAGGGCTCTAGGCATGTGCTTGTTGTGCCTATACCTTAATCCAGCCTAGTCCATGGTGTATCTGAACCCTACTGAGGGGGAGTCAAGTGTGAGGAGCCCAGCAGAGCATATGTGAGCATACTTTGAACATTTTCACAAATTGCTCTGGTGGCATCTCATTTTGTCACCCTAGATAGGTGGCGCTTGTGGGAGTGAATTGGGAGAGTACCACTGCTGTTTCCACTTTGAGCCCTATTTATGTATATAATTTATATGTAAGGATAAGGAGCAGAGGTGGTGTGAGATTTCTATTTCTTCTGCCGAGATAAAAATATTTGTTCCAAACACACATTTCCAAGGAGACCATTGCCTCTGCCTCTTGATCTCATTCAGTTAAAATACAGGTTCTTGCATTAGAAGAGAGGCCAAGTGAGGCTTATCATTTGGGGCCTGGTGAGGCGAGGTAATTCTGCATCCCAAAATGGGGAGGTAAACCTGTTTTCCTAGTTTGGAGCAGCAGTTTTAACGGGCTAGCTAGATGAGAAGTGACATTTGTCCTATGAACATAGGGGATGGGATTGGGGGTATTGTGTGGAGGGGAAGGACTTGTTGGCTCATGTCTTTTCAGACTGGTGCTGGGAGTTCAAGAAGAGTGTCTTTTGTGCCATGCACCTCTGCCAGGGCTGGCTCCTGATTGGTAGGTGTTTGTAAAACTGAAATTGAGGATGGGGATCTGAATGCAGTAAGCAAGAGGGTGCTCACCTCAGCTAATCTTAGGGGGAGCAGGGCCCCAGGGCAGTTGGAACTCAATACTCTCCATGAATCAGGAGCCAAGCCAGCTGCTTTTTTCCCTTTAGTGATGTCAAAGATTGTAAAATATTCCCGTAGAAAGCCACCTGCAAAAGCAGATTTTTAAACCCTTTTATATTTTGATTCTCTCCCCTTCTGATCCCACCCTGATCTTTTCTCTCTCTTTCTGTCTGTTGATAACTTTGGGGTGCCCGGCACACTGTATGCACCATCTTCTTAGCTTCAGGGTTCCCAAGATTTGTTCTCTGCCTTGGTCCCTGCAAGTGGCATACTATAAATACATACAGCTACTGAATTATGACTAAGCTTTGTATGTTGACTAAAGTTGGCTAATAGTTGCAGGCTAAGATGTTGCAGGAATAGAGCTGTGCACAGTTTCTAGGTTTATGGATGACTCCTGGAGAGGAAACTAAGGGAAGGGAGTTGTAGAGAGGGGAGGACTTGCTCTCATCCTCCTTGACCTTGGAGAGTAGTTCTCTGCTTCATTCATGTTTAAAGAACCCATTTCTAAAGTAAGCACACTGGCATTAGGAGTTGGTCTGCATTTATTACTAACCCCACCCATCCCTGCCTTTTGCAAGAATCTTGTGAGGCCGTGATTGTGTTTTTAGAAGCAGAATGACAGAGAGAAATTCCCTAGAGGCAAATACAGAGTGTGTGCTCTGCACGCCAGTACAGACACACAGGGCTGGGAACTCCCAGAGAGATTGAGAGAGAGAGAGAGAGCACAGAACAGCCAAACAGTGTTGGAGGAGGAGGGGGGAGGAAGAGGCGAGACACTTTTTAATCCTTAAACTGAGCAATTTGGATTTTTTTTTAAACCCTTTGTCTCTACTTTTTACTGAGGAGCCTTTTGCGTTCCAGGATCACCTCCCTGCTGGGTTTGAACAGCCCAGGCTGACATGATGTACCTCTGGGTGAGTAGAGGGTTGTGTGTGTGAGGGCTTACACGCTTTGCACATATAAGGAGTGGAAAGCTGAGGGATTCTGTACTAGCATGAGCGGCCTTCCCCTTAGGGCTCAGCTCTCTGCAGCCCCTACACACAGTAGGCTTTAGCTTCCATTTTAAAAAATTCTTTAAAAAATTATATGGGTAACTGAATTTTAAACAGACTTTTCCCTCAGCGAGATCTCTCTGAGTTTGTATGTTTTTCAGCAGGTGCCTCAGAGAGAGAATTCTTTGTGGAATTATCCTCATTCTCCAGCACCTGTAGGACCTGTGCTGTTTCTGGACTACTTCCTATGCTTTGTGAAATTTTGGTATGACTGAGGGGCACCCTGGGAGTGTACAGGGTAGAAAGAAGTTTGATCTTCAAATGTCAGGAGAAGGGAATATGATCGGGGAGGATTAGCATTGTAATTGGGGAGTATGTGGCCAGATGCAAGGATGCTTTTATCAGAGGCCCCAGGATTACAGGAATTTCTGGTGGATTATGGGATATAGTGACAGGAAAAATGCATGTGAGATGATAAATATCTAGCTAGCGTTATAAAATATACATAAATTTTCATCCTCTGAACAAATTCTGAAATTTTCTCTGAAGTAGTCAGCTGTTCGGCTGCTTGGCTAGGATGTGTAATTCTCTCTGCTCCTTGGTACCCTTGAAATCTGTCGTTTGCCCTTGGCTCTGTTACCCATATGCCCAAGATTGCAGGCTCCTGCATTTGATTTAAGGATAATCAGGTCAAAAGTTTAATATATTCATTACTGGGGAAGTTATGGGGGTTCTGTCACTGTCATTTTTGAAATCACATCTTCCCTCTCCCAGCCCTTCCCTCCAGTTCATTTGGAAAACAAAGGAAGCCTTGGAACACAGAGGTGTTTTGCTGCTTTTTACTTTCTTCCATTGTGCACACACTCTAGCTTTGTAATCATAGGGCAACTTACACCTGCTGGGCAATGCACACTTGCTTGTTTTTATAGGGTTGGCCCTGTTAATGTAAAAAGATTTCAACTTTTAAATTCCCTTTCTTCTCCGACCACATATTCTGGGCCCTGAATGTGGCCACCGGTTTTGCCTAGGAGGGCTAGATAGGCCTTCTCTCGTGGAGCAGATAAGACTGCTGCTTAATCTGCTGGCTGGGGTGAAGCGAGAAGCTGCTCAGTGGTGCTGGTACTGATTTTAGTTAATAAGTGACAATGGTGTGATAGTTCCCCGCTGACTATGGGTGCTCCACTTTGGACCTGTAATTTCCAGCTCAGGTAGATGTACAGTACATGTAGGTGTACCTGCTAGCTTTGATCAACCGTGTGCGCTAAAAGTACCAGCGTAGCCCGAGTGGTGCAGGCAGCAGGACAGCTAGCCAGCTCCAGTACAATCGAGCCCAGCACCCTGGATTGGTACTTGGGTGGCTAGCCCCTTCTGCAGCTCATACCGCTGCAGCTACACTGCTATTTTTAGCACATTAGCTGGATCAAAACTAGTACGTGTGTATCTGGAAATTATACCTTCAGTTCCAGTGTAGATTGGCTAAAGTGTGGGAGCAGACATCAGTAGCCCTGCTCTACTTTGTGTGTGTGTGTGTGTGTGTGTGTGTGTGTGTAACAGTTCTGGGTGTAAGGGATATGGCCTGCCAATGTGTCAGCCAAGAGCAGGGGTTCTCAAACTTGGGGTTGGGACCCCTCAGGGGGTCGTGAGGCTATTATGTGGGGGGTCGCAAGTTGTCAGCCTCCACCGCAAACCCTGCTTTGTCTCCAGCATTTATAACGGTGTTAAATATATTAAAAAGTGCTTTTAATTTATATGGGGGGGGGTCGCACTCAGAGGCTTGCTATGTGAAAGGGGTCACCAGCACAAAAGTTTGAGAGCCATTGACCAAGAGAGACTCATACTAGAGGTGTGCTTCATCTTTAAACGGGAGTGATTGTGACCTGCTGCTCTTGTGGATCCTGCGAGAAGGTTTAGTTTTGGCCAGTTTCCCAGCAGACTGAAGAACAGTTTTTTCCTTTATGCTGCATGTACCACTCTTCCTCTTACCTCCACCCCAAACTCCCAGATCCGCTATCGCTTTAGCAGGGTTATAGTTAAACTGAGGTGTTTAAAGGGTTTCAACTGCTAAATTAGTGCCAAGGGCTCTTTACAGAACCAAGTATGTTAATTCAAAAATGGGTAACTGGTAACATTCTTTTCTCTTCCCAGCACAATGTGGGGAATTTTCTGCGACCCTTGTTCTTTGGGGATGGTCTCTCTCTCTCTCCCACTCCACAGAAGCCTTTGCCTCCCGTGCATCCTACAGTCTCTCTTATGCTTTTGTCTCACACTGACTTAATAGAATCATAGAATATCAGGGCTGGAAGGGACCTCAGGAGGTCACCTAGTCCAACCCTCTGCTCAAAGCAGGACCAATCCCCAGACAGATTTTTACCCCAGTTCCCTAAATGGCCCCCTCAAGGGTTGAACTCACAACCCTGGGTTTAGTAAGCCAATGCTCAAACCACTGAGCTATTCCTTCCTCCCCCTACTTACCATGTAAGCCTTCAGTGGCAAAAACTAGGAACCCAGAGTTACCTATCTGATTTGACTCTGAGTCTGCTGTGCCACATCCATGCTGTAATTGGGCTCTGGTTTCTTGCTTCAGTGCTTGTGGTCACAGCTCTTTCTGTTCCCTGTGCTGTATTTTCTCTGTTCAGTGTCTTTTGTCCATAGAACATTGGAACGTCTGTAGATCCATGGAGATTTGTACTGAGTCATTCCTTAATTTCGTGTATAAAGCTACATTAATACAATGTTAAATTTGAGGTTTTAAATGCATAAGCCAGGAAATCCTGAGTTAAGGTTCCAACAGCAACCATAACATTGTCCCTTGTGCGTGCACATTACAGTATGATATTTTCTTAAGTGATCCTGCAACACTGGACGCTGCCCCATACTATTTGGTAAATAATGCAATGAAATAAAATACAAAGGAAGTGCACTTTTCTCTAACTGTGAGTACAGAGTAGAATCCAGCCCAGAACAGTACAGTAGCCAGAACACAATAGCTTGGGGGTTATAACTGCCGCCTCCTTTTAATGAGCCATCATCATATTCCACATTCAAATTAAATTTCCTGCTTGCCGATCTGTACTCTCTAGCGTGTAATGTGTCACGGGATATTTTAAATAAAGCCTTTGTAGGATGCAGTGCATTCTGGGCTGTAGAGGTCCAGAGAGTGGGAAATTTAAAATCTAATGTGATGACCTAATCTGTGGGAAACCGCTGGCTGTGGTGTGGGAAGCTGAGAAGGCAGGCTAACAGTGGAACTGCACAGTTATAGTAGTAAGAAACGCTGTTTACCTTAATAGGGTTACAGTGTTGTGTATGCAGTTGTACGAAGTCTGCTGTGAGGCAGTGGCAGTAGGGCAGGGTATTGCACAGATCAAAATACAGAAAAAGATGCCTACTGTAAAGTTCTGTATTTGAACTGAAAATCTTTTAATTTTAATATTCCTAAACACGTAATGGTCAAACTCAGAAAGGATAATATTCCTTCTAGAGGACTAGCCAAGGGTGAAGTCTGATGGGAGTCCTGCTGCTGAAGTCCACAGGAGGCTTGTGGTGAGGGAGGGAAAGAAGTGCTGGTGGCCCCGACATCCCAGCCTTTTCCTTTTGCGCCCTTGAGTTGAAAATAAGCAAAGGTGTGAATTAAAACAGACTTAGTTTGGTGTGAGTCCGTGTCTGGACACTTGTATTTTAGAATAAAAATGTCTAGGATCGATCTAGCTAAAGCTGCTTTGTGCTACTGACTGTAGCATTGGGGCTCAGATCTACCTGTTGTGTACCAGAACAGCATACCAGCACTTATGTCTTGCTGCTGCCTTATTTGCCTGAATTTAAGCTTTCACTTGAAGTGCAAATAAGAGCTTGTCTGCACTTGAAAATTTCCCAAAGTAGCTATTCTGGAATAGCTATTTTAGTATAAGCTGCAGTATGGACACTCATTCTGGAATAAGTGTGTCCACGCGGGGCTTATAATAAACTAACTATTCTGGAATAGCTGTTTGGTTAAATTTCCAAGTGTAGACAAGTCCCAAGTCTCTAGCTGTTATGACTAATTAATGCAGTGATGTCTACCTGTATTTTCGATCTGAAATGATAACTCTAAAAGCCATTAACTGCCCCATTCATCTCAGTGGGGGCTAACTGAGGTACCCAGGGATGTTTTGCCATTGAAAGTATTAACTACTTAACTGCTCGTCAAAGCATGTAAGAAAGGAAAGGGAAGATCATATTATGAAGATCTGCAAGTGACAGCTCATTTTTGAACCATGAGCATGTCGGTTTGGTGACACCACATTTTTTCCTACACACCAATCAAGAGTGAGCTAAACCCAAGGAGCAGGACGTCTGAGGGCTTCCAGAGTGTGTGGGAGGGTCAAGCACAAAAAGCCCAGTGGGTATGTCCTGACCAATGGGAAGCCAAGGCCAAGGAGCACAGCAAAGTCCATGGGTTTCTTTGTACCCAAAAGAGCACAAAGTACATGCAAAATCATATTCTGAATGTCTGTACAATCTATTGGGATCAGTCTCTCGTGTGGATGTAGCTTATTCTGTGGGCCGAGTTTGGAAGAGAGTGCCGATTTTTTTTTTCTCAATCTGACCCATGTTTAGTTCAATCAAATTTTATTCCACAATAAGTGTCCACACACAGGCTTGCACCAAAACAGATTTTTGGAAATCGATGTAGTTAAACGAGTGCAAGTTTATGTGTAGACCAGCCCTTAGTTGCTTTTTAAATAGAAAAGCCTTATCCTCGCATTAGACATCAGAGGTATGGCCCTTAACCCTTTGTACACAATGAATCTTGTGGTACAAATGTAGGGTCACTTTATTCTGAGGAGTGCTTTATAGAGTGCAGGATGTAGACTCAAGAGTTACACAGATGCTGCCTTGCTGAATGTATGCTGGAATATGAAAGGTTAGAAGAAAGAGCAGCACCCCCAGCAAGCAATTTGATCAATCTACCCTTCCGCCCATTCTCTGAGAGGGTTGAAGCCATCAAAGACAGGAGGGACTAATGGAGCGGAGGTCCATGTTGTTGCTAGGCTCCTGATAGGAAAGCACTGGATTCATAGCTCTGATCTCCGAGAGATTATAGTGTCTCTAGATAATTTCCTCAGTTCTCCCAGCTGTGTACAGGGTGCATGCTGAGTGTTTGTGAGAGGACTGGCTTCACAGTGCAGATTTCTTTCACCTGAGCTCTGTGGAAATGAAGCCCTTCCCCAGACCTCTAATGACTATTTGTTTTGCAAGCAGGAGTGGTGTCAGCTAGCTTACCAAGTCATTTGTAATATTTCTTCCTTTGTCTCCTTTTTCTTTTTGATCTGTGTTTCATTTGCCCTGTCTTCGCTGCAAGTGGAGCTCGCTCTAGAGTCTCTCTTTGGATTGCATAGAATCATTTTTCTTTTCCCTCCCTCTTGGCGTTCGGCTCATCAGCTTTACCACCCTGGGGACTAGAAACCCAACTCCGCTGCCAACGCTGAGCCTTAGCAACATACTTCTGCTCATGCCATGTCTTTCTTTCATTTGTCCTCTTGCGTGAGGTTGGTTAGTGCCAGTGCATAGTATGATCAGCACAGGGTGTTTTTCACAGGACGCAATATATATATAGTCACATAGCAAGTGGCCATCCATGCCTCTGAACTTTCCACACCCTGTGCTAGGGGCTGGATCTCTGAAAACATTGGAAGAATGGTTGGAATTGCATTGTTAAATATGTAAATGCTGATCTCTAAAATATATATTATAGTTCTATTTATTCTCTTTGGATAGTGAACTAAGGGCATAAGAAGTGTTTCTCAAAATAAACCAATTAAGTGAGATTTTTGAAAGTGATGCATAGATCTGATATTTCTTAGACCCTGTCTTCTCTAATGTAAACCGGGTGTGTGTGGGTGTGTATAAATATTGTACAAAAAGCTACGTTAATAGAACTTTGTTGCAAAGTCAAGTGCCCCAACGTTAGGGAATTCCAGAATTGAACCTTAATTCTGCCCATTTGATCATCTGCATTATAATAGTCTTAATTACATGATATGTTTTCCACAGGCCCACATTCTCATTCAGTGCACAGGATGGAAGGTGTTCAGTTTCTGAGCAACTATTCAATATTTTGTTTTATCCTCATTGTTCATTAATTTCCTTATGGGCTTTTCTATGGTGTTCCTTAATGTAGTATATGAGTGCATCACAGTCATTTGATTTTTCACTACACCTATGTGAAATGCAAGGGGTGTTAATATTTCCATTACTTAGTATTATGTAGCACTTAATATGTTCAAAGCACAGCTCTCATTGATTTCAGTTACAGCCCAGCACTTCTACAAATCAGTTTGGGCACCCAGGAAATGAGGAACCCACAATCAGTTATCACCTGTGAAAAGTTTGGTTCAAGTGACTTGTCCAACATCATACAGCAACTGTGTCAGAGGCAGGGATAGAATCCAGTTCTCCAGGGCAGCATTCAACTGCTGAGACCCTTCTTTCTCTTCCTGTAGTCCCAAGCCTTATTCACTACACACCTTCCAACTTCTGCAACAAATGAGGTAGGGGTTCTACAGGCAACAGCTTCCTTTGCTACACAGACCTGATTCATCTCCAGCGCAGGTCCATCCTGTGCATAGGCACCAACTCTTTGGGTACTCCAACCAGCGGGCCCTGCCGATCAGCTCCTCCCTGTGTTCACGGTGGGGAGGAGGAGGAGCAGGGGCAGGAGGAGGCGGGGCACGCTCAGGGGAGGGGGCAGAATGAGGTGGGAAGAGGCAGGGTGAGGGCGGAGCAGGGGTAGGAAGAGATGGGGTGGAGTGGAGTCTTGGGGGAAGTATGGAGGGGGCTGGGGTGGAGCAGGGATTGTGCACCCCTGCGGAAATGAGAAAGTCAGTGCCTGTGATCCTGTGTGCTGAATGAGACACAGATCCTAGTTTTTTTTCCCATATGTGATCGTGTACTGTATCATAATGCATGTGTACAAGGAGACTGAATTAAGGTTGCACAGGCAACCTTAATTCTGGTATTTCCTGACTTTTGAGTCCTTGATATTGCAACCTCTCAGTAACTTTTTAACATAATTTTTGTATGTAATTTCCTAGGTTCTTTGCTTTATTTAAAAAAAAAATAAGTTCCATCTTGTAGCATCTTATTGGCACCCATGTGGTTCATCAGCAGGGTTGGAATCTATAGGCCCAGAGCACAGACCTCTGCCACTTGAGCTACTCTGTCACTTGACGTAACTGATAGCAGAACATGATTGTGACAAGCACTAGAAGGGGGATGAGACATACGCTTTGCCAGATGATTTCCCAGGTATATGCTGACAGTAAAGGAATGGTGAGACTTTAGGCTCCTTTCCAGGCTCAGGAGGCGAGTGTGCCCTAGTGCAGGGGTTCTCAACCTTTTTTCTTCTGAGGCCCTCCCAACATGCTATAAAAACTCTGCAGCCCACTTGTGTCACAATAACAGGTTTTCTGCATCTAAAAGCCAGGGCCGGCGTTAGGGGGTATCAAGCAGGCCAATTGCCTGGGCAGCCTCATGCCACAGGAGCCCCCCGCAAAGCTACATTGCTCAGGCTTTGACTTCAGCCTCGGGTAGCGGGGCTCAGGACCCGGGCTTCAACCCCATGCGGCAGGGCTTCGGCTTTCTGCCCTGGGCCCCAGTGAGTCTAATGCTGGCCCTGCTTGGCGGCCCCCCTGAAACCTGCTCGAGGCCCCCCAGGGAGCCTCGGACCCCTGGTTGAAAACCACTGCCCTAGTGGGCACGGACTCTTGTGCCTGTATCTCCCAAACTTGACCCCTTCTGTCCCAGCCCTTTGTCCCCAGCCCTATCTCTTTCTACTCCAGTTCCTTCTCTTCGACTATCTACCTAGTCCCAGTCTCCCCTCATCAGACTTCTTATTGCGGTGTCTTTTCCCAATCCTAGTCTCCCCCTCCGGGTTCATTGTCAGAATCCCAATTTCCTCCTCACCACTCTGTATCCTTGCTCAGTTAGTTTCAATTCACCCTTTCCCATTCCCTCTTCCCTCCCGCCCCCCTGTGCCCCTGGCACTTCAATTTCTTGTCAGCTCAGTCTACCCTCTCCCTGCCCCATTCCCCTCACATATTAGTTCCTAGTCCCAGCCTCCTTGTCTAGCCAATCCAAGTTTCCCCTTCTCTCCCAACAACTTGTCTGATCTCTGCTTGTACTCCTCCAAACTGGCTCCCAGTCCTTCCACTTCCATCACCAGCTTCCTCTCCCACACCTCCCAGTCCCAGCCACCTTTTCCAGCCAGTCGCAGTCCCAGTTTCTCTTCCCCCCAGCCTCCCACTCCAGTCTTAGTGTCTCACCAGACTTCTTGTCCCACATCTACTCCTTTTCCTACCCACTGGTCTGACTTCTGTTCCCTCTGCATTCAAACCAGGCACTTTCCTTTTGCATGCTGCCAGGCTGCCTGCAGGGGGATAGCTGAGAGTGCAGCTGAGCCAGGTTCCCTGCTTTCAGTTTGGGTGCCAAGTCCCATCCCAGCCTAGACCAGCCATTACAGGGAAAGTCCAGCTTTGCCCTTGTGGCACTGGGCTGGAGCATACCCAGCTATTCTATGTGGATGGCACGTGCACGGTTTGGTCAGCACTAGGAGCTGAGAGAGGCTGTAACATGCTCAGTGAGGACAAAATCATTGGAGGTTTTAGCTGGTAAGAAGTCTCTGCTGAGCGTGTGGGAACTGTGGCTTTTCAAAGGCTTATAACTTTGTCAAATTTGGGTGAATTTTCACAAGGATGACAAAGGTATAGGCCTGACACATAGTCCACCCCCTGCCAAATTTCAGGGCCCTGCTCCAAAGCATGAGAGTGCTGTTCCATTGCAAAGGAAAAGTAGCCAAATGTTTTTAACATGGGCAAAACAACATATTTTTCTCTAGGTTTTTCATCAGAAACAGTGGAACAGTTTGGGCTGAAATTGTGTTGTAAACCCCCCTCCACCACCACCCCCCCAAAAAAAAGTCAGCCTGAGGCAGACACCTGACATGGAAAATTTAAGCCCAAACAATAGCTTGGTGAAGTTGTAAGCAACTGACAGCAAGGTGTTATAATGGGAAGTGTTGGGCAACCTTAATAATAGGTGATAGTACCAGCCCCATTTATAAAATAATAATAAAAATATCCACAGCACATGCTCCTCCCGTGGGGAGAGGATGAGAGAACAAACATGTAACTGATGTTAGGCATGTTGTTTAATGCACTGCTGGAAGGCATTCAGATGCTATGGTGATGAACGCAGTATAAGAACATATATAGAACAGAATATTAGGGAGTACTGTGTCTTAAGAGATAAGAAATGCCTAGTCTCATCTGAGCCTACATGTATGAAACCATGAAGGAGAAAGCTCTGTAATTCTCGGGTTTACGTTATAATGAGTCACATTACTCACCCAGTCAGTGTTCCTATGTTCCCCTCCCCCATCGTGGTCTTGTGCCATTTTCTGTAGATGTATTTGTTGGATCTCTTCTCTCTCCCCAGCTCCTTATGCCCCCAAGCAAAATGCAGGAACAAAAAACTATATTTTTCCAGTGTGCCATTGGCCAGGAAGTGTACTGCTGTTAATAATTATTCCAGTAGCTGCTAGGAGTAGGGGCCCATCATACTGGGTGCTATGTAGTCTAACAATGTGCATTACTTGATGTCCAAAATATGCAACAATGTTTTAATAAACATTGCCTGTTTTTGCTGGTTTTAAATGGCTTCTGTTTGTTCCTTTTTAAACAGTCACTTCCTGTTTCTGTTTTATTCCTGAAAATGGCAAGAGAAGAATAGCATTACAATAGTTGGGAGGAGAGATTTGAACACTGGTTGGTTGGTGGCAAGCTGGTTATTTGGGCACAGTGATAGGGAGAGGTGGGAAAGAAATCTGCTTGCCAAGTTCAGGTGGTAGCATTTCAATTCTAGGAGATTACTTTGGAATGATTTTGGTTGAAGGTCAATTTAGTAAATATCATCGTGTCATCCTCCTGTTCAAAGTATGTGTAAAGCCACTTGGAAGAGAGAGGATGAGATGTTTCATATCATCATCATCTTCTTGTGAAATCCCAAAGGGACATAGCCTTCTTGGAGATCAAGCACCACCCGGATCGATCCCTAGCTAGGTCCGTAAGGCAGTCTGACTTGATGTTCAGTTTGTCTGTCATTGATGAGCTTATCAGGCCACCAAAGCTTTCGGCAACCACGTGATCGCCGGCCATTCCTTGGTAAACGCAAAGCGGTTACCATGCTGATGCTACTCATTTGTCATCTTTTCATTTAATCCAGGGTTTGTTTATTTGTTGTTGATATCTTGAGATCCCAGTGAAGGATCAGGACCCCATTGGCTAGGCACTGTTTAGATATCTAACAAAAAGACAGCCCTGTCCCAGAGGGCTCTGGTCTCATTATATTACTAGTGTATGATACAAATTGGGATCTGGAGGAAAACAACATGGCTGTGATTTAACTTGGATGAAATAGAAGAGGTGTTTGTTGCCAGGGCAAGAAGTGTTGAGAGAGATGGATGGAGGAGATATCAGTATAAAAATAAACACGTTTTCAGGGTGTTTGTACACCTTTTGCTCAGTTAATTCACAACCTCTGCGTCCAACTGGCTTCATTGCTGTTCTGGGATTCTCAGAAAACAGCAGAAAAAAACCTACATATTACAACAGTAACCCACATCTTTTTTCTTTGATATTCTGTGCCAGTCCAGACACATGGGTATAGTTCTTCCCAG
Organism: Trachemys scripta elegans; assembly: GCF_013100865.1. Lineage (NCBI taxonomy): Eukaryota > Metazoa > Chordata > Testudines > Emydidae > Trachemys > Trachemys scripta. The sequence continues at coordinate 93,105,416 of NC_048298.1, forward strand.
CCAATAGATGGAGACAGAACTGAGTCTTTTGATGTAGTTCTGCTCTCCATATAGGTGCTTTTCTGGCTTTCAGACTTTGGTTGTTTCTGTTTCCAACAAGTAGAGCACATCAATACCCTTGCCATCAGTGAAGCCTGAACAAAGGTGAAAATAGCCTATGTTTCAGAGCCTAATAGGAGCTTTATCTACATATTGGTGTGAATCTGCCTTTTTTGGGCTCATGATCCTGTAGGTCAATTCATCAACTCTCTCAGTATAGCTTGGCTGATTCGTGCAGTTAGAGTTCCAGGAAAGTGACAGAGGACAGGAAGATGGAAGCTTTCTGAGGAGAACGGCTTCAAGACTTTCTCTGTAATCTTCACTCTATCAACTGATTCATTAGCAGCCATCAGTGGGCTGCAGAAACTGAGTAAATCTCCTGTTCCAGAGACGAGTGCTGTTGGTGCCACATCTAGCGTGTGCACAAACCGAGCCCTCCAGTTCCTTCTCAACTCTCCTCGACTGAAGATGGAGCTCTGGGGCAGTGTTCGTCACTCTTGCCTAGGGTTACCAGATAGCAACTGTGAAAAAACAGGACGGGGTGGGAGGTAATAGGCGCCTATATAAGAAAAAGTCCCTTTAAAAATGGGACATATGGTCACCCTACTCTTGCCAGACCTTTAGAAATACAATAAGTAGCTAGTTAGTCATTTGAAAGTTATAGTTAGTTTTTTAGTAATAGTAATAGTTTTAGTTTAGTTAAAAAAAAAAAAGTTTACTTTTCTCAGTTTTACCCTCCCTGTAGTTTCCCTGCACTGGGGTCTATTAACTATTAGGATGCCTGGCTCGCCAGGCTTTAAGCGATGCAGCTCTTGCCGTGAAGCAATGCCTGCTTCGGATGGGCACTCTTTGTGTGTCTGATGTCTTGGTGAGGTACATATCCCACAGAAATGCGCCCACTGTAGTAATTTGAAAGTGAGAGCCCGGCGTGACTGGGATCTCCACTTGAAAATGTTATTGATAGAGAAATCTCTCCAACCAGAGCCTGACCAACAGACCTCCTCTCCCGGCACCCCCCCTTCAGGGGCAGGAGACATGCCTTTCTCTAAAAGACCGAGGAAGATGGTGTAGAGGTCTCCGCAGAAAGCACCGCAGAAACATAGGCAGTCTCCTTCCAGGTTGCTACCCCCGATGCCGACACATGCTCAGGTGAACACCTTTGACGCTCCTAGCACCTCCAGCACCGCTGAGTCCTGAGTGAAGGAGACTGAGTCGAGGCACAGACATGGACATGCCTCCTCCATGGCACCAAATTCACCTGTAAGGGACTCGGTGCCAAGCGTCTCCTCAGGCACTATGCCTCCGTCCCCGGCACCAACATCGCAGTTGGCACCAATTAAGAAAACTTAAGTTGACTGATCTGCAACAACATCTGACTGCACTGGCATTGGCACTGACGAGAGCGGCACCAACTGTACCGACATCAGAATCAACACAGAATCTGCTGCAACAGTCCCCACTACTTGGTGCAGAGGGCTCTCCTATAAGTTCTAGAGGAGATCCTCATACTTCTCATGACGCTGTACACTCGTGATGCGCAGGAACCATGCATTTTCTCGCTGCACCACTCATCACCAAAAGGACGCCAATCACTCTGGAGCCATATGGGGCCCAAATACCCTTACAACCAGACTGCTCAACCATGATATGGACTGCCGTGGTTGTATCCACCAGTGGCCTGCCCAATGTAAGGGCACATTGGGAACCCTGGACAACTTACTGTGGCTCCCACTCCAGGCCACCCACGGCGCATAGAGGCGAGTTGAGGTCTAATCCCACATCCCCCACCCCGTAGCCAATGGAGGCTCAGGATGTTGGGGATGACACAAACAGGCACAGATCAGGAAGCTGCATCTCCTGCTCACAATTCTTCCTCCTCCCCGGATGAGGCAATCATGTCACCGCCATCTACCTCAGCGGATGACTTCATGCAGTTCCAGGAACTGTTTAAGTGGGTCGCCCAAAGCCAGGACATCCTGTTGGAGGAAGTGCAGACAAACCAGCACAAGCTGGTACAAATTCTATAACCTTCATCTACTTCCAAAATCACTCTGCCCATCCACGATGCAATTTTGGAACCAGAAGACGGTCTGCCAGCCTCAATTCCACCGACATGCAAAAGGGCGGATAGGAAGTATTACGTCTCTGCCAAAGGGGTGGACTTCCTCTTCCCACACCCGCCTCCCAACTCCTTGGTGGTCAACGCCACTAATCAACATGGCAAACAACAACAGTTTAGATCGACCCCACAAAATAAGGAACACAAGAGGATCAACCTCTTTGGACAAAAAGTTTACTCCTCGGTGACATTACAATTCCGAGTCGCCAACTATTCAATCTTGTTGGCTAAATATGATTGATACTTCTGGGATACTTAACTTGTTCACAGTGGAGCTTCCAGAAGAAAAATAATCTAAATTTCAGGTGATTGTAAACGAGGGTCAATTCATCGCCAAAACAGCCCTCCAAGTGTCTTTGGACATTATAGACACAGCCGCCAGTACCATGGCCATAGTGATGCACCAGGCATCCTGGTTGTAGTCCTCGGACATCCCTAAAGAACTTCAAATGAAAGTTGAAGACCTACCTTTTGACCAAGAAAAGCTGTTCTTGAATAAGACAGACGAGATGCTCCACTCAGTGAAAGACTCTCGAGCCACTCTGTACATTCTGGGGATTTACATCCCACCTGCAAAGAGACAGGTGGGATGTAACCTTATCAGAGGTCTAGAGATTCTTCTTCTAATTGACAACAGCAACGACTATACGAGAACCAAAGACAACGTCAGCGTTCATAGCAACGGAGAGCATCTCAATCTCAACCATCGAGTTCTCAATCAGCTCCACCCAAGCCACAATTTTGAAGTTTTCATCGAGGGTCTGGACGACCTCCCTCACTAGGCAGTGCTTACGCCTGATCTGTCCCCATGTTTTGGTCATCGTCTTCGCCCATTCTATCGTATCTGGGCATCAATAACCACAGACCAATGGGTGTTAGACATCATACGATCAGGACATACCATCCCCTTTACCTCCCAACCACCTAAGCTACTCCCCTCCCCGTCCCTCTTCAGGGACCCTTCTCATGAGCACCTGTTATGACAAGAAGTCGATCATCTTCTACAACTAGGTGCCGTGGAATGAGTGTCCTTCACAATACAGGGGATTTACTCCCACTACTTCTTGATCCAGAAGAAGAACGGGGATGGAGATTTCTTAGATCTCAGGAAGCTCAACAAGTTTGTATGCTCTCAAAAGTTCAAGATGGTCACAATACTGAGCACGATACTTCCAGCACTGCAAAAGCAGGACTGGTTTTTAGCCCTCAACCTCCAAGATGCTTATTTTCATATTACCATATACCCCACCCACAGGAAATTCCTGTGATTCACAGTAGGAAATGAATACTTCCATTCCGCCTATCCACTGACCAAGAGTTTTCTCCAAAATCCTAGTGGTGGTAGTGGCACATCTACGCAAACAGGGAATAATGATCTTCCCTTACTTGGATGATTGCCTTTTTGAAGACCCTACTCAACAAGAAGCACGGGACAATGTCCAGACGACGATCACACTGTTCAGGGATCTAGGGCTACAGATAAATGAACAAAAATCCACTCTAATCCCTGTTCAACAACTGGACTTCATCAGGGCACATCTTGATGCCATGGAAGCCAAGGCATCCCTGTCCCTGAATAGATTCACAATGCTGACAAACCTCATCTCAGAGGTAAAAGTCAGCCCCCAAATACGGGCTCATACTTTTTTGCAACTGTTAGGACACATGGCAGCCACAACATTTGTGGTATGACACACAAGACTACATATGTGCTGCCTACAGAGCTGGTTGATCTTGGTATACATACCTAGCAAGCACAGCCTGCACAAATGACTTACAGTACCACCCCACGTCCTGAACTCTCTACACTAGTGGACGAGACCAGAAAATGTATGCTTGGGTATTCCATTGCAACAGGATCCCCCATCAATAGTAATCACGATAGATGCCTCACTGAAGGTTGGGGTGCCTGCATGTATCAGCACACAGTTCAAGGGAAATGGTCTCTTTCAGGGACTCAGTTACACATCCATCTACTAGAGCTATGCGCAGTCCGCAATGCTGACAGACATTTCCTACGTCCTATAAAGAACGAATCAATTCGCATATTGACTGACAACATTGCCTGCATGTTTTACATCAGTCGCCAAGGGGACGCTTGATCTCACTTGCTATGCACCGAAGCCATGCAACTGTAGAACTGGTGCATACGCCACAGCATAAAAATTTCGGCCTCCTACCTTCCATCACATTCTGACAGCCAGGGTGACATGCTAAGCGGATACTTCTCTCGAGACCACGAATGGAAAATGAACGAGGGAGTCTTGCTATCCATATTCTGCCAATGGGGCACTCCCCTCATCGACTTGTTCGCTTCCCCAATGAACCACAAATCTGCCATGCTCTGCTCAAGAGCGGGAATAGGACCACGATCACTGGGGGACGCCTTCCTCATCACATGGGATGCACCCAACTCATGTACACGTTCCCACCGATTCCCCTGATATCATGAATGATACACAAGATACGACTAGACAAGGCCAAGGTCATCCTCATAGTCCTGACATGGCCCAGGCAAGCATGCTACCCTTACTTGATGCACATGGCGATATGTGCCCCTCAAGTTCTCCCTCACTGTCCGGGCCTGCTGTCTCAGAACAACGGTCGCACTCTTCACCCCAGTCTGGAGAAACTCCACGTTCAAGCATGGCTCCTGCATGATTCCATTATGGCGAACTAACCTGCTCAGAACAAGTTAAATACATATTACTAAACAGCAGGAAAGTGACCACGCGTAATACTTACCTTTAAAAATGGAAGAGAGTCTCCTCCTGGTGTGATGAAAAACATGTGATGGCCTCCACATTACCGTTCCCACTAGTGTTGGAATACCTACTGGAACTGAAACGCTACAGGGTTTAGCAATGAGCTCGATCAAAGTCCATCTCGCGGCCATTACTGCATTCCATCATGAAATTGATGGGACCTTGATCTTTGCGCATCCCATTACTAAACGCTTCCTCATGTGCCTCCAGAACATTTACTCAGAGGTTCGCCAACCTACTCTGGCCTGGGACCTCAATCTGATATTGAAATGCCTCACCAGACTGCCATTTGAACCCCTAGCCATCTGTTCCCTCCTACGTATATCCATAAAAGTGGCCTTTTTGGGCACTATTACTTTTGCCAGATGAGTGAGAGAGAGAGGGGCTCTCTTGGCCAATCCTCCCTACACAATATTCTTCAAGAACAAGGTCACGCTATGTCTGCACCTAAAATTTCTACTGAAGGTGACATCATCCTTTCATATTAACCAACCAATCCATCTTCCTACGTTCTATCCCAAGCCTCACGAGTCTCCAATAGAGACTGTCTTGCAATCATTGGATTTTAGGCATGCGCTAGCATTTTACCTGGAAAGGACCAAGCCTTTTCGGAAATCTAGACTTTTCATTTCTACTACCGAGCGTTTGAAAGGCTCCGCAATATCCACTCAGAGACTGGCTAAATGGATCTCCACATGCGTTCAACATTGCTATAGTATTCGGAACACGGATCCCCCTACGCACATCAGAGCGCATTCCACACAATCTGTTTCTACCTCGATAGCGTTCCTCAACAATGTTCCGATATTAGAGATTTGTAGGACAACCACTTGGGCCTGTGCTGAGCGCTATGCAATCACTCAAGACTCCAGGGCTGACGCCATAGTTGGCCTAAGCATTCTTACTTCTATGATTCAAATGAACCCGAAGTCCCTCTTGCCTTCTAAGGGGCATTGCTCTACAGTCACCTGAAGTGGACCACCCACAGGGACAGCACTTGAAGAAGAAGAGACGATTACTCACCTTGTGCAGTAACTGAGGTTCTTTGAGATGTGTGTCCCTGTGGGTGCTCCACTACCCACCCTCCTCCCCTCTACTTTGGAGTTCGCAGTAGGGACTCTGCGGTAGAGAAGGAACTGGAGGGTTCGGGTCATGCATGCGGTAGACGCGGCACCAACACCACCGCGAGATGACTACTGTGCACGTGTGATCTGTGCGGACACTGCTACCATAAAACTCTGCTCGATGGTGCTGGGATGCACCGACACCTGAAGTGGAGCACCCACAGGGGGACACATCTCAAAGAATCTCAGTTACTGCACAAGTTGAGTAACCTTCTCATTTGTTTCCTGAATGAGCATAAACAAAAGAATACCAGAGTCCTGGATGGTAGATTCTAGCCATTGGACATATTGTAGAGTTCAAGTGTGAGTTCTTCCTGCAACTCTTCTGCTGAGTTGCCCTGCACCAACTTGTCCAGAAGGCAGGGAGTGCAGGAGACCTTTAATCTATTGCAAACAGAAACTGTTCTTCCAGTCCTGGAGGACCACAGAGGACCAAGGGCCCACTCAACTTAGTTTGTGCAGAACAGCAGGCAGCCCAATCATAGTCTTGGGATTGAAGAGAGTACATTTTTGTTAGGGTTCACAGAATCTCAAAAGTAGATCATAGAGTTGAGAGAGTAGTGCAGGCACCTGGTAATTCCCAGTGAAAGTCAAGATCTCCATTTTCTGCTGGCAGAAAAGAAAGAAAGCAACAAAGGATGCCCTCTTGAGCCCTCAGATTGGAGGATCCGAACATACCCTAGCATTGCCATGGGCCATCAATCAAAAGTGTCCAAGTTCCTCAAATCTGTGAAGAAACTAAAACTGGTAATTAGGCTGCCTCCTGTCCCTCCCTTAAATTTGGTTTTCATTGTTCTCTCACAGCCCTTTAGGAAAATCTTAATTTGTATACCTTCAGTATCCTATTTCTGATGACTAAAGTTCTGTCTGCAAGATATGATTTTCCACCAGGTTGAGGTTTTCTTGGGCCTTAAGTTGAACTCAGGCTGAAGACAGTTTCCATGTTTCATATGAGCTAGGAGGCAGCCTGTTCCCTACCCCTTTGTCCTAATTCATGCCTAGACATCAAGACAATTATTTGAATTTGTCCTGACCAAATGATGAACTTCAGATACTCTGTAAGAGATTAATCATCTTGCTTTAAGGCTCTACTGTAGGATGATGCTAAAGGTGGTTTTGTGATGCATGATGGACAACAGTGACATTCCTCTGAACATTTTCATAACTTTGAAAGTACCTAGAGTAGAAACAAATTTAAATGCAGGAAAACAATGTAAAAATTGCAATTACTGCATATGTTTTGAAATTGACAAATGAGCATTCTCCGGCCTATTATATTTCTTTTTTCCTCATTTCTGTCACAGTAGCCTCCCCTTCCAGGAGAACCATATCAGCTTGAGCCTTCCAGGAAATTTCATGGGTGAAGTGGCCTGTTAAGGATGGTCTCAGACTCCCTCAGGAAGGAGAGATTTTGCTGCAATATTTGCAGCAACAGGAGTTAGCTGAGCTTCTGCCTTCCATATACCCACAGAACGAGGATTTTGGGGGTGCTTGATTCCAATAGCCCTGTCTCCCAATAGCGCTATGGGGTGGCTGCTGTAACAGTGCCAGGGCTCCACTGTTGTCTGGGATTCCAAACTCTCAGAGCTGTTTGAGATAGGGAGATTGACTGTTCAGTGCAGAGGTGTGGCAAAGAGGAGGGATAACTGGGATTAGTCCCTGGTTTGTCCATTTCAGCTAGTGGGACAGATGGTGCAGGGTAGGTGAGATGGGTGATGGTGGCACCTTGTGAGGAATGGCAGGTAATAGAATTGTGAAATTGGGTGTTTTGCTGAAGCATGATGCCTTCAAGGAACTGCAGAAGAGAATGGGGTTGGGTAAAAATTATTAACTGCACTTGAATGCTTTAATGTAGCATTATTTTTGTGTGTATACATATAGAGTGTTTGTATAATTACCGTTTTTTAAAGTCATTTGGGATTTTTCAGGATAAAAAGTGCTTTAGAAAATGCAAGATATTATAATGCCTTCTTCTGGTGTCTCAGATGTAGCTCCCTTGTGCAGCTGCTTAGTTGTTGTAAATAGTTGTGCTCTGTGTTCTCTTACCATCCTCCACTGAGTGGGGTGATTGTGACAGTTAAATTTTTTTTTCCAGATTGGGGGTGGGGGTGGAGAAACGCTTTAAACGTTCTGTGTACATTATATGAATGTCTAGAGAGAACTGGGGACCTTGCCTTCTTTTCCTCTCCACAATATCAATTCAAATTACCAGCACAAGCGCTGGAAACTTTAAAGACCAGTGGAATGGAGGAGCGGCTGGCCTGCATGTGCTACACCACAGTAATGCCAGTGACACATTTTTGAGACGGGCTTTTCTTTCTTATGTGATTCTTGGGTTCTATTGTACAATGGGGATATGCAACAATTTTTCTTAAATATGTGTTTGCTGATATGTCCTTTCTAGTATATTGCTCCCTTTGTTCCTGATGGTCAATAGATGCCATCAAAAGCCAATTGCCAATCTGCAGCATGTCTGGGTACAGCTAGGGCTCTTTCCACTTTAGCCTTTCTCTTTCATCTGTCAAGGGGCAACACAATCAAATTCGCTATAGCTAGATTTATGGCTGGCCGGGACACTGCTTTGGTAAACTTCAGACTGTCTTCAGTGCTCAGGCAGCTTATGTCGTCCCTTTGCTTTCTGTGAATAGCAATGTCTGTTCTGTGGTTTTTCTACAGTTACAGAATTGAACTTGGTAGTGCTCCGTCATCCTTCCCACAAATCCTGTAGTGATATTGCAACCTCTCTGCTGTTTAATTGGAGTGGCGGCAGTGTAGGCGCTGTGGTTTAGCTATAAAAACAAAAGCTGCTGTTGATTTAATCCCATTACGTAGTGTTGATCTCACGACCACTGGACTATTAGTAGGATTCCAGTTTTAATCCTGCAAGAATCAATCTAGCCTGTTGCTCTCTCTGTCCTGATCCTAAATCCCCCTTTAATCTTGTTAATTACACCAGGCCTTTTTCCTGTGGACCAGCATAGCCACATTATGCCTTCATGCTGCCTTCCTTGACCTGGGATTTTCCCTTTATTTTTGCAGAGATGAGTTACTATTTGTTCCTGAAGACTGATTTCACCAGTACAGTAGCACTGTATCAATCCATCGTGGCCCCAGATTCACTTTCTCAGATGCTTGTACTGCAGGTGGTATCTATACTAGAACTAAGTCAGAGTGCTCTGCCTCATCCCTCCTAGCTTCTTCCTGGAAAGGTTTTTCCCCCTCTGTCACATGATAGGGTATCCTTTGAAGGAAGAAGAGCTTCTGGAACACCGGGGCCCTCTGAGAGGGAAATAGGAATCTGATGGGAAGAGGCTCTTCTAAGATGGCTAGGAATGGGGAATGCCAGAGATGGCATCAAGGATTCCTCTGCGGGAAGGGAATCTCATGGGAAACAGGAGGATTCTCTGGGTGTGGTGATGTCTCCTGCTGAGGCTCTGACTACAGGGATCCCTTGGACTGGAGATAGGCACTCCCATGGTACAAAGATCCCAGGATGACCCATTCCAAAGGCCAGGCAGAAATCCAGTTGCTTAAATCAGCTTTTTTATCGGGACATATATTCTGTGGCTTAAGGTAACCCTGGGAGAAGAGAGAAATAACGTGCATTCAGATTTAAGGCCCTTTATCTTCACATTGCACCGTCTGCAGGTTGCAAACCCCTGTGCTGCCTTTTCTGTATAATGCACAAGGCCAATTTCTCAGTGTGACAATCTGCTCTTAGCACTTGCAATAATATAAACTAGCTGGGTTTAATGTATTCATTTTTAGTATATTTTATACTGTAAAGAAAAACAAACAAACCAGAAAATCCCCCTTTGTTGTAACTTCATCAAGAACTGACAGATTTTTTTTTTCTTCTAGAATGGGTCTGTACAGGAACTCTGACAGCTGTTCCAAATCCAACTCCTTCATCTATCTGGAGCCCTGCTATTCCAGTCTTTCCCCTCCTCCTCCTTTCTCTTTTGTCAGTGCTCCTCCATCCTAACAAACAGAATCTCCTGCTATTTCAGTCCAACAACCAGGCCCCCATCTCCCAGAATTTTGCCTGTACATCTCAGTCTTTATCTCCTTCCTCACCAAGAATACAGTCTGCAATGACAGCCTGCAACACAGGAAGCCAGCATAATTCCATTTTAAGTCAAATAAAGGGAAAACCCTTTTGGCTCATGGAGGATGTGTTTTCTGGCTGCATCTCTCTCTCCTAATTAAAGGGTCCCTGATACTTAGTTTTTTGGGAGGAAGAGTTTAAAGCTGTGATAGAAGGCGATTGTTTTAAGCAAATGCTGACATGATCCCAGCAGTTCTAGGGTTAAAGCAATCACACCGAGGGGTGACATGGTGAATGTGTTCCATATTTTGTGTGTGTTGCCAGTAGCGAGAAGGGGGAAACTTTGATTTCTAATCCGCTTTGGAGGAAACTCCGTATCAGGGCTGCACAGAAACATCCAGTCAAGCAGTTCCTTTATCATAAAGGGGATTTTAATTAAAACTGTTCTTGCATCATGAGCGGAATGAGCGTCAGCACCAGCCAGCCCCGTACCGGGCATTTATCTCCTTCAAACCACATTACCAGTAATTGCTACATTAAATCAAAGTCGGGGGAGATTACAGGTCTGAATTGGGCAGGCGACTGCTGAGTGGCTGATATGGGGACCACTCCTTTTCCCAAATGAGGGTCAAGGGTTGAAGGACAGCTGGTTCATAGGGCAGGATTCTTTCTCATAATCTAGGAGGAGTGGCAGCCTACATGCTTCAAACAACCCAAGCTACTGGTGTGTTCTGATATTATTTTCCTTTTTCTTAATTTCCATATGTAGCAGGAATCCTCCCCTCCCCCCATATCACACAACAAGATGCATTAGAGACACTCCATTCCTTTCATCCTATAATCCTTGCCCCACCCCTTGAACTCAAGAAGAAAGCTCTCCCCTTCTCTCTTGATTTGTGCCTTCCCTCCCTGCCCAGAACCATGAGTGAAACAGGGAACTTCTAACTTGGTCACTCTTTCTGCCTTCCCCTGGGTGCAGGAGAGAATCTTTCCTTCCATCTGTGACTTCCCTGCCTATGCTTCCCCTTCTGCCAAGTGCAGCTCATTAACTCTGTGCATTATTTCTAAACGTTAACCACACAACTATTTTTAATTATAGACCTGGATGTCCCCCTTTTTATCCCTTTGTCTTGACTCTGTCTACAACCCGCAGACCATCTGATCTAAGTTCTAACATTGGAAGTATCACCTGGTGAGATTTAGGAGTGCCCCGTCCCCCTGAGACCTTTGGTCTGGGGACTGATTGGGGGTTTAAAAGTACCTGCAGGCAATGGGAGAGCTACTGAAATGTGACAGCTGAGTTTGTAGGGGCCACCGTTAGAACGGTCTCTCAGTACTAACAAGGATGGGTGAGGAGCAGTCTTTGCAGAAAGCTCCCTTTCCATTTTCGTTTCATTCTTTCTGCTTTCATCTTGATGAGAACTGCACTTGTGAGAACTTCATTTTCATTGGAACTAGTTAGGGGCAGTCTGGTGGCAACCCCTCTTCTCTTCCTGTCCCCCAATATATCCCTTTGGCAGTGTGTCACTTCTAGAGGTATACTTCCCAGAAGGTTTCTCTGTCTGCCACTTCTCTCATCCCCAGCAGAAGGTCTCATTGTCAAATCTGTACATAGGACCTGGGTAATTGGTATGTGAGAACAATACAGCCAGGACTGTCTGCTGAAGAAATTAATAATAGACATCTAGGCAATTTCAATTCTCAAGGCTCAAATGAGCTTCCTGGAAGTGATGTAATGCGGAGGCATCACAACATGTGCAAGTTAGGCTCTTTAAAATGGGAAACTATAGGGCTTGCTTCACTGCAGTGTTAGCTTGAGGTATGACTCAAGTGTTGCCCCATACCTGACTCCCATCTCCACACACACACACACACACACACACACACACTTCTAGTTTGAGTTAGGTGGTGCTTTAAACTTCAGCTAGCTGGCCTATCAGGGGTGTGGGTTGAAGCTTGAGTGCTGCATCTCAAGCTAGTAATGCAGTGGGGACACAGCTACTCTGTGCTGCTAATACTGTCACTCTACAGCTCAATTATTGTTTTGCAGTGTGGCCACTATCAACTTGAGCCAGGCTAACTCAAGAGGTATGTTCTAGGAATTATTTTGGGGAAGTTTGCTGGCCTGCGTTATGCAGGAGGTCAGGCTAGATGATCACAATGGTCCCTTCTGGCCTTGGAATCTATGAATCTATGAGAGGAGGTAACTCAAGCTAACTCTGCAGTGAAGACATACCCGTAGTCACAGAGCACATGAGTATGTGACCTATAGAATCCCAGGTATAAGGCTGTATCAAAGTTCAGTCGATGCAAGTTATGTCAGTACACAGCCGCTGACTTTTGTTGATAGCTCAGGCATGTGCACACTTGGGTGCTTGCATCGTTTTAAAATGTGGTGCAGCACAGGTAGGTATCCCAGTGGGCCCCTCACTGCCTGATGGGTCGGTGTCTTGTAGGACATTTGCACTTTTGTAGGTTACCAGTGATTCTGGTATCACCCAGGATTTTCTAGGAGCTAGAGGTCAAATTTCTGCTATGCCACTTTCTCCATCCCATAATTCTTTCCCCACCCCATAAATTTTGTGCTGTTTTTTAAAACTCCCACAGTCCCACACACTGCTTTTTGTCCTCTGCCATCTCTCTGAGAGAAGCATGGACCCTGCACAGTTCAGCATAGTTCTTATGAGCATTGCTAATAGAGGATGCACGATTCTCCTGTATTTGCAGAACTTGAATGAGTACTATTACAACCGGGAGTATGATATAGAAGAGGTGGAGATGTTCAAGCACAATAATTGGATGCTGATGGATGCAGTGGGGAAAAAGAAAAAGAAGCCAGGTTGCTGTTAGCGTTCATGGAGCTGCTCCACTTGGTAGATTGCCTCTTCTGGACCTGAGAGACGAGCACTGATTGGTGGGATTGCATCCTAATACAGTCTGACATCATGAGCAGTGGCTCAGAACTTTCGGATGCAAAAAGCCACATTCCTGGATCTTGTGCCCGAGCTCAACCCAGACCTCCAGTGTACCGAAATCAGAGCTGTATTGACAGTGGAGAAGTGAGTGGCAGTCGTGCTCTGAAAGCTTGCAATGTTGGATTGCTGTCCGTCAGTGGGCAGTCAATGTGGAGTTGGAAAATCCACAGTGGTGGCCATTGTCATCCAAGTGCGTAAGATCATTAAGAGTCTCCTGCCACACAGGATTGTCTCCCTCAGTAATTTGCAGGAAATAGTGGATGCATTTGCAGCAATGGGGTTCCCGAATTGTGGTGGAGAGATAGATGGCATCTCTATTGCAGCACTAGCCCACCTTGCCAGTGAGTACACGGACAGAAAGGGCTACTTTTCCATGATTACATGAGCATTAGCGAATCATCAGGGATGCTTCACCTATGTCAGTGTGGGCTCGACAGGGAAGGTGCATGGCGCTCGCATCTTTTAAGAGCACAGGACTGTTCAAAAAGCTGCAATCAGGGATATTCTTCCTCAAGTGGCGCATTACCACTGGTGATGTTGAATGCCAGTAGTGATTCTGTGCGACCCAGCCTACCCCTTGCTCATGAAGCTGTATATTGGCCACCGCGACAGCACCAAAGAAAGATTCAACTACCGGCCCAGCAGGTGCAGAAGTTGAATGTGCTTTTGGTAAATTGAAGGGGTACTGGCACTGTTTGCTTGCTAACTTTTGACTCAGGGAGGCAAACGTCCCCATTATTATAAGTGCATGTTATATATGGCATAATATGTGAAGCTAAGATGGAAAGGCTACTGGCAGGGAGGAAGGGTGAGGTGGACTAGCTGTCTGCTGATTTTCAACAGCAAGATATAAGGGCTATTAGAAGAGCCAGCCATTGAGCTATATGGCTTAAGGAGGCCTTAAAAGTCCATTTTAACAGTCAGTCACAATAATGTTGTCTGATGCTTTTATGAAATAATGTCTATTGTGTGTATGGAGATCAAATACGGATGGGTTATTGCCTCTCGCTATGAATTCTGTAATGCTTGGTGTAAAGATACTTTGAGTTTCCAAAAATAGAACTTCATTGTGTGCAAAGCAACAGGGAACAAAATTAAAGTGCAAACAAACACAATGTAAAAACGGTTTAGCAACACTGTTACAGGGTGAACCATACTTTAAATCCCCAAGTGAAAATGGAAGTAAACAGTGAATATTTATGTACAGGTATGTAAAACATGACTACAGTGTATTGTGTCAGATCCTGTGGTTTTCACGTGGGTGGATGTGTAGTTGTGGTTCTTTGTTTTTCAAAGATTGGAAAGGCAGCTGAGTCTGGGGTCTTTGGGCATGTAGGTCAGTAATGATCTGCAACATCTGAGTTTGTTGCTTGAGCAAACTGATGATTTCCTTGAACATTTTCTGATGAGTCTCTAAGTTCTTTTTCCTCTCTTGCATCAACCGCTCCCTCCATTGTTGGCCCTTCTCTAGGGTCGTGGTCATATGGCCCCTCCAAGCTCCGTGCTCACGGTCTGAGGCTATAGAGGATTCAAGGTTCTCACAGAACATATCCTCCCTAGTCCGCTTCTTTCTTCTGATCATGATCAGATGTTCAGCAGGTGTGAAAGGGCCATCTCTCAAGGCCACCATCCTAGGGGATGGTGATTAAAACAGACTCCAACGAGAGACTGCTGAGCTAGAATTGATATGCAAACTAGACACAATCAACTCCGGTTTGAATAAGGACTGGGAATGGCTGAGCCATTACAAACATTGAATCTATCTCCCCTTGTAAGTATTCTCACACTTCTTATCAAACTGTCTGTACTGAGCTAGCTTGATTATCACTTCAAAAGTTTTTTTTCTCTTAATTAATTGGCCTCTCAGAGTTGGTAAGACAACTCCCACCTGTTTATGCTCTCTGTATGTGTGTATATATATCTCCTCAATATATGTTCCATTCTATATGCATCCAAAGAAGTGGGCTGTAGCCCACGAAAGCTTATGCTCTAATAAATTTGTTAGTCTCTAAGGTGCCACAAGTACTCCTGTTCTTCTTTTTGATTAAAACAGATAGATACGTCATTAGATTTACAGTCATAACAGAAAAAGAAAGATAAGCCTCAACTCCCTTTCAACAGTATTCCCATAAATACCATTAGAAATGCTAATTGTCACTTTTGCTTTGGAAAACCTCGCTACAGCACCACTTTGCAGCTCAAACCATAATATTTCTGCTCTAGCAGGAAGGAGGGGGATTGTTCTAAGAGTGGATGCTTTAAATGCTGGGTGCCCCAGAGTATGGGTATAGGGAAAGTGCAGATAATATTGGCGGTATTTTCTCAGGTAGTGGTGATCTTGGCTGATACCTCACTCCTGAGGGTGACAAAGTCACTGAGAATCCAGCTGCTATTGGTGTCCCAAAGCCACCTGAGCCCACATGCTGCTAGCATGTTTGCATTCAGTTCCGCTGCCAGCACTGCAGTAGAGTGGTGTGGGAAAATCTCCTATCATGGGGAAAGAAACAAGGTTGCCTTTCCTTGAAATGTCCGGACAGGATTGCAGAGGATCTCCATGAAAGTTTCATAGATATCTTTTGGTAGGATAAAAGGGACATCCCTATTAAGATAAGCAAAGTACTTCACAAGCGCCCCACCCCCAGTGCAACAAATCAAAGAATTGAAAAGTGGATTCCAACTCTACCCCTGTTTGTTCTACCTCTACTCAAGCACAGGACCCTGATCTTGATGTGGTTTGTGTAATCAGGCTGTCATACTACTTTTTTAAAAATTTATTCTCGAATATTTGGTTTTTCAAACTTTATACAAGTTTCCACGTCTCTGTGACCTCTGGGTAGCTGAGTTCAAAATTGTGACCAGAGTGGCTTCTGTTGTGAGGACAGGGACATTGTGGGACAGCTACTGGAGGACTGTTAAGGTTGACACATAAGAACGGCCATACTGGATTAGACCAATGGTCCATCTATCCCCGTATCCTGTATCCACCAGTGCCAGATGCTTCAGAAGGAATGAGCAAAACAGGGCAATTATCAAGTGATCCGTCCCTTGTTATTCAGTCCCAACTTCTGTCAGTCAGAGGTTTAAAGGCACTCAGAGCATGGGGTTGTGTCCCTGACTATTTTGGCTATTAGCCATTGTTGGATCTATCCTTCATGAATGTGTCTAATTATTTTTTGAACCCATTTATATCTTTTGGCCTTCACAACCTCCCCTGACAACGAGTTCCAGAGGCTGACTATGCACTGTGAAGTACTTCCTTATGTTTGCTTTAAACTTGCTGCCTCTTAATTTCATTGGGTGACCCCTGGTTCCTGTGTTCGGTGAAGCGGTAAATAACACTTCCCTATTCACTTTCTCTACACCAGTCATGATTTTGTAGACCTCTATCATATCCCCACTTAGTCATCTCTTTTTCAAGCTGAACAATCCCAGTCTTTTCAGTCTCTCTTCATATGGAAGTTACTCCATATCCCTAATCATTTTTGTTGCCTTTCTCTGTACTTTTTCTAATACTAATGTCTTTTTTGAGATGAGGGAGGGAGGGGAACCAGAACTGCATGCAGTGTTCAAGGTGCAGGCATACCGTGGATTTATATATTGGTATTATGATACTTTATTATGCTCTTTTCTATCCCTTTCCTAATGGTTCCTAACACGCTGCTAACTTTTTTCACTCTTGGCGCACATAGAGCAGATATTTTCAGAGAACTATCCATGATGACTCCAAGGTCTTTCTTGAGTGGTAACAGCCAATTTAGACTCCATCATTTTATATGTGTAATTGGATTATGTTTACCAATGTACATTACTTTGCATTTATCAACTGAATTTCATCTGCCGTTTTGTTGCCCAGTCACCCAGTTTTGTGAAATCTTTGTAACCCTTCACAGTCAACTTTGGACTTAACTATCTTGGATAATTTAGTATCTTCTACAAACTTTGCTGCCTCACTGTTTACCCCTTTTTCCAGATCATTTATGAATATGTTGAACAGCACTGGTCCCAGTACAGATCATTGGGGGACACTGCTATTCACCTCTCTCTACTGTGGAAAATGACCATTTATTCCTACCCTCTATTTCCTATCTTTTAACCAGTTACTGATGCATGAGAGGCCTTCCCTCTTATACCATGACAGCTTACTTTGTTTAAGAGCCTTCGGTGAGGGACCTTGTCAAAGGCTTTCAGAAAAGTTCAAATACACTATATCCACTGGATTTCCCTTGTCCACATGCTTGTTAACTCCGTCAAAGAGTTCTAGTAGGTTGGTGAGGCACAGGAAATACAGTGGCTACACTTGCACTGCGTCAACCTAAGCAGGTCAGCCATGGCTCTGTGTTGCTCAAGGAGGTAGCGTTATTGTGTCGTCGTAATTGGGCACTTCATAGATTCCAAGACCAGAAGGGGCCATTGTGATCCTGTGGTTTAATCTTCTGTGTAACACGGGCCACAGAATGCTCCCAAAATAGTTCCTAGAGCAGATTTTTTAGAAAAACATCCAATCTTCATTTAAAAAGTGTCAGTGATGGAGAATCCATCACACCCCTTGTTAAATTGTCCAGATCGTCAATTACTCTCACTGTTAGGGTGATTGGATTGTGTTGTACCTTTCTCCGCTAGACTGAAGTGACCATTATTAAATATTTGTTCCCAATGTAGATACATATAGACTGTAATCAAGTCACCCCTTAATCTTTCTTAAACTAAATAGATTGTGCACCTTAAATCTTTCACTACAAGGCATGTTTTCTCATCCTTTAATCATTCTCATGTCTCTTCTCCAAACCCTCTTCAGTTTATCAACATCCTTCTTGAATTGTGGGCACCAGAACTGGACACAATATTCCATCAGCGGTCACATGTGCCTCAAATATAGAGGTAAAATAACCTCCCTACTCCCATTCTAGATTCCCCTGTTTCTGCGGCCCAGGATCGCATTAGCTCTTTTGGCCACAGCATCACACTGGGAGCTCATGTTCAGCTGATTATCCAGCATGACCCCCAAATCTTTTTCTGAATTACTGCTTCCCAAGATAGAGTCCCTCATCCTGTAAGTATGGCTGCATTCTTTGTCCCTTTGTATACATTTACATTTAAATGTATTAAAACACACACTGTTTGCTTGTGCCCAGTTTACTAAGCGATCCAGATTGCTGTGAATCAGTGACCTGTCCTACTTACCACTCCCCCAATTTGGGTCATCTGTGAACTTTATCAGTGATGATTTTGTGTTTTCCTCTAGGTCACTAATAAAAATATTAAATAGTGCAGGGCCAAAAACTGATCCCAGCGGGACTCCTCTGGAAACACACCCGCTCAATGATGATTCCCTGTTTACAGTTACATTTGAAGCAGTTTTTAATCCATTTAATGTGTGCCATGTTTATTTTATATTATTTTAGTTTTTTAATCAAAATCATGTGCGGTTCCAAGTGAAATGCCTTACAGAAATCTTAACTATGTTACATCAACACTATTACCTTTATCAATCAAATTTTGTAATTTAATCAAAAAAAGTATCAGGTTAGTTTGACAGGATCTGTTTTCCATAAACCAATGTTAATTTATGTTAATCACATTACCCTCCTTTAATTCTTCATTAATAGAGTCCCATATCGTCTACTCTATTATCTTACACTGGACTGATGTCAGGCTGACAGGCCTATAATTACCAAGGCCATCCTGTTTACCTTTTTTCAATATTGGCACATTAGCTTCTTCCAGCCTTCTGGAAGTACCCCAGTGCTCGAAGACTTAGTGAAAATCAACATTAATGGTTCAATGAGTGCCTCAGCCAATTCTTTTAAAACTGCTGGATGCAAGTTATCTGGATCTGTTGATTTAAAAATGTCTAACTTAGTAGCTTCTATTTAACACGTTCCAGAGATACTAGTGGAATGGAAAGTGTTACCACCACCATAGGACGAGCCTATATTCTGTTTTTCCCTCCCAAATACAGAACAGAAATATTTATTGAACACTTTTGCCTTTTCTTCATTATTATTGATAACGCTACCATTCCCATTCAGTAATGGATCAATACCATTGTCAGGATTCTTTTTGTTCCTAATATATTTTAAAAACTCCTTATTGTCTTTAACTCTGCTGGCCATAGAGATCTCCTTGTGTTCTTTTGTTTCCCTTATCAATTTTCCACAATTCCTAAACAATAGTCATGTCAGTGGGAGACAAATTTTGGTGTAGATGCATCACAGCCAGGCTGATGTATGTTCACTTAGGTTGATCTAACTCAGTGGTTCTCAAACTTTTGTACTGGTGACCCCTTTCACACAGCAAACCTCTGAGTGCGGCCCCCCCTTACAAATTAAAAACCATTTTTAATATATTTAACACCATTATAAATGCTGGATGCAAAGCGGGATTTGGGGTCGAGGCTGACAGCTCGCGACCCCCCATGTAATAACCTTGTGATCCCCTGAGGGGTCCCGACCCCCAATTTGAGAACCCCTGATCTAACTTTATAGTCTAGACCAGGCCTCTGGCGCAGGGATAGCAGATAGGGGAGACTCAGGGTCAGGGAAGCTGTAGTATGAATCTCTTCATAGTAGCCAAGGAGGCTGCTAAAGGGGTAGAGTGTGGTCCTCTCACCTTCCAGCTTGTGGAAGCTGGGAAAATGTTGGGTGGTTAATATCCAGTGTTTCGATTTTATTTGCTCTTGTTTTAAAACCGTTGCTTGAAAATAGAGCTAGCCCTTAGGAAAGTGTCTTGGACTGAACAGTTGTTGGGAGCTTTATTTATTTATTTATTTATTTAGCACTTCAGCACGGCAGGGATGCGTGCTCAAAAATTTTTTACTGATAGGGGGTGCGCGATCAAAAAAGTTTGGATACCACTGGCCTAGAGTCAATGGAGGAATGTTGTGCCATTTTGTGTCCTATTTTGCGGGGTTTTGTGAAAGTGCAAATATTTAAATTTCTTGGTTTGCTGATATTGGATCGCAACACCTGTCTGCCTCAGGGTGAGAGCAATCCCCTTCTTCCACACACACCCCATCTCCAAACACACATGCTGCATTTATTTGTAGGTCTCACTGCCTTTTTCTGGCTGTTTTCATCTGCTCTCTTTTCCCCCTTTTCTTAGTATGAGCCAGAAGCTGACCTGAAGACTACTTTTGGTGGGTTGGCAAACTGGCTGCACAGCTTGCATGAAGCTCCTCTAATCTACCCTGCTACACCCTATGTCCAAGAAAAACACAAGAATGTATGCAGAACATCCACAGCAATAACTAGTGTATTCCCCCCCCCCCAAAAGAAAAGTAGTCCCTGGGGTCATTCCCTGCATTAAAGCATGACTTGCTACTGTCACCATTCATTTAGCAAGGCTGACTTTCTTCTTTCAGGATAAACCTTGTCATTCTTGCCAAACATCTTCTCTGAAATCTATTTCTGAATTCTTTTCACACATCTCAGCAAATTCACCTAATTCTTAACATGCAGCACTTCTGGTATTCTGCCCCTGAGCCTCTCCTTAGTAGACTACCAGACTGAGTTTGGTTTGTTTGTTTTATGGGTATAGAGTGAAACAAGATAGATGGTCTGAAGTTTAGTACCTAAGTCAAATTTGAACCCGGATCTCTAGAGATTAAAGGACATGTATAGCTTTCCCTCCTGAAATTGCCTCTGCTGATTTTGACTTTATCTGTCACATGCTATATTTTGCAGACCAAGAACCATTGCAAAAGCAATCTTAAGTAAGTATTGTGATGTGTGCACCGATATATTTCAGCTGCAATTATAAAGGTCTCTCTTGTACAACATCCCCTGGTTTCTCTATTTCCATTGTCCGTGTAGTGTCAGAACCAGTTCCCTCACTTTGACTGTGCTGTTTATTTAGCTTAAATTTCCAGTTAAGAGGTTAGTTTATGTAATGTGTGTGTTTGCTCACCTACTTATAACCTGCAATTCTTCAAGTTATTGCACATGTACTTTGCACTCTTGGTGTTGGTGTGCCCTGCGCAAAGCCACCAGAAACATTTTCCTTCAGTGATACCTGCTGGGTAGCTGGAGCGACCCTTGCTGCTGTGTGCCACTGCACGCAGGTATAACGGGCACCCTCAGTTCCTTCTTACCTCCCACAATGATCATTAGAACTCTGTTCAATATCAGAACAGGTCTTTCTCTCAGCCGTTGTACATAGGTTGTGGTGTGTGTAGGTAATCTAGTCTTTGGTGTAGTTAGTAAGTTTTAGTTGTGCTGTTTAAAAATAAAATAAAAAAGGCCTATGTCAGTGAGTGACCTGCACAATAGCTGCCTGAAATGCTTGGGGGGAAGAACACATAAAGGACCCAGTGCCAGATTTGCAGGGAGTTTAGGCCTAAAGACAAAGAAGGATAGGGAGGCTAGGCTGACATTCCTGCTGATGGAGGTGGTGCTCAGGCCACCATTGGAGCCATCCTGGTCTGACTCAATGCTGAGTGCTGCAGATTCAGTGAGAAGCATGCCTGCAGCTTTTGCGGAATCCAGGCACTCTTCTCTTTCACCTGTACCATGGAAGAAATACAAAACTTCTAGAGAAGCCCTGGCCGGGGAAGGTCTCCGTCCTCTAAGTCTGGTAAGAGGAGCAAGAAGGAGTTCAGTAGAGAGCACTTAAAACCTAAGTACCCTTCCTCCAAACTGGTGTCTAAGTTGGCTCAGTTGGCTCCGGAGCTGCAAGGAGCACTGTCAAGCCCGGTACTAGAAGTGGCACAGTCAACTTCTTCGGTACCACAACAAGAGACCATCTTGGTGTCGACTGCCCCAAGAATTCTTCTCTAACTTCTTGTTGCCACTGTCTCCTTTCTCACAGGAGTCCACTACCTCAGCACTGCTGCCCTGTCTGCCAGCAATCCAACCTCCAGTACTGCAGTTGCCTGCTTCCTGGACAGGCAGGCGGTCAGTACCGTTCAATGGGGAGCCTGCAATGATGGTGTCGCTCTTCCCATTGAAAGGCTCTTGGCACTGGTCCCTGGCACCGATTGGATCATCCCTGCCATGGTCACAGGAAGGGGAATCTTTGTCGTCGGACTCAGAGGTGGAATCTTACATCTCACAGCCCCGAAACAGGACCCGTATGTCTCCTCAAAGATCCTCTCTTCTCACCTACCACCATGACTGTTCAATGGGAATGTGGCCAGGACAGGGGGAACAGGTCCCATACCAGTGGCCATTTTGGAACTTGTGGGGGTTTTCCCCTGGCTTCCAGATCTTCCCCACACCATATGTACTCAGTGCCCTTGTCTAGAAGGGGAGAATCTATGCACCAAGCAGCTCCATCCCTAGAATCTGATACCGGCTCCAGTATTGAGCATCAAGAAGAGGTTCGAGAACCAGAGCAACAGCTGGTAGAAAAGATTCTACCCCTCCAGTCTTGGCATCCTCTTTGTCCTCTGCAAATGAGGCCATTTTGTCTGGGATAACTTCACCCCCTCCTGATTATTTTAAAGAGAGTGGCTGCAGACTTAGGTATATAGGCTGAGGAGGTTAGAGACTCCTCACATTGCTTGGTGGACACTTTATCATCTGTGGGTCCCTCCAGGGTAGCTCTGCCAGTTAATGAGGCAATACTAAAGGCTTTATGGCAGATGGGGGGAGGGATAGCTCAGTGGTTTGAGCCTTGGTCTGCTAAACCCAGGATTGTGAGTTCAGTCCTTGAGGGGGCCATTTAGGGATCTGGGGCAAAAATCGGTTTGGGGATTGGTCCTGCTTTGAGCAAGGGGTTGGACTAGATGACCTCCTGAGGTCCCTTCCAACCTTGATATTCTGTGATCTATGATCCATTGTCTTTGCCTCCCACTTCTAAAAGGGCAGAAAGAAAGTACTATGTACCCTCCCAAGGTTTTGAGTACCTTTATACTCACCCACCTCCAGGCTCATTAGTCATCACAGCAGCTAATGAGAGTGTGTGACAGGGCCCTGGGCTGCCACCCCAAATCAAAAGATGTTAAGAGACTAGACTTATTCATCAGAAAGATTATTCAATTGCGTATTTGCTACTGCGTATTGCTAACCAACAGGCTCTGTTGGGGCAGTATGATTTTAATTTGTAGTCCTCCATGGAAAAGTTCAGAGAATTACTCCTTGAGAACGCTTGTTCTGCCCTGGTCAATGAGGGCAGACTAGTCGCAAGAACTTTGCTGCAGGCGGAGCTAGATGCAGCAGACTCAGCAGCTAGAACCGTGGCTTCCACAGTTGCAATGCGTAGATCATCCTGGTTGTAGCCTTCTGGTCTTCCCTATGAAGTACTGAACACTATCCAGGACTTGCCATTTGAGGGTCCTTCTCTGTTCTAGGACCAGATGGACAGCAAGCTCTGTGGATTTAAGAACTCTAGAGCCACCTTGAAGTCTTTAGGTCTGTACATACCTGGCCTGGTCGGGAAGCACTATCAGCCCCAGCAAATGCACTGATATTCCACTCCTCAACAGAGCCTGTCAGAAAAAGAGTTCCTGGGGTTATAGACATAAGCCTCCCCCTCCTGCAGGTTCAGCTCCACTTCCACACCCTTCAAGACATCCGGGAAGCAAAACAGTCATTTTTATGGGTCAGTCGAGGTCAGCTTACCAGTCTGCATCTTTTCAGACCCAAATTCCCTCACCTTTGCAAAACATCTGTCCCCCTTCCATAGTGCTTGGTCCCGTGTCACTTCAGACCCATTGGTCTTGAGCATTATGGAAGTGGGATATACTCTCAAGTTTGCTTTTACCCCTTCCTCCTCATGCCTCTTCAGGGACCACTCTCACAACAAACTCCTTATCCAGGAAGTACAATCACTCCTTTGCTTGGGAGCCATAGAGGAGTTTCCAAATGGTCTCAGAGGGAAGGGGTTTTATTCCTGATATTTCCTAATCCCAAAAGTGAAGGGGCGGGCGTGATCAATTTTAAGACTTGTGTCAATTCAACAAATTCTTTAAAAAGATAGTTTTGCATGGTCACCTTAGCTTCTGTTATCCCTTCCCTGGATGCTGGGGACTGGTATGCTGCCCTTGAATGAAAAGATGCCTATTTCCATGTGACGATCAGGTTCACGGGAAGTACCTTTGATTTCTGGTAAAATGATTACTGGTTCACTGTACAGCCTTTTGGCCTCTCAGTAGCTCCCAGGTCTTTACAATAGTCATGGCAGTAGTAGCTAAATTACTCTGAAGATCAGGAGTTCTGGTTTATCCCTATGTGGGTGACTGGCTGTTCATGGGTTAGTCCAAACTGCAAGTACAGAACAATGTTGCCCTGATCCAATGCTCTGAGAGGAAAAATCTCTCCTCTCCTTGGTCCAGAGGATAAAGCTTACAGGGACTGTACTGGACTCATCTCAAGTCAGAGCCTTTCTTCTGGACTCCAGGTTCCAGGCAATTTGATCAATTGTTATAGGTTTGAAGGCTTACCCGGTCACAGCTGCACAAAACTGTTAGAGTATTTTGGGTCACATGGCCTCTTGCACGTACGTAATTCAATATGCCAGCTTGCATCTCAGAACTCTGTAGGGCTGCTGGTATCAGTCTACTCACCAAGCCACCATCAGTTAGATGTAGTGGTGAGGGTGCCTTCCCATGTCCTCACCTCCCTAGATTGATGGACAAATCCAGCCAATGTATGTGTCAGCATTCTGTTTGCTAGTGACAGATGCTTCAGCTCTGGGATGGGGAGCTCACCTAGATTCTCTACAGACACAGGGTCTGTAGTCCTCAGAGGACTTAACTTTATACATCACTGTCAGAGAACTGAAAGCAGTCAGATTGGCATGCCAAGTATTTCTGTCGCAGATCCAGGGAAGCGGCCTGTTAGTCCTCACAGACAACACAGCAGCAATGTTCTACCTCATAAGCTGGGGTAGCCTGCTCTTCTCCACTCTGTCAAGAAGTGACTCTATTCTGGGAGCTCTGTATTGCCAATTTGATAGATCTAGAAGCATCTTATCTGCCAGGAGGACAGAATGGCCTAGCAGACCACTTGAGCAGATTGTTTACAAGTCGCCACGAGTGGTTTCTTCCCCCAGATGTGGCCAGATACATCTTCCAGCAGTGAGGGGTTTCCCCTCATAGACCTGTTTGTGACAAAGTCCATCAAAGTGCTAGCAGTTCTGTTTCCTAAAGGGTCACAGCTCAGGTTCCATAACTGATGCCTTTTTACTGACGTCAGGCAGGCTTCTCTGTGTTTTTCCACCAATCCTGTTCATTCACAGGGTATTACTAATGATAAGAGAGGCCAGAGTCATACTTATAGCCCCAGTATGGTCCCATCAGCTCTGGTTCTGTGCTGTCCTGGCACTGTCAGTGAAACTTCCAATTTCATTTCCATAACACTTGGACCTAATTGCTCAGGATTATGGTTGCCTACTCCACCCAAGCCTACAATCCTATCACCTAACTGCATGGATGCTCCATGGTTAGACACTAGAGAGAGACATTCTAGAGATCCTGCTAAATAGTAGAAAGCCTTCTACAAGAGCTACTTTCCTCTCTTAAATGGAAGCATTTTTCTGTCTGGTCTCACCAGTTTTGAGTGTCACTGACCAGTTCTTCAGTTCTACATATTCTGGAGTACTACTTATACCTGAAACACCAAGGTTTGGTGGTTAAGTCAGTTAAGGTTTATCTGGCAACTATTTCCATGTTCTACCCTAATGTGGACAATTGCTCTGTTTTCTCCAATGACATGTCTGTACGGTTTTTAAAAGGCTTACTCAAATTATACCCTCAGGTACAAAACCCAGTTCTCGTGTGGGAGCTAAACTCAGTGTTGTCAAGACTTATGGGTTCCCTGTTTGAGCTGTTGGCTCCCTGCTCTCTGCTGCTTCTGTCAATTAAGGTGTCATTATAGGTGGTTGTTACCTCGGCCAGAAAAGGAAGGGAGCTATGGGCATTAATGTCAGGGTTTCCATATATGATCTTTTTTAAGGACAAGGTTTACCTCCATCCTTATCTGAAGTTCATCCCTAAGGTAGTTTCTTCTTCCCACATCAGCCAACTAACTTATTTGCCCATTTTAACCTAAAGCCACATATGACAAGGGAGGAACAGCATTTGCATACCTTGGATGTAAGGAGAGCCGTAGCGTTTTACCTGGACAAACACTTTCGTAAAGCCTCTTAGGTGTTAATAGCGGTGGTGGACAGAATAAGAGGTCAATCACCTGGAGAATTTCTCCCTGTATCATATCCTGTATATGCCTGTGCTATGACTTGGCTAATGTTGCTCCACCCGACAGAGTCACATTCAACAAGGTCACAATTGGCCTTGACAACCTTTCTGGCACAAGTTCCAATTGTACACAGTTGTAGAGTGGTAGTCTAGTGCTAGTTCCACCCATTTGCCTTCCAATATGCTGTGGCTCAAGACTCCAGAGACAACTCTAGATTTGGATGAGTTGTTTTCCAGTCTTTATTGAAATAGACTCTGATTCCACCTCCTGTTCCTACAGCTTGTGAGTTACCACAGGAGGAATGTGCATGTGCAGTCACATGAAGAAAAAAGGTTACTAACCTGTTCCATAACTACTGTTCTTCAAGAGGTGTTGTACATGTCCATTCCATGACCCGCCCTCCTACCTCTCTACTTCGGAGTTGCGGCAAGAAGGAACTGAAAGGGCTTGGGGGAGTTCTGCCCTTTATCCCTGCACACAGTGGTGTTCTGCAGCAGTGGAAACTTGAGCCAACCAATAGGTACAGCTGAGGGGAAAAAGTTTCCGACAGCTGGGTGTACTGACACCAGGAGTGGAATGGACATGTGCAATACAGCTCTAAGAACAACAGTTATGGAATAGGTTAGTAACCATTTTACAGTTGCTCTGAACCTAAGAATTTTTTCTAGTCCAAGAAGTTGAAGCAATAAACAACTATACTCCTGTATAAAAAGAACTACATTATAGCTAATACAGTATTTCTTCGAAGCTCTAAGGGGTTGTCTCCAAAGGAAAGTTATACCAATATAAAGTAGGGTGTGAATTTAAACCAATGTAGTTGCATTGGTACCTCTCCCAATGGGGATGTTCTTAGTCCACTACAAGAGTGCCTTTTTCTGGTTTAGCACATGTCATTTGGAAGTAGGGTGACCGGATGTCCCGATTTTATAGGGACAGTCCCGATTTTTGGGTCTTTTTCTTATATAGGCTCCTATTACCACCCACCTCCTGTCCCGATTTTTCGTATTTGCTGTCTGGTCACCCTATTTGGAAGTGACTTAAAATAAGCCTCCCCCCCCATCGCCCAAAAGGAGCCACTTTTCTTCCCAAATAAGAGTCTCCGGATAGAGACATTAAATTGGTATAAGTATAGTGGTTTAACTATTCTGGTATAACTGGAAAAATCTCCCATGTAGACAAGCCCTACCTTACTATTCATTCAATTAAAAAGATTGTTAGAGTATCTCTAATAGTGCCATCTGGTGACTTCCAATAATATTACAATTTATTCTTAGATAGTTATTTAAATAAGGATTTAAGATTAGTTTTAATAGGATTAGCGTGGAATCCAGTTCAGGTGGATTTGGAGAAATGCACAGGCTTCAGGTTCTGTATTTCATGTGAGAATAATGTTCCTGTCATGAATCTGCATGTTAGGAGCTCAAAACACCTTTGAGAGAGTCATTCCCCTTGAGGATATTCATGTTGTGCAGCCATTAGTCTGAGTGAGAATGAAACGGGAGTACAGTAGAACCTCAGAGTTACAAACACCGGAATTGCGAACTGATGGGTCAACTACACACTTCATTTAGAACCAGAAGTATGCAATCAGGCAGCAGCAGAGACGGGGAAAAAAGCAAATACAGTACAGTACTGTGTTAAATGTACTCTACTAAAAAAATAAAGGGAAAGTTAAAAAGTAAAATAAAAATTTGACAATGTAAGGAAACTGTTTCTGTGCTTGTTTCATTTAAATTAAGATGGTTAAAAGCAGCATTTTTCTTCTGCATAGTAAAGTTTCAAAGCTGTACTAAGTCAGTGTTCAGTTGTAAACTTTTGAAAGAACAACCATAACGTTTTTTCCAGAGTTATGAACATTTCAGAGTTATGAACAACCTCCATTCCTGAGGTGTTCGTAACTCTGAGGTTCTACTGTATTAGAGAAGGACATGCCCACTCTGCCTTCTGTATTTAAGGGTCCACAGATGCCTGAAAGGAAGCTGCTAGATCTATGACAACAAAGGGAAAAAAATATTTTGGCTTGGTCTATTTCAAAGCCTTTGTTGCTGCTGTCATATTCTCTCAAAAAGAAATACTAAAAGGCAACGCGGCTAGCATGAATGTCTAAACCAGTGATACTCAGATTGAGGCTGAAGAGCTACAAATGGCTCTGTGCCCTGCACCGTACTACTGAACACCTCCTGATGTATGCTGTACTTAATTTTATATCCTCTCTACTTTTGTGTATGATCCCAAGGGCCAGATACAGTCAGGCTTACCTTAATTGCTGCAGTTTTTAGTGGATACTAAAGCTGGCTAGGAGATTTCCATCAAAACATTTTTTTGACAAAATTGGGAGGAGAAAAATTCATAACAATTTTTGAGAAAAAGTTTTTCCTTTTTCCACCCAACAGTCTAGTGAGTATATTGCTAGCCCAGAAGATGGAGCCCTGCACTACAAATGAGGTGTAGTCCTGGCATGAGTTCACTAAGTCACCTTCTGGCCTAGCAAAAGCCACCTTCACGCACAGGCCACATGATTTGCATTGATACCAGTGGCGGATTAATAATTTTGCCGCCCCTAGGCCGGGAAATAATTGTTGCCCTGGCCCTGCCCCGACTCTGCCCTTTTCCTGCCCCCATTTCAACCCCCTCCCCAAAGTCCCCGCCCGAACTCCACCCCCTCCCTTCCCCTATTGGATCCCTTCCCCAAATCCCCGCCCCGGCCCCGCCTCTTCCCCCAGCGCGCGGCTTTCCCCCTCCTCCCCCCTCCCTCCCTGCCCCGCGAAACAGCTGTTTTGCGGTGCAAGCGCTGGGAGGGGAGAGAAACAGGATGTGGTGGCGCGCTTGCAGAGGGGAGGCGGAGGTTAGCTGGAGCAGGGGGGCGGGGCGCGGAGGGTAGGGTTACCATACGTCCGGATTTTCCCGGACATGTCCGGATTTTGGGGGCTCAAATCCCCGTCCGGGGGGAAATCCCCAAAAGCTGGGCATGTCCGGGAAAATCGGGAGGCTCGGGGGGGCTTCTTTGTCCGGGGTCGGGGGCATGGTGCCGGGCCGGGCTGGGCGCGGAGCCGGGCCCGCGGGGCCGGGAGCCGGGGTCGGGGGGTGCGCCGGGCCCGCGGGGCTGGGAGCCGGGGAGTGCGCCGGAGCCGGGGAGTGCGCCGGGGTCGGGGAGCCGGGGGGTGCGCCGGGGTCGGGGAGCCGGGGAGTGCGCCGGGGCCGGGGAGCCGGGGCCGGGAGCCGGGGAGCCGGGGGGTGCGCCGGGGAGTGCGCCGGGGTCGGGGAGCTGGGAGCCGGGGGGTGGTCGGTCGGGGCCGGCACCCCAGGGCCCGAGCCGACCCAGGCTGGAGCTGCGGGGGGACCAGCCTGGGCCGCGCCTCCCGCCCCCCCTTACCTGCTTCAGGCTTCCCGCGAATTAAATGTTCGCGGGAAGCAAGGGAGGGGGCGGAGTTGGGGCGGGGGCGTGGGCGGGGCTGGGGCCCCGGGGAGTGTCCTCCATTTGGAGGCACAAAATATGGTAACCCTAGCGGAGGGGAGCTTCCGCCCCTGCAAATTTGCCGCCCTAGGCCTAGGCCTTGTCGGCCTAGGCAATAATACGGCGCTGATTGATATGGAATGGGACCTACAATGCCTAAATAAGGTGCTATCTGGAAATTTTATTCCCAGTCAGTTTGTCTAACACTTGTAAGAGCTGACTAGGCCCCTTGGTCTATTTAGCTGCTGTGGAAATGGGTACATACCATGCCAGAAAATGCATCCTTGCTTGCTAGCTTGTTTCTTACATTGCCCTAGTCTTTAAAAAGCATAAACATATTCCAAGCTCCTCACTGGAGCTCTCATGACCCAGTTTAGCAGGTGCATTAATTGTCTAGTTATTAAAGATGCCAGTTTGGGTGGGTGTGAGGAAGTGCTCCAGCCAATCCTCCTGGGATGAAGGGAACATGAACATAGTTAGAATACGTGGAGGGGAGAGTGTCTGTAGTGGGAATACAAGATGAGGCTAAGGATTATTCTGCTATCTCCAGAGGAGAGAATTTAGCATAAAACATAAGATTAAATTCTGTTTACTGTGAAACAGTTGGTGTGTTGATGTAATTTACTAAGTAAAGATCAGTGTGCAACACAGAAAAAAACCCAGATGCTGTATGCACTCTGTCTCTTTGGCCATGTCAACATCACAATCTCTATGCAGTGTTAGGAAGCTGTTTTAAAAACTTCTGTAGAAAATTATTTCAGCTACTATGATTGTGCCAGAAGCGTGGATACAGTAATTACTAACTTATGTTGGTTTGTAATTTAGCATGCTTTCCGTAGCCAGTGCTGAAAACAGTTTGGCCATGCTTACTGCAGCAGCCCAGTTTTGGGGAAGGAGAGTGGGATCTGATTTGATTGTGTATCAGAAAATGACCTATTGTTGACCAGTGCAGAGAGGGCCCTGGTCTTACAGTTTCTAAAAATAGTCTGCAGTCCTGAAAGCACTTACAAACATGTGAGTTACCCATAGGAAGTACTCATCATCTTACTCACATAGAAAGAGTTTGCAGGATCAAGGCCAGGGTTTTTTAAAAGTTATCTAACCACACTAGTGTCATGAATCATGTCAGCTGAATATTTAAAATTTTCTTTCTTTCCCTTTCTTGTTTTAAAACCATTTCCTAGCGTGTCACATGGTAGTGTAGTTGGGGCCTCTGGCTCTTCTCAAAGTGCGAAGTGTAACTTTTGATATTAGGAGGCACAACATTTAACAAACTCCCTCCACCATCTCCCCCAGTAAAGGTCTGTGCCATTGGCCCAATGCTCACAAGCAACTCTATAGTAACAAGCCAGCCATGATGAATAGCCCTATAAAACAGCATTTTCTAGAATGGGAGTCCATGTAGCTTGATACTGGTCAATAAACGGTGCATATTTTTATTTTTTTGTGCATGAGAATAGTGGCTTGGTGCAATGATCTGAAAACAGATTTGTAATTTAGCTGTACTTTTCTGAGGGTGGAGGGGAACCACTTCATCACTGAAGTGCCACCTAAGTGAATTAATGCTAGCAAGCCTAAGTGCATTAAAAAAAAAAATCAACTTTAAAACATTGTCTGGAGTTATTTACCTACTATAGTTCAAGTAATACTGAAGATTAGAGGAAAAAAATGTTTCCTCTATTTTTTTCATTTTTGTTTTTTGTCCATTTCACAGCATTTTATGGATAGTAAGTTTCATTGTTTCCCCCTGTATAACCAATTGGTTCCTCTGTTATTTAGGTAGGTCTTTTCACACAGCAATTATGGGAATGGAAACATTTTTTTAAAAATAGGAAAATGTGATCATATAACCACCAGAATTTGTGGAGTGGGGCACTCGGGGGCAGGTATAATACCCGAAACTGCTTTTAACTTATTTTAAAAATGGATTTTATTTTATTGTGGGTTCTGTTGTAAGCTTCTGGGGGCAAGGATGGTTTCTTACTCTGTATGATGCCTAGCATGATGGGGCCTCTATAGGCTAATGGAATATAAATAATAATGATAATGTTGATGGTATCCCTTCAGCACTAAAATACTTTAAAGTTATGCTATTGGTGAAATTCTTAAATGTAGTGTAGCCGAGGCCTTTTAGTTAAAAAAAAAAAAAAAAATGCCCCGCCATTGCTACCACTAGTTCAGCTCCATTGGTGGTAGCAGCAGTGGGAGCACAAATGTAGAAGAGGTACCAGTGGCTGCCAATATTTTAAGCACTGTGTTGTGTAGAAGGGCTGTGTGTGGTTTAGGCAACATGAGACTTAAAATGCCAGCAGCTGCAGAAGCTATGTCAGCCCTATCACCACCACCAGATAGATAAGGGAAATGCGGTGGACCTAATATACCTGGATTTCAGTAAAGCATTTGATACTGTACCGCATGAGGAATTATTGGTTAAACTGGAAAACATGGGGATCGATATGAAAATCCAGAGGTGGATAAAGAATTGGTTAATGGGGAGAATGCAGCGGGTCGTATTAAAGGGTGAACTGTCGGGTTGGAGGGAGGTTACTAGTGGAGTGCCTCAAGGTTCGGTTTTGGGACCCATTTTATTTAATCTATTTATAACTGACCTCGGAACCGATTGCAGGAGTGGGCTGATAAAGTTTGCGGATGATACGAAGGTGGGAGGAGTTGCAAATTCGGAGGAGGATAGGGATGTTCTGCAGGGAGACTTGAATGAGCTTGTGAATTGGAGTATCAGAAATAAGATGAAATTTAATAGTGAAAAGTGTAAGGTGATGCACTTGGGGATGACTAATAACAATTCTAGTTACAAGATGGGGACGCATTGGTTAGAAGTAATGGAAGAGGAGAAGGACCTAGGGGTCCTTGTAGACCGCAGGATGACTATGAGTCGACAATGTGACGTGGCGGTGAAAAAAGCCAATGCGGTCTTGGGATGTATTAGGCGAGGTATATCTAGTAGGGATAAGGAGGTCCTGCTTCCGTTGTATAAGGCGCTGGTGAGACCTCATTTGGAGTACTGTGTGCAGTTCTGGTCTCCCATGTTTAAAAAAGATGAACTCAAACTGGAATGGGTGCAGAGAAGGGCGACTAGGATGATCAGAGGAATGGAAAACCTGTCGTATGAAAAGAGATTAGAGGAGCTTGGGTTGTTTAGTCTGACAAAACAAAGGCTGAGGGGGGATATGATTGCTATTTTTAAATATATCAGAGGGATAAATACAAGGGAGGGAGAGGAATTATTTCAGCTTAGTACTAATGTGGACACGAGAACGAATGGATATAAACTGGCCGTGGGGAAGTTTAGGCTTGAAATTAGACGAAGGTTTCTGACCATCAGAGGGGTGAAATATTGGAACGGCCTTCCGAGGGAAACGGTGGGGGCGACGGACCTGTCTGCTTTTAAGATTAAGTTAGATAAGTTTATGGAGGGAATGGTTTAATGATAAAACATAGTAGCCAAGGAAAACCAAGCAATGGTACTTAAATAGCATAATGGCAAACAAGGGTCAGGCTAGAGACTCTTGCCTACATGCTCGGGGTATTACTGATCGCCATATTTGGGGTCGGGAAGGAATTTTCCTCCAGGGTAGATTGGCTGAGCCTCTGGAGGTTTTTCGCCTTCCTCCGCAGCATGGGGCAGGGATCACTAGCAGGAGGGTCTCTGCCGATTGAAGTCACTAAAACACAGGATTAGGGACTT
The DNA here is from genome assembly GCF_013100865.1 of Trachemys scripta elegans. Lineage (NCBI taxonomy): Eukaryota > Metazoa > Chordata > Testudines > Emydidae > Trachemys > Trachemys scripta. Next base: position 93,138,782 of record NC_048298.1, read on the forward strand.
CAACGGCACAGTCCAGGGAAGGGTCTTGTGGCCTGCAGCATGCAGGGGGTCAGACCAGATGATCATAATGGTCCCTTCTGACCTTAAAGTCTATGAGTCTATGAACCAGCGGAGCTGCACTTGTGGTAGCAACAGTGGGAAACTTGACAAAAAAGTGTAGTGTAAATAAATCCCCTGTGCTTTAAAGCTAAAGCACTTGTCAAATGTGTGAGGGCACCCATCGTTCTATGGCACTTTCAGATTAAGGTGCACTTAAATACTGAATGAAAAATGTTTCTCTGCATAGATATGTTCAAAGTATCCAATTTATAAAGCACCATGCACATAAATTGTGCTGTATAAATCAGGTATTTTAAACCTTTATAACTTTTTAAAAATAATAAGTCAATTTTCTTCAAACTTAGCTTGATTTCTGCTTTGCAAGAAGGGTTATTGATATGCTAGATACAAAGTTATAGACTCATAGACTCATAGATTTTAAGGTCAGAAGGGACCATTATGATCATCTAGTCTGACCTCCTGCACAACGCAGGCCACATAATCTCACCCACCCACTCCTATAACAAACCCCTGATCTACGTCTGAGCTTTTGAAGTCCTCAGCTTGTGGTTTAAAGACTTCAAAGTGCAGAGAATCCTCCATCAAGTGACTCGTGCCCCACACTGCAGAGGAAGGTGAAAAACCCCCAGGGCCTCTGCCAATCTGCCCTGGAGGGAAATTCTTTCCTGACCCCAAATATGGCGATCAGGTAAACCCTAACTTCATCAATTGAATTGAGGTTTTTTTGGGATAAATAAGATACTTGAAACACAGGGTAGGATGGAAATAAAGAGATGCATTCTAATCCTTAACTATAGTGGTCACTACTATGAAAACTATCATGCAGAAATCGTTTCACCAGTCATGGAAATGCAGCCACCTTAGAGGTAGGACATAGCAGCTATTTAACAGTGCACAGCAATGCTTCATAAGAGTTCAAGATCAGAAGTGTAGAAAAAAAATCCATAGCCAGTTAAAACAGTAGCGGGAATTGAGGTAGACCCTGCTTTTGATCACCTCAGCTTTCTCGGTTTTTGAACCTCCAAGGTGAAGGATACCGTTACTGACCTCTGAGGGTTCATGGAGTCAAAGAGCAGTTTGGAATTGTTCACTATTTTCTAAGTGTTAACCAAATCTTTGAACCATTGGGTTCATGTCTGAAATTGAGATTATTTATTTTGAGTAGAACTCAGTGAAATTTCATGTGTTTTGTTGCTGGAGGTGTCCCCCTCTCTCTCTCTCTCCCCCCCCCCTCCCCCCCTTCAGGCCATGTTCTGTCTTCTAAATCACTGGTCAGGTCTCAGGTTACAGATAACACATATGGCATCCAGGGCTCTAAAAGGAACTTCTGAACCTGTTGGCCTTTGTCAGATTAACTCTGCATCTGTCCATGTCAGTTACACATCCAGTATCCTTTTGTAGGAATGTGTGTGCGTTTGGAAAAGTTTAAGGGAGTTTCCTAAAACGGGAAGAGCAACTGGGTTTCCAGACCTAGCCGGCTTCCCCACCCCTCACTATCCCCTTTGCTGACAGCCAGAGTTAATCCTCCCAAGTTTGATTGGAACAGCTGAGAGCATGCATTCTGCATGTTTCAAGGCCTCTCAGTGGATTCATGTTGCCCCAGAGCTGGGGCCCCATTCCCTTCACACACGCCCCACCCCAGTGCTGGTTCCGGCAGCTGTCTCCGCCTGGGTTAATGCAGAGAGAGAAGTGTTAAATGATACAAGCATGTATTCTGCCATGAAAGAGATCCCTTCACTGCAGATATCAATGTGGCTTCTCTCTTCTCCCCCCTTCTGCATCACCAAAGAGTTGTGCTATGCTAATCCCAGCACCTGTCCCTGCCTAGGACACTAAGAAGGGTCTCGGAATAGTGGGAGAAACAGTCCCATATGCTTTTCCCTGTCCTGGATTGGGAGTTTTCCTTCTGACGCACCTAAAGCCCAGAACATATGCCCTTTCCTAAATGCTGCTTGCTTCCTCCCATCTCTGTCTGTTGCTGCAAAGTGCCTATGTTCCCCTCTTGAGTTGCAGGAGAGTTGTCAGCTGAGGATTCAGTTTTCAGTTCAGGAATCCTAATTTAGTAGCCTCCTCTCTGCCCCTGTGCACTTTGGCTCTGCAGTGCTGGATACCACTGGAGAGGGGGGCTGATCTGAACTGAATCAGGCAGCTCCTTTTCATTTTCAGCTGAGCCAGTATCAACCTGAGTAGACCCAGAGTCCTGAGCCAAACATTACACAGTGCTGCCAGAGTCCTTTGCATAAGACTGCAAGACGGAGACCCAGATTTGGAGCTTCCAGTTCTCTGTCTAGCTGGTCTTTAATTGGAGAATCTTTGGCTATGTATGGTGTGTATTGTATGGATTATCAATACCCAGTTGTCCAGGTAAGCACAGGAACAATTACAAATTAATAGCCTCTTCATCTTTTCCATTTATTCCTGAGATATGCTTAGGTGTGTGTTTTATGGAAGGGTGATAGGCTTCTAAGCTCTGCTCCTCCACGTGATGCCAATTGGGCCTCAGCTTTTCAGGGGCTGTGCACTGAGCTTTGCTGTAGCATGAACTGTGAGCTTTACCGCATGGGGGTCCTGTTGAAGGGTTTAGCATTAAACTTTGGAGATTCAGTTGTTCCAGATGCAGTTTTGAATTGATAAAACCTTCATGCTCTGTGAACTGAGTCTTTCTTATTGGGTGAGTCATTGCATCATCTGGCGGCAGTCCATTTCAGAGATGGCAAGCAGCGGAGGGAGCTGTTTCTCCCGCCCCTCACTTGTAACTAACCAGATTTTGTTAGGCTTTGTGGAGCATTCGCCTTTCACTTCTGAAGATCTGGGTTAAAGTCTGCATTAGGCTGTAGGTGAGATAACTTGACGGTTTCAGGCTAGTACTTAGTGGACATTTGTCCACTTTAAAACAGGCTTCATGTCCTGTGTTCAGGGAAGAGCCGGGGCCCGGAATATCAATGAGTACTGCTACTCAGACCTGTGGTGTGCCTGAAGAGCTCTGAAGCAGAAGGTCAGAACTGAGATGCTTTTGGCACAGCTATGTGGAGAATGGTAAACTCTGTAGCATGCCTATCTAGCCAGCTCCAGCCGCCCTTCAATTTCACAAGCACTAAATTCGTCCACAAAATTTAACAAACAAACAATGGGTGAAGATTCTGTGCCCTGACAATGCCCAGATGGCCACTGAATAGTCAGTGTTTTTGTTAGGTTATTTTGCATTGGGGTTCTTATTACGCTACGTGAAAAGAATCCACCACCAGAAGTCTCTCTCTTGGTTGTTAAGATTTGTCCCTGATAAATGTGGTTCTTTGCACTTGAAACTTTTTATCTGGCTCTGGTCCAGCTGGCAGGTTTGTTCCATCTCAGTTTGAGCCAGCACAGAAATGTACGTAATGGGATGTTAAAATCGAAGTGTGTGCTCTCTTTCCACTCCACCGAGGGGGAATTACCGGGATAGCAAAAAAAAATTAAAACTAACCCTGGGGGCACTTGAAGTAAAGAAATGGGGAGTGAAGGGAGAGCAGCAGTTGATTCTATCTGCTATCTATGGTATATTAGCCTTTCAACCATGGTGGCTAATTTAACTGCAAACCAGTTATCCAAACCAAAGGTTAGCCCTTGCTTTATTAATGTTCATAGTGTAATTTCAATGCCTGACTTCACCTTTGTCACCTGCAGTCGAATCATTCTCCTCCAACCCTCTTTCCCTTGGAATTGAATGACGTGGGCTGATGGAAGTCGTCAAATGCATTGAGGTTATAAAGGAATTTAAGGTTGGGCGGAAATGCCCCGGTGTAATGCAGGACCCTGTAGGACAACAAAGCATGTCTGTTTAGCCACTATGGAGGCAGACAGGTTAAATTTTCCCCATGGTTATTTTAGAATGCTGTTTATCCAACACCAAAATGAAGTTCCGAGTGCATACACGCCTACCCATACTTGCACCAAGATGCACACAAGATCATGAGAACTTATAAGTACCTTGTATCGTATTCATGCTTGTATCCAGATATGATTTGTTTCGGTTTTTAAATTTTTAATAAATTTGGTGACTAGGAAATGAGGATCTGATAATACAGAGCTGGGTGTAGGGGAGGGAAGTGTTATGTAAGCTTCCCACACAGCTCTGCTTGTGCACTTCTATCACATCTAGCAGCATCCCCAGTATTTTCAACCTGGGGTTTTTCCTAAGTAGAGACTGATTGCCGCAGCCAGTTATGCTAAATTGTGTTGTGGTTCTGTGGCTTGCACAAATGAGATGCTAGGTGGAGGCCCACCAATCTTACTTTACTTGACTACAAAGCAGTATTTGAACCCTGGTCACCAGAGTGAATGGATGAAACCCACTTATCCCATGGATCTTGTTTTTCATTGTTCATCTTACATAAAGTTCTCCCTTGCTGGTTCCAGCAGAGCACAGTGGAGAAATGACTATGTTAGTGTGCCTGATCCTGACCTCCACAGCTTTCTCGAAACTTTTGAAATTCTATACTAGATTCTTATTTGACATGTTGTTTTTGTTTGTATTGGTCAAAACCCCTAAAGAGAACCTTCCTTTCTTGCCACACCAGAGAGCGCATTGGCCCTTGGGTGGCATTCCTCTTCAGTCAGGGAGGAGCAGAGATGGTGGATAGGGTGGATGTATACCAAACAAGGGAATTAGAGTTTCTAGCTTGTGAAGTGTTCATTTGGGTAAGAGGTAAAGGCAGCAGTTGGGCTCCACTGTGGGCGTGCCGCTTGTTCTGGTGCATGTGTAAAGTGGTTGTACCAAGGAAGTGACAGGATGCAGTGCACTTGAACAACAGGGTTATGAGCAGTTGTTGTTTTCAGAGGTTGGTTTTGTTAGCAAACATCTCTAGAAATTTGTAAGATGAAAATCTAAATGAATTAAAAGCATGACACTGCCCCGGTGATTGGGGCTGCCACCCCTTTGTTTTAATGGCTCCACCACATGAACCTTTGTCTCTGAGTTGACTGTAAAAATGACCATCGCCTCACTTGTTCGATACTTGTGATTTATCTATTGCAGTGTACTACAAGCTATCATGGACTTATGAGTTACAGTAGAGTAAATGCACGAGTCAAGCTGGCTATTGGGTTTGGGAGGCTGACTATACTTAGTGGGGCAGGGTTTGTTTTCTAGGTTTCCTGGGTAGTATTCTGGACAGATGTATGGTGAATTGTGATTCACACAGGACTGTACACAGAAAACCAAGTACTCTTAATATTTGTAGGCGGTCGATTTGGATTTGTTTCTGTTCCTGTCAGTGGTGTCTGGCCCCCATTCCCTTTGTAGAATTTGCAGTGGTGGTGTTTCTTTGGAAATGTCTTTATCTCTAGCATGTTGAATGTAACCGTTTCTCTCAGACATGGCTCTGGGTGAGTTATCCGTGTTTTTGTGACCTCCACATTGCAATATGGTATATGAGGCGACTGTTCAGAAGCACTTTGAAACTGTAGCTTGTGCTGAATATGTCTTTTTTGCTTATGTAGCAGATATAGCCATAGGTAGCATATTATATCAGTGCTCCACAGACTGCACTGGCTTCCTATTCACTTCTAGGTTCAATTCAGAGTGTGATACTGACCCTTAAATCCCTGTGTGTTTTGCGACCTGGTTAACCAAGAAATCGCCTTACTCTCTCTGTTCCTTCCCGATATTTTAAATCAGCTGAAGTGTCTATGTTAACATTTTTTAAATGTTGGGGACTGGCAGCAAGGTGCTTTCAGTAGAGGACTTTTGATTTTGGAGTACACTTTTTTTTATTGATTCAGTAGAGCCCATTTTAAGCCAATCTCTTCTCTCAAGCTTCTGCCTGAGGCAGAGAACTTGGGGAATATTTGTTATGCTGAAATGTTAAATTCTGAGGCTGAGTTTCTAATTTTAGGTAAGATTGTCTGGTTATAGATAACTGCCAAAATTGTGCTCCACAATCTGAGCTTTCTTTTAAAGAAAATCTGTTTCTAGCCTTTACAGTTGCAGAGAGAACTTTGGAAATCCAAACGAAGTATAAACCAGTGTAATGTTGTTTGCTTGAGTCTGCAGACATCCTGAAACAATAGCTTTGAGAGGCATGAACTGCCCTATTCACCTCAGTCAAGGCCCTCAGACTCAAGAGTTCCGCAGCCATGGAGTTTGGTTCTTTTCCAAGATGTCATAGAATTCACCATTTTCCTGCAACTGCCCCCCTGACATTTTGTTTTCTGCCTCCTTGCCTTGCCGGGATGTGCCTGCCAACAGCTGCCTCTTGCTCTCCAACTTTATTTGTGAGAGGGAGGTAATTGGGTTACAGTACATGCTTCAGGCACTGTTCCACTCAAGCAAGCAGTAATGGTGGGGAAGCCAGAGCACCCAGAAGTAGTGTAGGTTGGTGAGCTAGGCAGCTTGAAGAACAGTGCAGCAGCAGAAACCTAGGAAGCCAAGGAGACAGATGTCATGTCTTTCTCCCCCCTTCCAATCCCCGCTTTCACTGGTAAACTTGAAGAAGGTTCTGAATTTGGTCTCCTGGACAACATTGTGTGAGCCAAGGCCAGGGGAGTGGAGCCAGACCACATATAGGAAATAACAGTGACAACAACAAAACCCCCTCAAAAATTATGATAGATGAAATTTACTCCAATAAGTATTTTCCATGATAAACATGATATGGTAGTGATTATGGGTGATTTTTCTGTAAAGGCTGGAAGCAACAGTGATGGGTTGAATAAAGTTATGGGCAAGTGCAGCAGGGGTTTGGACATGAACCAAAATGGTGAACGATTAATAGAAATGTGAATAACTAGTGGTAGGGTGGAACAATATTTCTTCATGGAACTCCCCAGATGGTACTACAAAGAACCAGATGGATCATTTCTGCATTTTAGGAAGGGTTTACAGCTCTTTGGTCAATGTATTTGCTTTATATTGCTAAATTGAAGATCAGTTTAGAGGATGAAGAAGGTTAAAAGGAGACCACGCATCAACAGTGCGCAGTTAAGATTCAAACTCAAGTGCTTTTCAGCTTGAGCTGAAGAACAGGTTCAGTGTTCTAATGGAATCAACAGATGAAACAAAGTCATTGATACACTGTACTTCAGTTTGTGCTATCTAGAAAGTGCAAAGATAGCTCTAGTAACAATGAAATCCAAAGGGGAAGAATGGATTAGCAATGCTACTTGGGCAGCAGTGGAAAAGAAAAGTAATACCAAGCAAAAACACATGTATGCTAAGATATGTGAGGAGACAAGCAAATAGTGCTCCTGGAGGAATTCTATGCTACTGCGTATCTGCATAATTAATGAGCTATGCATATTTTTAATTTTTTGTTCAGAAAAAAGCTTCTGCTGAAATGTTGCTGTAGTTCCATCTTTTCCCCACAAGAGGGCGCTGTGGCAATAGAACAAAGCAGCAGCTCCCTGCCAGCTAGGGAAGAGAGAGAGCCTGCCTTTTTCGCAGCACCTGTTAGGCTAAGTGGGGAGACAGGGGCTATGGGGAGGTAGACAGGGCCGGCTCCAGGCACCAGCTTAACAAGCAGGTGCTTGGGGCGGCCAAGGGAGAGGGGCGGCACCTGCGGCAGTTCGGGGGTGGCAGGTCCCTCACTCCCTCTATGAGACCTGCCGCCGCCGATCACGGCTTTTTTTGTTTTTTGTTTTGCTTGGGGTGGTAGAAATGCTGGAGCCGGCCCTGGAGGCAGACAGCGTGGGGTGCTGGGGATGGTGGTCAGACATGGGCTCATTAGGGCTAGTGGGAGAGGACAGACTTGGGGCAGGGGCTGAATGGGAGTGGAGGCACAGGGCCACAGAGGGGAGGGAGATGCAGGGGCACATGGTGACAGGGGAGGGGATGCAGAGCTACATAGGGACGGGGTGGCTAAGTGGGGGCACAGAGACACATGGGGACAGGGGAGTGGCTGAGTTGGGGGCACAGAGACACATGGGGATGGGGGAGTGGGTATCTGAGTGGAGGTGGTGGGACACGTGAACAGGGGGTGCAAGGACACATGGGGTGTAGGAATACATAGGGACAGAGGCAGATGGGCATGACTGAATGGGAGAGGCTAGGGGTCAGCCAGGGTCTGCATGGGGGAAGCTCCCTAACAATTCCCCTCCCCCGCCCCCTCCAAAAAATCCTGTTCCATACTTTTCCCACCCATACCCAACAGCCCTCCCAAGTTCATACCCAGGCTCCTTTCCAGCAATTTACTTCCCCCTCCCTCAGCTCCTCTGTTACCCCTGACTCCCCCAAGCCTTTGCACTGCTTCTGAGGGGTGTGGGAAATACGGTTCTCTATTGTAGTTTAAATGAATTATTACTCAGTGTTGTGTATAAATATGCCTAGTAAGGAATCTATTTGTCAATAAACATTTCCTGAATCTTTTTTTGCTGTCTGTATTGTTACAGGTATTTTGAAATAAATGACCAAAAATAATTGAAACTTGTGTGATTATATTGTGTTATTTTGACAAAATATGCAGAATTTTAAAATATTGTGCATAGAACTTTTAATTTTTTGTTGCAGAATTCCCCCAGGAGTAAAATAGCAAGAATACAGAATTCTATATGAGACAGAGAAAGGAGAGCCAGGAGGGATACAGGGAATGTATTGCTAGAAATTATTGAGAGGCTGAAGATACTAGCCAAAGAGGTGGCCATATTACCTTGTATAAGACAATCAAACAGCTAACAGAAATATTTAGCAAGACCGGAGGCCCTATGAAAGATGCAAATAGGTAGACTCTTAGTACAGAAGAACAACAAAGGAAAAGATAGTCACAATATTTTCAGGTTGTTTTAAATAGACCAAGCCCAAGCAAACTACTAGAAATATGTGATGAAGACTTACCACTAGAGCTTGATATTGATTTAGGTGATATTAAAATGGAAGGCATTAGAAAAGTCATCAGTAAACTCAAAAATGGGAAAGCAGCTGGAGAAGACAGACAACAATAGTGGAAGAGAGATGTTCAAAGCAAGTGATGAAACAACCCTCCAGATTTGTGTTTTTGGCTAGAATATGGAATGAAGAAAAGATCCCAACCCAGGGGAAGAGAGGCCTTAGAGTAAAATTGCCATAGAAGGGTGACCTATCGAATGGCAACATCTGGAGAGGAATCACATTACTTTCAATACCTGGGAAGAATCACATGCAATATCATCCTTCAATGTATCAAGAAAAATAGATCTCCAATTTACAGAGGAACAATCAGTTTTTAGACCATTGAGATCATGTACAGACCATATTGTTTTCAGGCATATTATAAAACCAAGTGTGGAGCAGCGAGCACCTCTTAAGATCAATTTTATAGATTTCCAGAATGCCTTTGACCGTGTACACAGAAACAGTGTCTGGAGAATTATGGCATATTATGGAATACCAGCAAAAGTCATTAGAATAATTAGTTATCGATACGATGGTGCTGAATGTACAGTTAGAGATGGTAACATTAGCCAATGGTTTGCAGTGACACCTTGAATAAAGCAAGGGTGTATTTTGTTAACACTGTTGTTTGCACTGGTCATTGACTATGTCATGAGGAAAGTGACAACAGAAGGCAAATGAAGAATTTTATAGACAAGTGATAAAGCACAATTGGATTACCTCATTTTGCTGATGATACCGTCCTGCTTAGTTCAACACATTGCTTAATGGAAGAGAAGACCCAGCTTTTGGCAGGCATAGCAGAACAGGTTGGTTTGTTTATCAATGGGAAGACTGTGTGTGTGTACACACAATATATATAATAGTTATTAGCGTTCCAAAAGCAACCATCAGGATAGACGGAGAGACACTAGAAGAGGTAAAATGACTGACTTATCTACGGAGTGAGATGTACAATGATGGTGACACAAAGTTATATATCAACAAATCTCAAAAGCAGCAAACAACTTTCATAAACTTGAAAAGATTTGGAAAAGTAGCATAATGGGCGCTGATACGAATTTTTAATACTGGCATCATGTCTGTTCTCCATATGGAGCAGAGTCATTGAAATCTACAACCGAGAGAAGATCAACTTATTCTAAGTAAATGCCTCCAGAAGATCTTCAGAGTACAATGGAAAGAGGTTCTTGCAAGGTCAGAAATTCTAAGTAGAGCAAACCAACCTAAAGCATCAAACATGGCAATAAGATGATGATAAACACATTTAGGACATGCTTTATGGATGCCACTGACATGACTTCCACATCAAGTGATGATTTGGATGCCGCCTGGAAGGAGAAAAAAACGTGATCTAAAGAAACATAAAGAACAATAGAGAGAGAGGCCAAATGCATCAGTATGACACTCAGAAGTCCAAACAGACCAGCAGAAGCCAAAATAAATGGTGGAAACTGGTGGATGCCCTATGTACCTGAGAGTGTGGGAGGATAAAGAAAAAAGTATTTTCCAACCGTAAGCCGTAATTGTGTGTGTTAGCATGAAGGTGAATGGATGGGGATGAAAGAATGAACAAATATTGCTGCAGGATTTAGAGGTTGTTTCAGTGGAATTTGCTCCCATTGTATCAGAGTGCATGGGGCCTTGGGTATAAGCTATTTTGTTTAAAGGAGTGGCTTTCACAAGCGCCAACTTTCCAAAGTACCGGGGGGATACTCAACTCCCGGCTCTGCCCCAGGCCCCACCCCCATGCCGCCCCACCCCCGCCCTGCATCTTCCTGCTCCGCCCCTCCCCCAAGCGCGCCATGTCCTTGCTCCTCCTCCCAGCCTCCCTGCATGCCGCCAAACAGCTGTTTGCGGTGGATGGGGGTAGGGTGACCAGACAGCAAATGTTAAAAATCGAAACGGGGGTAGGGGGTAATAGGAGCCTATATAAGAAAAAGACCCAAAAATCGGGACTGTCCCTATAAAATCGGGATATCTGGTCACCCTAGGGGGAGGAAGGGTGGAGGTGCTGATCCGCAGGGCTCACCAGCAGGCAGGAGCTGATGGGGAGGCTGCCGGTGGGTACTCAGCACCCACCATTTTTTCCAAGTGGGTGCTCCAGCCCCGGAGCATGCACGGAGTCGGTGCCTGTGGTGGTTTGGAAGGGATTTGATGCTCTGTTGGTTTTATTCTTGAGGAGATGTGAAAGTGGTACAATGATAAGGAAGGATGCGGATGGTTCAGTGGTTGACACTAATCTGGGATTTGGGAGGCCTAGGTTCAATTCTCGACTTGTTGCAGACTCCCTGTGTGACCTTGGGCAAATCAGTTGCTCTCTGCCTCTGTTCCCTTTCTGTAAAAGGAGGATTATGGTATCTCACATGGGGTGTTGGAAGGATAAATATGTTAAAAATTGTGGGGCACTCAGCTACTGTGGCTAAGGGGGCCAAATAAACACCTAAGATAGATGGAGGAGCCTGGGAAAGAATTCAGTGATGTCCATAGTATGAAGGAAATACTATTAATGCAGACTTTTTCTTTGGCATCGCATCCAGTTTCATGTGTAATCTCTAATCCAGTCACTTTAACTTCTGTGATGTAAAAGTATTGGATGGTCAGGCAATAGCTTTTCAGGTGTGATCGCCCGTTGCCAGGCTGTGTTTGATCCAGGACGCAGGCTGGCTTGGTGAAATAGAAGTGGTAGTTCCCTGGCCTAATATGGAGCTGTTTGAAACCATGGGTACAAGTGGGCATAGACAATATTTTAGTTTCACTTTCATGGGTCACATTTTGTCATATTGGGAAAGAAGATTTGTTTTGTTCCGTATAATACTTTTTGTTTCCACACTGCTAGATTTTTCTCTCATCTTCCTAATGTGCCCATTATTTAAGGATCAGATAGTTTTCAATGCCACCTCTGCCCTATTTGTTTATGGGGATTCTGCAGGCCCTACAGGGGACGCAACTCAGGAAGTGTGTGTATTGGCAGTTGTGCCTTGGTAATTGTGGGGAATCCTTGTCACTTAAATACCAACATCTAGGCACGTTAGAAATATGAGACAACATTGTAGGCATGTGCCTGACTGTAATTAAATATTTCATATTGCCAGCTGCAACATTATTTGTAACCTTCAGGGCTGTGGGCCCTTCAGGTGTGAGAGAAATTGTACTTGAGGGGAAAACCACCCTGGGCAGTTCTCCGGTTTGTTCTGTTTCAGTGACTAGCCTACCTTCCTGGTGCATCTCTGCTTGCCTACATGGGCACACACCCAATAGCTGAGCGCACACATGCTCATATACACACACATCCCTTTCCTCCAGCCCCACACACAGAGCGCGCACACTGGCTTCCAGAGTCGCAGTCTCCAAAAGGCCTCTCTGTGTCTCTGAATTGGATATGTCAGCAGGCCAGGCGGGGATGGAGGAGGAGGCGGGACCCTGCTCTGATTAATTACCTTAGGCATTCGGGGGTGGGGCTTCCATCAGCCATCTGGCTGAGATATGGGAGGGAGCTGGAGGCGGGGGGGGGGGGGGAGGGAGAGGCAGCCAGAGAGGAAGAGAAAAGAAAGGAAGAAACACTAGAGAAGAAAGGGAGGAAAACGGGCGAAAGGGAAAACCCCACGAGCTCATAAGAGCCACACGAGGGCAGGGTGAAAAGAAAAGAGCCAAGGAGCTTCTACTATATCCATCTCGAAGGGTTTTTTTCCTCCCACTTGTCTCTTACTCCGGTTTGGTTTATGGAGAAAAAGAAAATGGTAACTCAGGTAAGGGTTGTGTTCCCTGCTGCTGTCTGCGCTGTCTCCCCCTGCAACTCTGAATAGCCGGGAATTGAGAGGCTTCTTGCAGAGCTCTCGCCTGCTGGAAAAAGCAGCTTTTAGTGTTCTGAGCCGCAGGACGATTGATCTGCATGGTGTGTGTGTATGTGTGTGTGTGTGGCTACCCCTCCACCCCTGCTCCATAGCAGATTCCTGTTTCCTGTGCTGTGCAGCTGCAGCTCAGGAAAGACCCTGTGGGGATTTGTCTACCTCTTTGTCTTGATGTTGAGAGGGAGGGAGAGGGACTGCAGAGGTACGGAGGGATTCTCACAGAACTGCCATGAAACCAGGGGCTTCGCTTTCCAGGTTCACAGGAGAATTACTAGGGGGTTGGACCTCACTCCCTTTCACCTCTCCTATTTTGGCTTGGGAGCTGGAATTTAACTCCTTCACTCAATGGCTGGGGCATCTTGTGGAGAGCGATTCATTTTTTGGCTCTGTTGGCAGCACAGGCCACAGCAGATGGGGGTCCTCTGCGTACTTACTGGGCATGGGATTTGAAGCCCCTTGTCTTTGACAACTAATCTAGCTTTTTAGTGCCCTCTAGAGAGCAGAATGCATGGGGGGCATATGTATATCTTCTTTCAAGAGAGGCTAAATCTGCATTTTAATGGCTTGTTTCTGACAAGCAGAAAGGTAAACATCCCCGTCCTCAGGTGGCTCTGCTGGTTACCCTCCAAGCGATGGACCCTTCTTTAAGGGATGTGGAAATGAGAATGGGACTGATTACAGTTGAGGAAGGAGAAAGTGCTCGTGTTGAGGGCAACTGACATTTGTGAGGGAACTTACCCAGGGTCTGGAACCATCATCTTTCTCCCACCCTGTGAGGAGATTTAATTGGACAGTGCCCACCTTTTAAGGCCACTACTTGTTTTAGGATTTTCTGGGCATGGAATCGCCAAGTCGCCACCGTAGGGAGAGGAGGAGGAGGAAGGAAGTGGCATCGCAGGAGCTGGAATCCTTTACCGTTAGACATTATATAATGCCCTGCAGTGCTGTGCAGAGCCGGAAACCTTTGGGGGATATTCCCAAGGGGAGTGGGGGTGGAGGAGAGGTCTAGCAGAGGGAACTTTTCATCAGATCTGGGGTTGGTGAGTGCTGTTTTTCTTTGGAGCTCAGCATTATTTGGAAAACATTCCAATTTCACATATACACATCCATTCTTCACTCCCCTTAGCTCTAACTGGATACATGTTTGTTATGAACATTGCTGAGACTGTGCCTGTCCCGCCGCAAGGGGACATTTCATAGATATTTGGCTTAGTATGAGACAGCCACAAGAAGTGGTGATACCAGTTTTGATCCCTTCATTCTCTCTCGCCTTGCATTGATTGTCAATAGCTAAAAGATAGGAAGGTCTCTGTCTCCTCTAAGGCATTTTCCAGGGCTCCCTGTCCCCATCCCCCTCTTCTGCTTTCACTGTCATAGTCGTCATCTCCATCAGTGTGCCCTTTCATCTAGACCAGGGCTTTCTGTTAGCAGAGGGCTTTTAGTGATCTCCTGAGACTTTCTGCCTCCATTTAGTTACCGAATGGTCCTAAAACGGTGTCTTAACAGTCAGTGTCCAGTTGTGTGTAGCTGTAGTGTGCCTGTAGAATGTGCAGTTATTGTACAGTTGTATGTACATAGCTTGTGTTCCTCCGTGTGTGTGTGTGTGGTTGTATGTGTGGGAAGAGGGTTTACCATGTTCATGTGTATGTGATGTGTCCTTATTGTGTGTAGTTATGGTGCACATGGTCTAGGTCTATATTGTGTGTGTATATATGTGCAGTTGTGCATGTGTGTGCCTATGCCCCCAATTAAAAGTGTGCACAGTAAGTGTGTGCATATGGCCAGAAAACCTGAGACGGAACGTTGGCATAGAGACATGGAGAAGCTTGGAAGTATGGGATTCTTGTAGTACAACGTTAAACAGAAAAATTATAAACCTATCAACGGGTTCTGGGGACACCCTAATAAACCAGATGAGGGAAGTCTGGACTATTGCCTTTCCCAAAGAACCATTAATTCACAGGCGTGTGGGAGAAGACGTCAAACCCATGAATTACTAGTCTTGGTTGACCTTGAATTACAATGTCTTAAGTGTGTGTAATTTCAAGGATACATTTGCTGGGTGGAAGTTGCATGTTTACATTCTGATATGAGAGAAATCCAAATTAAAATAACCAGAAGGGTCTGAAAGCTCAGGCTTCATCTTTCTCTGAGGGTCTCTGAACGACTGACTGGTATCGATTTACTCAAATGTAGGAACACTGGGGTAAATTCATCCATTAAGTACTGCTGTCTTTTAGGGCGACTGCATGGGTTGTTTATAGTCTGGCCCTATATATTACTTTGCTGCAGGTTTGGGGTGTTATATGGTCTAGAATAACGGGGCATACAGAATAGCATCCTCGCCCATGTTATTCTTACTGAGTTTCTGGTTCTGTGTATTGCAGTGACCCTGTTCAAAGCCTGTGAGTGAAAGCCCTGTTTATTCCAGTGGGACTTTGAACCTTTATGTATGAAAAGCAAGTGATTTGTGTTAAGCTTATAGCAGTTAGTGTGTGTGAATATGACAGCACTACACACACAATCTGCTGCACACCTGCTTTTTGGAACATCTCAAAACAAGGTAGTCTGGTTTACTGTATTTTAGGGAACAATCTCCCTGGAAGTGAGATTAGATGTATGATGGGCCATTTAAAAAGACAAAAATGGGAGGAGATCGGGGCTAGAAATAGTGATGGGTAGAAACAGGAGATTCTGATATGCTTTTAAAATAGGAAATCAAGATTGCTAATGAGAATTTGAGCTCCAGTTC
The DNA here is from genome assembly GCF_013100865.1 of Trachemys scripta elegans. NCBI lineage: Eukaryota > Metazoa > Chordata > Testudines > Emydidae > Trachemys > Trachemys scripta. Next base: position 93,154,287 of record NC_048298.1, read on the forward strand.
ATTAGCAGAATGTGCCCTGATTCCCTTAATCCTAAATCAGTGAAAATGAGTATAAACCAGGCCCAGTATGTCATGTGCTAATTGCAGATGAAAGGAAAAGTCTTGGGTGGAGAGGAAAAGATTATATGTTAAAGGGCTTTTCTCTCTGCAGTGCATGGTAAGATTGCTAGTTTCTGTGAAACACAAAGCCCTCCCTCTCTTGGACAGCCCTGTGCCGTGCTGGCATTTTCCTTAGAATCTGTTTCCCATCAGGGCTGAGAGAGGGGGAAGGTGTTGAACATCTGGGAAAAGAGAAAAGGGGCTGCTGTCCCTTTAAGGAGTTCAGCAAGCCCATGTGGCAGCAGGCAATTCTGGAGTGTATTCCTTTGTAATGAATCACCCGTTCCATTGTTTGCTCCCCCCCACTCCCCTGTAGCTTGGAGGGATGGAGCCTTTCACCTGGGCTGCTGCCTGCTCACGGTTCTTGTTCCTAGGTGGGGGGAGGGGATGTTTGCTGTAATTAAAGCCAGACACAAGAGAGCTGCTTTCTTCAAACTGCAGTGCCCCATTTTCTCTCTAACATGTCATGGGGTAGGGGATGGCAGCTCTGCATTTTGTGGCGGGTACAGGCAGTAGCATCTGAGGGTCTGGTATTCCTTTTCGTGAGAGTCCTGGATCTCCTTGTAGGGATTACTAGTCTCCATTTTGTGACACCATCAGAAGTGACTTCACTCCATTCTCTGCCAGCATGCCCCCTCCCCCCAGCACCCCTCTGAGACTCCAGCTAGGACCGTTTATCTTGGCACGTGCTTGACTGACTACGCTCTGTCCAGGACTCAGAGAGGTGGTGGGGTTTGTGGGTTTGAGACTAATTTATGTTCCTGTTAAAACGGACTAGCAGCGGCCTCATTTTTTCCAGAGATTGTTTCTTCCCTTCCCCCTTCTATAACCCTTTGCTTTCCAGACCCGCACCGCGCCAGTCTGAGAGACAACCTTCTGCAGCCAGAAGTTGCTCACCCAGTCTCTGCTTTTTTTGAAAACAAATGCAGAGCTCCTTAAATGGAGATCGTATTTGAATCTGAGCAGCTTTCTGACTCATTAAAGGCCTCTCTCTGTGCCCATCTCATTCCTTTGCCTCAATCTCTCTCCCAACCCACCCTTACAGTAATGACCAGATAAAATGCACCTTTGTCTGCACCCTCTATTGGGATTAGTCGGGTGCTATATATTAGGCAGGGTGGAGACAGGAGGCCGGGTAAGGAGGGCTATCTTGTACTACCTAAAAATAAACAGTGCATTCTATTATATGAAACTGTCCTCCTTTGTCTGAACTGTCTGTAAGGAAGACTCAATCCCAGGACAACTCTACCTCCTCTTGCACTGTGTGGTGAGATTCTCTCTCTCCCTCTCCCTCAGGAGAGTTGTATGCTGCCAAACTCCTCTTTTCCCCCTCTTGTATGGTGAATGGTTCCAAATTCTCCCTGTTCCTTCACAAGCACCCCTCCCTAGATGATGTGTGTTTCTCTCTTCTAGCCCATCCGCACCTTTTTGCTGTATGGCGTCTCCATCTCCCCTGGGCAAGCTCTCTTCTCTGCTGTTCGGTTTGGAGTCCCTTTCACCATGTGCACAGACTATCTGAAAGCCTTTGTACTTCTCTTCACGCTAGGGCTCATGTTCATGGTTTTCTTTTTATTCTGAAAAGGGTGCCCGTTTAAATTTCCACTGCTTCTGTGCCTGTGGCATTTCCTTGTCTCTCCTCATTTTCCCTGGTTTGTCCTCCTAGGACTTTTTTCAAATGCTGCAGAGACAATGTTGGCAATGGAGGGATGTGTATGTGTGTGCATGCGCACACGTGTGAGTGAGAATAGGAGTCCTAGCAGGTCATTTCCCCAACAGAACCTCCCAAGGAGGAATCTAGTAATGGGACTTGCTGTGTTTATGGGCCTTTGGTTTGTTTCCTTAGGTGTAGGAATATTTTAAAGAGTGTTTATTGCATTTAGAGGAAGAACTTAAAAATCAGTGGGGCCTATCAGAACCTAGAGAGTGAATTGAAAAACCTATTCTCTGCACCACCCAGCTGAGGACTTTCAGGCGCATTTGAGCAGAGTGCAAACTGCTCCAGGCACTCACTTAGCAGCCTCAGGATGGCAGACGCTGCATTTAATCATCTCTAAGCAGTGAGGTGGTGGGAAAGGGAATTTGATACAGCTGTGCCATTTGCTCAGATCCCCGTCTCAGGAATTAACTATTTCATTTAGCACATTTCTACTTTGAAAGACAAAGGTGACTCAGTGATTGGTGCCCAGGATAGCAAATTAGGAGAGTGGGGTTCTTAGGCTCATGGTGAAACACATTGTCATCAGATTAAAAGTGCTATGTAAATACGAAGTATTGCTTTTTGTTATTACTTCAAGAAGAGGTCCCAACGTGAAAGATCTAAATGTATTGCTCGTTGGGCTGTGGTGAGTTAGCAAGAGCCATTTGAGGATAAGGACCCTTTGGTGCCTTCTGTACGTCTTTTGGCCACTTGAACAAAGCATGAGTTCTTTGTGACGAGTGGGATTTCAGTGAATTAGTATTGGACATCTACTTACTGCAAAGCAGGACCTACTACTGCCAGAAGAAAATAATGAGAGAGCAGAATGTCCTGGCTAACAGACATTTGTGTGAGGATGAACTCCATTTTCAAACTAGCTTTTACAGGTAAAGCGATTGTGCTCATGTGTCAGATTCTGGAGACAATTTCAGTGGGAGATGCATCTGTTCATTTGTGGGTTTGTAGAACAAAGTAGTATACTCTATTCTCTTTTCTTTCCTCTTACCCTCACCGTTACCGTTTACTAGTTGGCTTCTTAGGCCACAGAATTCGGGTTTCAGTAGAGGGAGTAGAAGCAATCAAATGGCCTCATGGTGGGCACACAGATGGAAGAAGTTTGCTTGTTTAAAAAAAACTCATAAATTTAAAAGGAATGTAGTCAGGTGCTCTCCCTATTTCTCTTTTTTTTTTCTGGAATCTGAAAACAGAAATCTTTCCTTCCCACTAAATCTATTTTCCGTCTACATTATGTGAAACTGCTCTGATTTGTTGTTGTAGGGTTATCTATGATCTCTGTGCTGTGCAGATTTTTTTTTTTTTTGTTGGCTTGCTAGTGAATGCTGGTTTGTGGTTTGTGAGAGCGGGAGTTGCATATATTGTTTCTGTAGGGTTGTTTGCAGACACGAGAGCTACTAATGCTGACTTGTTTTCTTCTAGAAAAAAGAGCATTGAAACCTTTTTGAAAAATAAAGACTCGAATGGACTTTGCAAATAGATGGAAAAGAAACCAGTTAGGACAAATATCGAGCCTGTTAAGTGACAGTGTGCTTTTTATAAATGTCTTATTTCTTTTCGCCTTACCAAATTCAGTCTGTTTATGTAATTCAGATTAATATTGCACACAAAAACAATGTTAAAAGAACAATATTAAGGTTGCAAAGTCAAGCACTCAAAAATCAGGACATACCAGAATTAAGGTTGTTTGTGCAAACTTAATTCGGCCCCCTTGTGCAGTATGCATTATGAAACAGTCTTTGGCTACATGATCTCATACAGTTTTTTCCCCAGAAAAGAGAGAGAAGGGTTTTAAAAAAAAAACCAACAAAATTCCATCATGTGGCATCATATTGATGCAAAAATGGATCATCCGCGTGGCTGGAACCTTTAGATCTACCATCCAGACCTCTGCCACTTGAGCTAAGGGAGTAACTGATACCAGTAGTAGGTGGACCAACACTAGAGGGAAATGAGACACAGGCTTTGCCAGTGGGTTTCATAGCTATTTGCTGACAGCACAGGAATGGTGAGATTCAGGAATCTTGGGTTCTGTTCCAGGCTCCAGAGGGGAGGGGGCTCTAGTGGGCGCAGACTCTTCTGCTTATTCCCCCAACCATGACCCCTTCTGCCTTGTCCCCTCCAACCTATCCACATCCAAGTCCTGTCTCTGCCCCATCCTTGGCTACTAATCCCAGTCCCTGCTGCCCAGCCAGTCCCAGTTCCCCGCCTCCTGACTCCTTCATCCAATCTCTTTCTCCTCCACCCCACTTCCGGTCACCAGAGGGCTCTCTCACCCACCGGCCCACATTCCCCATCCCTACTGGTTTCCAGTTCCAATCTCCTTCTCTGGGTTCCTTGTCCAATTGCAATATGTCTCTCCTCTTCCCAGGCTCCTAGTCCCAGTCTCCTTGCCGGACTCCCAGCTCCAGTCTCTCACTGTGACTCCAGTCGTAGTCTGTTTGCTCAGCCAGTCTCGGTCTTCCCCCCGCAACTCTGTCTGCCATCCTCTGGTTCCTTGTACTAATCTACTCTCCCTCCCTTGTTCTCCCCCCGGCAGATCTGGCTCTTGCCCCTTCTGCACTCTAATAAGGCAGCTTCCTTCTCCACTCTGTCTGGGCCCAGTAGAAGGGTCAAGGAGAACACAGGAAAGACAGTCTCCCCTGCTATCTCTGAACTGGACTCAGACCCAGCATATGGCCTGCAGCAGTCGAGAGCTGCAATTGCAGTGAAAGTCCTGCTCTGCTCCAGGCTGGAGCATGCCTATTGCAGATGGAATCTTTAAGGAATTTAGCTGCTAAAATCTAAGAATTCTCAAATCAGCATGTGCAAACTGTGATCCCCCCCGCCCCAAAGGATTATAATTTGGCCAAATTTGGGTGGATTTTCAAAGGATTAGAAAAGGCACATCCCTGACACAAAGGCCTTCCCCCGCCAAAGTGCCCTGCTTCCCAGCATGGGGGTGCTATGTCTCGTCAAAGAAAGGGTCACCAGAATTTTTTAAATTGGGCAGAACAACATGGTTTCCCCTAGCCTTTTTCTCAGCATTAGCTGAACAATTTTGGCTGAAACTTTCACAGAAATTCAGTCTGAGGCATACACGTGGCATGGAAAACTTCAAACAGTTAGTTTGGCAAAGTTATAAGTAACTGAAGACAGGGCCTGATAATGGAAAGTGTTGGGCAACCTTAATAATAGGCAATAGTACCAGCCCTGCCTATAATTGGGCTTGGCAAAATTTAATTTTTATATTTTAAATAATTTTGATGGATAATAGTTTACTTTTAATTGTTTTTTCTATTTGTATCATTTTACATTTCCAGTTGTGCAATAATATGTGTGTTAAGCATTTCCAAGTTTATCCATATAAATGTTCACAGTTGTGGGAAATTATGGGTGGTGGTGGTCAGGCAGTGGGGGGTGTCAAATATTAATTATTTAATGACAGGCATGGATTCAAAAAGTTAAAGCTTTATAACTGTTAAAACACAAATTATCAACATCACACGTCAAAATAAACACAAATATTCTTAAAGAAAACTGAAAGTTCTCAAGCAGATTTTTCTTACTTTGCCTATTTGTAAATTTTGATTATTGATGGAAACATATTTTCATTGGTTTGTGTGTATAGGGAAATTGGCATTTATCAACATTTACCAATACAAATCTAATGTTTTCAAGACAACCTATAATTACTTTTACCTCAAATACAGTAGAACCTCAGAGTTACGAACACCTCAGAAATGGAGGTTGTACATAACTCTGAAATGTTTCTAACTCTGAACAAAACGTTATGGTTGTTCTTTGTAAAGTTTACAACTGAACATTGACTTAATACAGCTTTGAAACTTTACTATGCAGAAGAAAAATGCTGCTTTCCCTGAATTTTTTTAGTAGTTCATGTTTAACACAGTACTGTACTCTCTCTGTGTGTGTGTGTGTGTGTGTGTGTGTGTGTGTGTGTGTGTGTGTGTGTGTGTATATATATATATATATATATATATATATTTTTTTTTTTTGGGGTGTCTGCTGCTGCCTGATCGTGTACTTCTGGTTCTAAATGAGGTGTGTAGTTGACTGGTCAGTTTTAACTCTGAGGTCCTACTGTAGTCCCAAAGTACTGTATATTGCCTGTAAAGTACAATCCAGTTATCTGAGGGTGCAAGGGGACACTACAACTTTAGGGTAATTGGGATGTCAGCCTAGCTAGCAACCTTTAAGGGCTACACTTAGGTTGAGGAAGCCTGAGTGCAGTTAGAGCCATCCTACTTCCTTAAGGTTCATAGATTTTGAAGTTCTGGTCCTGCAGACTTTAGGAGTTGTGCATGGTGAGGCCCTGGTCCCATGAAGTTTCCAAATTTTGGAGAGCAAATTTGACTTCCAGATGACTGTTTTTGATTGATCGAGTTTTAGACATCAAAGTTTGACTTAAGCAGTACATACAATACCACTCAGATTCATCTTCCAGTTTTTTATCTTCTCCTTGTATAAAAGCCTATCTCACCCTCCAATCCCTAAGTCATAGCTAGGCTTAAAATATTTGCAAGGAGTGTGAGAGGCTCACCTAAGAGTGGACTTAAGGTTTTTTTTGGACAGCATCAATCCTGTATAGGGCACATATCCCTATGTTGTCTTTAATTTGTTTTGTTGTCCTCTGGATCTTTTCTTGTTTTTGTTGTGTCCTATGTAACACTTGAAGTGAGGTGACCAAAACAGAACACGCTATTCAAAGTCAGCACAGTTAAGGAAGTGGGAAAGGCATTTGTTTTTCAACCAGCCCCCTTTTTGAGAAAGATCTGTCTCTGTAGAGCTAATTGGAAAGTGTAGTATAGACAGGAACAAAAGTTAGCCATTTGAATAGGCTGAATTTGATATCCATGGTTTCCTACAAGCAACTTCTTCCAGACTGACTAGAGTAGACAATAGGAGAGGGGAAGGTGGCTCTTGAGGGATCCAGGAACTTGTTGACTCCCTGTGAACTGGTGAGATTTTGTGGAATGTTAGCTTTGTTTGGTGTTCAACTGTTTGTATTTAATTCACACTATGTTGGTGTAAGTTTTCTTCATTTTTCTTTCTGTGTCTTTAAACACCATCTTTCACCTTGCTGTATTTACCAAATGCAACTTTGTGAGGCTCATTTTCTGCTAAGCTGAAGCCCCTCCATGTCATTGTGGCAGTGTAAAGGGACAGAACTTTACTATGGGGAATTCCCTCCATGTAAGGGAGCTACATGAGTGTAGTCCCTGGAGTAGAGGACAGGGAGGAAAGAGGGCTGATCAGAGTTGAGGAGTGGGTATGGTGGGAAGCACACTGTGCTCTGACTGTTCTCTGCTTCCCATGTAGGGTTGCCAACTTTCTAATGGCACAAAACTGAACACCCTAGCCCCGCCTCTTCCCTGAGGCCCCACCCCCACTCACTACATTCCCCCTCCATCGGTGGCTTGCTCTCCCCCACCCTCACTCACTTTCATTGAACTGGGGCGGAGGTTGGGGTGCAGGAGTGGGTGAGGACTCTAACTGCAGGGTGGGGCCAGAAATGAGGGGTTCTGGGTGTGGGAGGGGGCTCCGGGTTTGGGGTGTGGGCTTACCTTGGGCGGCTCCTGGTCAGTGGGGCTAAGGCAAGCTCCCTGCCTGTCTTGGCTCCGCGCTGTGCCCTGGAAGCGGCCAGCAGGTCCGGCTCCTAGGCAGGAGGTCAGGGGGTGGTGGTGCCTGTGGGTAAGAGCAGTGCATGGAGCCTCCTGGGCCCCCTACCTAGGAGCTGGACCTGCTGGCCACTTCTGGAGCGCAGCGCATTGCCAGGACAGGTAGGGACTAGCCTGCCTTAGATCCTCAGCACCACCGACCGGACTTTTAATGGCCAGGTCGGCAGTGCTGACCGGAGTCGCCAGGGTCCCTTTTCGACTGGGTGTTTTGGTCGAAAACTGGACACCTGGCAACCCTATTCCCATGAGCTTTAAGTTAGAGCAGCAGTAAAGACCCTCATATCAGGGCCCAGTCAATTCCCAAATGGCTCAAGAATATCGTGAATGCAAAAGTAGTTTAAAGCTATTTTTTGATCCCGTGCCCTGCCGATATTCACTATGTCACTGTGCTGAGAATTGAGTCCTGTCTGTGGAAGAGGTTAGATCCCCGTTTTCTGTAGTAATCCCAGAACTTCCAAGATATTTCAGGTTGATGTGCCATAAATGTTGAGAGGGCAGGATTACCCAATAGTAAGCATATTAGATAGACAAATGCAGACAAAACTACAGAGGCCTTAGGCATTCTGAAGGCCTGGTTTTACCAAATTAAGCTAAATCTAAATAAACCAGGTTTAAATTGAATTAAGAGTGCCCACAGTGTGTTTTGTATCAGTTTAAAATTGTAGCTTTAGGCAAAGTGGTGCAACTTTGAAAATAGACCAGGCATAAGACTCATCCTTAAGAAACCATCCAGCTCTGGGAGGTAAGAGAGAGATGGGCAGTATAGCAACACCACTTAGGCTACATCTACACTACAGCTGGGAGATGCTCGGAGATCGATCCACTGGCAGTCAATTTAGTGAGTCTAGTGAAGACCCACCAAATCGATAGCAGATTGCTCTCCAGTTGACCCCTGTACTCTAACCCCGACGAGAAGAGTAAGGTAAGTCGACGGGAGGGAAGATATAAAAGCAGTATATTAGGTCATCCCATGTTATCTTAAGTGTATTTGGAGAATCATACATACAAATAAATGTCAATATTTAATTCCTGGATTGAAAGTTGATCTTCCACAAGCAGGGTGGATTGATTTAAATAATCAATTTTAGTCTTGTTTTACATTTGTACTTTTAAATTATTTTCCTAAATAGAGGTTGATTTCTCATTACTTGATGACCATTAAAACATGTTGATTTGCAATTAAATATAGTCTTTACAACAAAATTGGGTACTACTTTTTGCTAACCAGGAGGATCTACTGTATCTAGTGATACACATTTATTTAATCAGCAATATGGCTTACTGTACATTTATTCAGATTCTGAATTTTTACACGTTTATTATGTTAGAAAATTGTGAATGATGCATTTCTTATTTAGATTAATTTTTAGTCATTTGTGTCACGTTTTATTTGGATTGAAATTGGAATTCAATTAAAATGCACAAAAACAGCATTTTAAAATGTTTTTTATTACTTAAATGAAAGTACCTTAAATGCACTGAATACATAAAAAAGGTTTATCAACGCATGTTTTGCTTTTAAAATAAATTATTTTAAAAAAAGGATTCGGCCATGATTAGGGCTCCTAGGTGCTACAATAATACAAAACAACAATAACAATAATAATAATTACCTGTAGTTAATGAACTCAATAGATAAAAAAAAATAATAATGGAGATATCCCATCTCCTAGAACTGGAAGGGACCTTGAAAGGTCATCAAGTCCAGCCCCCTGCCTTCACTAGCAGGACCAAGTACTGATTTTGCCCCAGATTCCCAAGTGGCCCCCTCAAGGATTGAACTCACAACCCTGGGTTTAGCAGGCCAATGCTCAAACCACTGAGCTATCCCTCCCCCCCCATGTCATCATGTCTTTTAAGATTTTAGAACTAATAGATCTCATCCTCTTACACCTCATTTTTATTCATAGACTGGAAGAGGAAAACAAGCTTTCCTGCTTTTTCTCTGCCAATGAGTTCTTAACTTGGAATGAACTGTGCATTGAACTGAATTAGCTGAATAAACTGAAATGAAGAAAATATTCTCTCTGCACTTGCAGAAAAGCTTATTGCTGTCAAATGCAGGTTTTAGCACTTCAGCAAATTGTGGTTCCAGTTGTGTAGCCAGTGACTTTCCACCAATTCAATGGTTTGACTTTCTTTAAAACTTTGGCAGCAAAAGTATACATTCTGCTTAATAGTATCTTTAGTTAAATTATTGTAATAGATGATCGTAAGTTTAGACCTTAACATAGATTTCTATTTCAAAAGAAAAAAGTATTTAATTTAAATTTAAATTGTTTTTATTTAAAAATAAAAAGATTTTTTTTATCCACCATGTCCACAAGTACAGACCTTCTTGTAAGCCTCTTCTTCTTGTAAGCCCGCTGTTTTACATCTGCTTCTGGAAAGGACTGGAATAGAAAGGGGGTGACAGGTTAGACTAAGGTGTGCTGGCGGAGCTGTACTGTTCACAATCTGTGGCCATTTTGGGAGTATTAAAATTCAGTAAACTCATCCCACAATTTTGGGGAAAGAAAGCAAAGCTTAGTTCCTCAAAAGTGCCATCAGTCTGGATGCATGGAGTTGGAAGGAACTACACACAATAGAAAATGGATTTTGCAGGACTAATGCAATCTTGTTCTAACACCTGGCCAGAATCCCTTCCAGCAAAGAGAAGCAGTCCAGTCCAAATCCCTTTATTCTAGAAAAAATATGTTAAAACAAACTGCCCAGGGCTCTGTACTGTAGAAGGTTTCTGGAGTTTGACAGTGATAAAGTGTGTCTTGTGAGCTGTGCTGGCCCATCTGGAGGAGGCTTGTATGGAACTCATCCAGCAATCTGGGGCTTCTGCTTCCAAAGCAATGAATGTGTTCAGTTGCAAAGTGACATCTGCTTCAAAAGAACATGTCTGTAGGATGGAGAAAACTATCTTTCTCTGTGTTCTGTATGGGACTTTCAGTGAGCGGAGAGTAGATTGCATTTTCCAGCGTCCCCACTATATGTCAGAAAAATTTTGGTGCTAGTACTGAGACAGTCTCACCTTTGCTTCCCTTTGTGCTTCTGGCTCCTTTAACATTCTGTTCCTCCTAGAATACGTAGAATTACTATCTTGAACACCTGTGTGCACACACTACAGCATCTCTGCTCGCCTTTCCTGTCTTCCATTAGTATTTAATTTGCTTTTTCATATCCCATCTTTCAAGCAGAAGGTCAAATCTTCTTGTTCAAGATGCTCGTGACAGGTTCTGCTGCAATCATGTGGCGTTTGGGATGAATTGGTAGTGAAATCGGTATACTCCATGAGGAATTATCACCAGTATTGCCTGCAGCATGACCTTCCTGCCACTAGGGCTGCAGTTATCCAAAATTAAAGTTTGTCATCCGCTTATCTCCATTAATTGTAAATAAATCTATCTTTAGAAAATACACAATAAAATTTTGTTTTCTTTCTTTATTATATTTCTCCTTTTCCATTTGGTAAACATTTAACTTTCTGTCACCCTGGATCAGATTAATATAACCCTCCCCCGACCCCTGCCTTTTTTTGTGCACTAGTTTACATATGCACAGTTCCAGGAATAGTATTAAACTACTACCTAGCAAGTAGAGGGAGCTCTCACTTTGATTTGCCCTGCAAAATGGTGGCAACTACTTTAAATTTCTCAATGGAGGGGCAGATTTTTTTTTTTAATAGTGGACTCATGATCCCCACTGAACCTCCATAAGCCTCCTTTTATATATATTTGAGTGTTCGCAAGGCCTGTTAGGAGACTGAAAGGTGCAAGGCATTCTTCTGTCAGATCAGGTGTTTGACTTTTAATGGGGTTCCCCAGATCCTTTTTCACCTTCCTTAGTGAGGGGTCTGTCAATACTAAAGGTGACTGCAGTGAGAGATGGGAGTGGGAATATAAAATCCCAGCTCTCAACAAGGGTAAAATAAATTGCTGCTGCCCTTGGAACCACTTTGCTATGGTCCTTACAATGTTGATGTAAACAGGATCTCTTCCCTTGCCTTGTCCCCTGGCCATAATCTGGAGTAGTGGCTGCTGCTAACCCTCCTGGAGCCTCTGTTCTACAAGGATGGAGGGAGGCAGAAAGTGATCGATTTAACAATTCAATACACAGCTTCACTTCCCTGAAATTCTATCTGGGGAGCGAGGTTTTGCCATTTGATGGCTCAATATTTCATGTGGGAGCCAATTCATGCCATGGAATGGGAGGGAAGGAGAGGGTGTTTCATTAATATGGAACTGGCCATCCAGAGCGGACTGAGTAGCATTCAGACACTTTGATGGTCAAGAAAAAAGAGCACTAATGGCATATTGTAAACCCCCACTTGCATTAGAAGGGTCCCTCTGAGATATAAGTCCCCTTGCCAGTGGAAACTTAGACCTTTCATTTTCTGTTGTTGCTGATTTGTTTGATAAGTTTAGACTTCCAGAGGGATAGGTTCAAGTTGCACCTTCTCTTTGGTTCTTATCCTCCAGGAAGCAAAGACCAAGACCCCACACTTCGTTCTTCTCTCCCCCAGGATCAATTATCCTGGCATTTAGGAAAAAACACTAAATAGGGGGCAAAAATAAGGAATAGGAAGCAGAATTTATCCTTTAGATTTCTGAAACTTGTCAGGCCAGTACAGTGGAGTCGCATCATAGGCACATTTAACTTACGCAATTTTAACTATACGCGCTCGGCAAAACAAAACAAAAAAGAGAAAAATAGCAATTTAAATATTGTACCTGTAGTGTGGGCAATTCCACCCGCCATTCCACTCAATGAGCGTTTGACTATACGTGATTTTCGCCTTACGTGCTGACTTCAGAACCTAACCCCCGCGTAAGATGCGACTCCCCTGTAGTACCAGCTGGAACTCTGTTCCTGTGTCAGTGTGACTGGTAACATAGACTTCTTCAGTATACCTGAAAATACTTTTGAGGAGCAGAAAGATGCATTTCTGCAGTAAGATTGGGGGATCCCCTTTGATTTAATCAGCAGGAGACTAATCAAATCTGTGCTTGTGCAGAGTGGGTATGGGGATGAGATAGGGGAAGGATATGACCATCCTGCTGCAAGGCAGTCGGTGGAGCAAATTTCTGTCATTAGTGTTATCGCAAGGTGACGCAAAGAACCACTCACTCCAGTGGGCTTCAAATTCCCTCTTCCTAAAATCCCATCTGAAAGCATTGTTTCTTTTCTCCCCTTGCCCTCTAACAGAGGGCAGGGGCCTACACTCCACCCCTTTTGTTCTAGCTGTAGTCAGCAGTCATGGTGGCTCATCCTGTACTTTAGATCATTTGGAGACGGGAATCCTACTGCTTTTCTTGGACTTTTTATTTATTAAATTGGTAACATTCAGGCAGGCCTCGGGAATGAGGGTTTGTTTTAATCTAACTGGTGTTCCGCTGATTTCCTTTCACTCAATGTAAGGCTAAATGGCGTCCTGAATGGCTTTTCCTAAAATTGTACATCTGTTTAGAATTTTAAATGGGATCTTTCCTGACCTGGTGAAGAAGTGGTGGTGGCTGGTATGACCCTCTTTGTAAGCAGACTATGAATTCCACATCCTCTTCCTGTAATTTAAGCATATCAAAGTCAATGATGATGTAAATGCAGGTATGCCCCATCCCCAAAAAATACCTTCTGCTCTCTTAGCATTCTCAGAGGAGCTTTGGGTTATCCATCTTGAATTTTAGAAGCAGCCAATGTTTTCTGGGAAACCAAGGCTGATATCTGACTCTGTGAATATGGCCCTCAACTGGAGTTCCATACATGTTTGCTTCAGAATTTACAGAGGACTGTAGCCTCCAGTGCAGGAGGAACTTGGTCTCCAAGGAACCAAACCCTGGAAGTATAATCAAGGCCTTAGACAGGAGTAGACTTCTAGTTCTGAAAATTAAAACCCAGTACATGAAGAAGGTATGCAGAAGATGAACTGATTAAACAAATGTATTTTCAGTAGTGTTCTAAAATTTGTTTTCTATCCATTCTCATTCATGTTTCATATTTTATCAGCAATTGCAAAATTCTGTGCAACTGTTACATCACACAGAGAGCTAAGAGCAGGGAGAGGAGTTGCTAGCAATAGAAAAAGCACCAGAGTAAATTCAACAACTAAGGAGAGGGGTTGTAGCTGAACCTGACTGACCTGGCACTGAGCTTGGCCCTCAACATGTCTTACTGTTTCAGGATGTACTGTGGCAGAGTAAAGTCTAAGAAAGCTTTGAGGGGACTTAACACAATTTATTCTCCCCCAGAACAAGATAATATCACCTAAAAGTTTGCATCTCCCCAGAAGCTGGTGATCGTTTCGTGGTCCCATCCTGCTGGGATGTGGGACACACATCTCTTTCCTCCTTTGTGGTGTTTTTTGCTGTTTGGAAAGTAACTGAAGCTGTGCTCATTAATCTTTGAAGTTCTCAGGTGCCTAGTGGAGGCTTCAGGAAGGAGGGGGGAACAGGACAAGAAGGGGCCATGGCCCTGCAGTATTTATGTCTTCTCTTTTATCCTAATAGACTTCTCGTCAGGATGAATGTGTTCTGAAATATTTATTGCCCTGTTTAAATATTCATTGATGCAAAGGCAGTGCAGCATCATGGCAGCACCGGTGCCTTAGGAGACGGGTAGGCTACTGTGCTCCTTGGCAATTCTTTTCAGTAATATGATAAAAATGGAATAAATATAAGGCATTCCCCCACTGCAAGATTCATACTAGCATTCGGGCTTACATCTTGGTGTTTCTTCTGAGTACCAGAGTCTTGCCAGAGATATGTGTTCTTAGGCACATATCCTAGAGTGTCTCTCTCTTGGCTGCCAGATGCTCATTCTTACTCCCAGGCCTATATCCTAGGGTGTGTTGCCTTGTTTAGCCTGGCATTTATGTGTAGGACCCGTTGGCAGAAAGAGTTTGAGTTTGATGTGGTGCAGCCTCTTATATTTCTGGTATGGTGGCAGACTAATGGAAAGAGGAAAAATTGTATCTACTCACCCTTTAGTACACTGCTGTGGGTGGCAGAGATCTGTTGGGATTCACTGAGGTGCAATCTTTGGGAGTTGCACAACCTTTTAGAGGAGTCTGTAGATACTCACAGAAGCCCTTACATCAATTTAGCTTACACAAGGATTTAAACCAGTTACAAGTTTGTCTGCACCAGTTTAAGAAGATCGGTTTTTAAATTGGTCTCGTTAAACTGGTGCACTTTTCTATTATAGACAAGACTTTAGTGGGGTGGGGATAGGGATGAGCATCTTGCCTTTGGAAAGCTTGGGGGGCTGTTCCATCTGAAGGCATCAAGGCCTATGTTTACTGAGACCTCGCTGAGAGAATAGAAGTATAGAGAAGATGTCACTAGGTGGGCTGCACCAATGTCTGTGGGTGATATAGGGCAGAATTCGGTGCAGGCTTGTGGGTTACAAACTGGTATATGATAAATTGAGGTTTCTCCTCCCCCAGGTCCACAAAGAGATTCAGCAATAAGGTAGAAATTTTTTACAGGTACGTCTGACCTTCATAGAGGTTTAAGGCCAGAAGGGACCGTTAGATTATCTAGTCTGATCACCTGTATATTACAGGCCATTAAATTTCACCTAGTTACCCCTGTATTGAGCCTAGTAACTTGTATCTGTCTAAAGCATAATTTATGTTTAACTAAAGCATGTATTCTAGAAAGGCATCCACTCTTGAGCTGAAGACCTCAAGAAGTGAAGAATCCACCATTTCCCTTAGTAGCTTGTGGCAGTGATTAATCCCCCGCATTGTTAAAAATTTGTGCTTAATTTCTAATTTGAATTTGTCTGGCTTAGCTTTCAGCCATTGGTTCTTTTTATGCCTTTCTTTGCTAGATTAAAGAGCCTTTAATACCTGGTATTGTCTCCCCATGAAGGAACTTATACACTGTAATCAAATCACCTCTCAATCTTTTTAATAAATTAAATAGATTGACCTCTTGAGGTTTCTCACTGTATAGCACTTTCTCCAGCTCCCAAATCATTTGTGTGGCTCTTTTTTGTAACCCCTCCAGTTTTTCAGCATCCTTTTAAAAACTATGCTTGGTATTCCAGTATGTCTCACCAATGCTGTAGAAAGAGGTAAAATCATCTCACTACTCCCCTGATTGCACATCCAAGGATCACATTAGCCCTTTTTGCCACAGTATTGCACTGAGAGTAGGGTTACCATACGTCTGGATTTTCCCGGACATGTCCGGCTTTTTGGGCTCCAAATCCCCGTCCGGGGGGAAAGCCCAAAAAGCTGGACATGTCCGGGAAAATCGGGACATGCCGGGCCGGCCGTGCGGGTGCTCGGGGGCCGGGCCGGCGGAGCGGGGCCGGGCCGGGGGCTCCGACGGGGGCCGGGGGGCTCCGACGGGGGCCGGGTCGGCGGGGCCGGGGGCCAGGCCGGGGGACCGGCGGGGCGGTGCTGGGGGTGCTCGGCCGGGGGCCAGGCCGGGGACCGCAGTGCTGGGCGGGCTGGGGGTGGTCGGCCGGGGGCCGGGCCCGGGGCTGGCACCCCAGGGCCGGGGCCAGCCTGGGCCGCGCCTCCTCCCCCCACACTCCCCCTTACCTGCTTCAGGCTTCCCGCGAATCAAATGTTCGCAGGAAGCAGGGGAGGGGGCGGAGACTTTGGGGGAAGGGGCGGAGGGCGGGGCCGGGGCCCCGTGGAGTGTCCTCCTCCTTTGGGAGGCACAAAATATGGTAACCCTAATTGAGAGCTTATGTTGAGTTGCTTTTTCACTATGAGCAGGGCCGGCTCTAGGCACCAGCAAAGCAAGCAGTTGCTTGGGGCGGCATATTTGCAGGGGCACAAGAATCCAGCATGGGAGCTGAGAACTAACAGGGAGTCCTGGAAGCTGTAGTTCCTTGGTTAGCTCCTTGCCTATAGAGCCAGCCCTGGAGCAGGGAAAGAACTACATTTCCCAGCATTCCCTTGGCCGTTAGTAACAGGAAAGGGAGGGGGAATGAGTGTGGAACTGAAACCTCATGCTGCAGCTTGCTGTGAATGGTAGGAACAGAGCCAGCTCTAGGTTTTTTGCCACCCCCCACCCCAGCCCTGGGCTCCCCCCTCACCCCTGTGTTGCCCCAGCCCTGGGCTCTCCCCAACTCACACCCCCTGCTGCCCCAGCTCTGGCCCCCACCTGCACCCCCCTGCTGCCCCAGCCCTGGGCTCCCCCGCAAGANGGGGTGGGGGGTGGCAAAAAACCTAGAGCTGGCTCTGTTCCTACCATTCACAGCAAGCTGCAGCATGAGGTTTCAGTTCCACACTCATTCCCCCTCCCCCCCCTCCGCACCCTCTGCCGCCCCAGCTCTGGCCTCCACCTGCACCTCCTGCCACCCCAGCCCTGGGCTCTCCCCCAAAGAAAGAATTGGGTGGACTAAATGGACAGTGCCCCTCTCTCTCTGAAGCCTAGCAAGGGAGGTACGTGGATCCCACTATAATTTAAAATGAAAAGTAAGGGAGGGGAGGCTCTACTAGACTGGGCAACTTTAGATACAGTACCAGGCACGTAGGAGGATTTCCACTTCTGAGCCATGGAAGCAGAAATTTACTTTTCTTTTCCGGATTTGAACACCTCAAAATTCAGGAGTGCTCAGGCTCAATTTGGGCAGCTGTTACTTCATTTCTCCCAAATCAAATATACTGATCCACTGTAACTTGCTGTAGAAAAAGTAGAATAAATTGAGCAAGAAATGCTTCCCAGTGGTTATTAGGACTGGAATTGCTATTTTCAACAGCCATTGCTTTTTTTTTTTTTAAGTTTTAGTTTTATTCCTTTAAAAGGAAGACCGTGATATTGCATTGGCAAATTCCCCATAGAAACAAAGAATGGAACAAAAGAATAATAAAGGCACCTCAACTTTTTCCTCATTTATGAAGGACAGTCTTATAATATGCATCCAGATATCCTCCAATCACACAAGCTGAAAATTGTTCCACTTCATTGCAGTTCTGTAACCATATGGGAACCAATCCTGTCTGTGTTCTGTGCACATCCAAAATTCCTGCTGAATGACCCGCCCTGGGAGCGAGTTACCAGAGACCCAAGGCTGCGGCGGAAGGAGGGTGCAGTGGGGGGAGGGGGGCAGCCAAAATTTTTTTTTGCTTGGGGCAGTAAAAAACCTAGAGCTGGCCCTGACTATGAGCCCTAAATCCTTTGCAGTCAGTGCTTTCCAGAATACAGAATGAAACCTTCCTTTAGGATGGAAATCTGGTCTTGGAACAAATGAATAACAGAAGGCAAGAGGAAGCTAGATTAGCTAGAGGAGCCAATGTGGGAGCCAATCTGGATTCCTGAGCCACCAAACTCCTTAAAAATAACATGCCAAGTCAATCACAGATCTCCATTGCTGCTTCTCTTCTCCATCCACACCCCCATGGCAGATTGTTACAGTATTGTTGTTTTGCTATTGAGTCCTGGCATTTAAGACACAGAGGAGAGTCTGGTTTGCTTTGGCTAGGATTGTGTGCATCTGATCCAGTCTGGTTGCTGTTGAATTCTCTCCATGTGCAGGACGAATTCATATGGACCCGTGGTATGTGTAGTCTGCAGTGAAAGTGGTATGAGGCTGACAACTTTAGCTGCTCATATAATGAAGAATCTCAAGAGGAGTTGTGCTTTATATATAAATACGCTCTATGCTTTTCCCCCATATCTCATCTCCATAGTCGTGTCTGTACATACAGCTCCTCACTGTGTTTTCTGCCAGCTCTGCAGTTCCTTCCAAGGCATTCAAAACCCTACCAATTGATTCCAGATGTTTTTCCCTTTCCCAGCATTCCCCCCTTTCCCCTCCCCCTCCCCATCCAGCTGGCAGCTGAGCCAGCACTGCTGCTCTGTCCTTGGTTTTCATCCTGAGGTGCTGGATTTGGGGAAAGGAGGTGCAGGCAAGGGGGCAGATTTTGCTAGCCACCGGGACAGGGGAATCAAAGAGTGGATTTTGTAACGCAAGTGAAATTAGACATTTGACGGGGCTCTGACGTAGTCCTTAATGTTTATGTCCATCCTTCTACCATCAAAATCACAATGTAGGCAGTGACTTTGCACAGTTCAGTACCAGCCTACTTTCCTCTTTCAGCTGTGGAGAAAGAGACAAGGAAGCCTGGCTTCTGGTTGCAAAGGGATCGCCACAATTCTTTCTCCAGAGAAGCACCAGTTTGAGAGAGCTGCATGAGACTCCCATGGAGGCAGACACATGCAATAGGCAAGGCTTTGAAAAATCCACTTGCTTACAATGAGTAGGAATTTTTCTGGGTGAGGGGCATCAGCTTCTCTAGGATTTGAACTGTAAAAAAAACCAACCTTTAGTTTTTACTGTGATGTCTTCCTAAATCTGCAGAGCTAGCTCCAGTGCCACTTTTGGGGAATCTGGTTACTACCGCTGTGAAGTAGCTGGGACAGAGTGCTCCTGTCACTGCTTGTAGGAGTATGATGCCCTGTGGAGGGCTGTCATCCTCCCTACCCCTTGGAGCAGAGGCATCTGGAATGGATGGCACTGCTTCGAGCAGGAGACCCAGCTTGTGTGGGCGGTGGCCCCTGCCAGCACTATCCTGTCATTCCTCCTAAGAGTTTTGCTTTCCCCACTCCATTCCCACACTCAGAAAACTTTGTTTTCTGGTGTGATATTAGGGAAACAGTGGACTGAGGGTCAGGAAGTCAGTCGGAAAGCCACTGGTGGCATGCCCTGTATCTGGCTCTCTAGTAGTGGGCTCATGTATGGGGACCCCTTATCCTGAGTCTACTGCTCCCTTATGTTGGGTGATGTAGGTTCTGATCCGGAAGGGAAGCCTCCGTTTCCAACCATCCCAGCAGAGGACTCTGCTGCTGTATGGGGACCCTCCTACCACTTCAGCAGCGGTCTCTGTGAGTCAACATAAAATGTTTGGAGACCACTAACCAGCATTAATTTATTTCTGGGGTGTCCCAATGATGATAGATTTTGTAGGTGAGGCAGTTGATGCAGAGTTCAGCAGCAGTAGACGCAGAGTTTTGGAGTCCAGCAGTGGAGGGTACCAATCCACTGGGAGACTGGGCAAAAGGTGGTATGGCTCAGAGCACAGGTGTATTTTCAGCCTGGTGATTGGGCTTAGTTCTTGGCTAGTAAGTATTAAATATACATCTCTATTTTTTAAATCTTAGCTATATCCACCAGGAAGTCTGAGATCCTCTTGATTAAGTTGTTGTCCGTTTCAGCACAGAGAGCTTGAATTTGTGCATAGGAATAGAGTGAAGTTTGACTAGTGTTGGGAACAATGACTGTCAGGGTGTTTGCTGTATTTCAGGTGCTTGAAAGTAAAGATCTCTCTTTTTCTTCTTTTCCCACAGCAGAAGGGTTTGGCTTCCTTCTATATGGTGTGTTTAAAAAGAATTCCAGGGGGTAAATTTCATATCTCAAATTTCTTTTGCCTGTCTCCATTAGAATTTTTCAGATGAGCTCAATTCACCATTAGATGATAGTGATAAAAACGCTTGAATACATAGGAGGCTTCTATGAACTACAGCTTCCATGAGTGCTGTCATGAATGGAACTGCACCTACTGTGAATTACAGGCCTGAAAAATTCCAGTTTAAACAAAACTGCTGTGATGGGGAGAATAAGTGTCCAAGCTTTCAGACAAAAGAATCCGTAATACTATAGTGGTAGCAATACCTACCTGTTGCACACTGCTTTACAAAGGAGGTCAGTATATCCCCATTTTACATATTGGGAAACTGAGGAGAAGTGACTTGCCCAAGATTACCCAGCAGGCCAGTGGCAGAGCCAAGAATAGACCGCACATCTCCTGTACTAGTTCAGTGCTCTGTCCTGTCTCCTTTTATCCAATGCAGTTTAGTGCTGGTGAAAGGTGCTAGTGGGACCGCCTTGGTGCTGAAGACCTCTGTTTATGGAACAGATATGGTAGCGGTGCAAGCTTTCCATACCCTCCATCTAACTCTCAGTGGTGTTCGGTCTCCAGGTTTTATTCAGTCCTTACCCTGTGCTGGCAGTGTTAGCAAGGAAGCAGTTGTGGTTGCATTTTTGTGTTGCGAATACCAGCCAACTAAAAACAGAATTGAAAGTTAATTTTGGCAACACTTGTATGCATTGTCATTCCAACAAAGTTGTTAAAAGCTGATTTCAGGCCTGTTGCGTGACCCTGTCCCTTTGCACCTACCCCACTGAACACAGCTATTGGATGGTGATAGATTTTGATCACTTCCAACAAGAACCATTTGGAAATAGTGATATAGAGACAAAAGGCTTTGTATGTCATTTCCAGTCCCCTTAACCCATCCAGGTTCCCCAGTATGGGGCAATGGTATGTATGCTGAGTTCCACTCTTCAGGGCAACTGGGATACGAGGCTGGCTCCAGATGGGGCTGGAATTGTGCTCTCAGTATGTACATGTTAAACGGTCAATACAATTCTTGACTTTGAATCCTATATTAGTGAGATATTTGAAAGGCCTCTCTTTGGCATTTCAAATGTTGGTAGGTGATGGCGCTTGAATTACCTTTTTCCATCATGACATCTGAAACCTACTCAGAAGAGACTTCATTTCTCTGAGAAGTACTGAAGGCTGGAGTCTCCTGTCCAAAGCAATTTCATCAGTTTGTCTTAAGGGTTTCTTGAGAACAGTGGTAGAGCTACATAAGAACTTCCTTCTTGCCTGTATATACAGAGACAAGTTCCCATTTCTGCTCACTGTCTCATTTCCCAGTTGGCCACCAAGCTGCTTTCTGGATCTGGGAGATCAACAGTGTTTGAGCAATACTGTGACACCTTGGATTTTGAGTGGTAGGGCTGCAGGCAGCCATGGGATTTTTTTGTTTGTTAGTTCCTATCATTTCCCCAGAGAAGAGGAGAAGGAAACAGGACACAATTCCCAGAAAGGAAAAGCGTCTGATCCTGAGCTGATATGATGGATATTTGAGGACTTATCCTGGGGAGAAGGGAGATATATAATTCAGGCTAGATCTCCTGCCCTGTTGTTTTATCAGAGACCTAAATATAAAAGCACTGCTAAATAAGGCATTCTTTCACAATTATCACGACAGTGTTCTTGTTCAGGTATAAAATACTTCTGTCAATGAGGATGATGGAAAAGTGAATTTTTATTTTCTCTACCCATCCAAAAAAATTACTCATTCGAGGCAAATGGGAGAGTAGAATATTGCAAGACTTGAAATAATATGTAAGAACATGCACGTGATTCTTTCTGCTCCTTTACCTTGACTTCTCTGTTCTTGTGAGCTTCCCTGAAACTTGAAGTCCATGCAAAAATTCTAAGACTCGTGCTTGTATTATGATTGGGTTTGAATAGTACAGTATTTATAAGATGATACATTGCACTTTGAATGTGAATCCCTGTTTTACATATCTGGGAGTAGGAGGCAGTGATAAGTCTTCTTTATATACAGATTTGCATTCGATTAACTAAAGGTGTGTTTGTAAACAAATTTAGTTAAACGAGTGCAAGTTTGTGCATAGATGCTTTCTTTTTTTCATTTTAAGAGTGTCTTATTTTGGTTTAGCTTAATCCAATTTTAAAAATGAGCTGGATAAACTAGCCTCAAGCTGAAACAAGAATGTCTACACACAAATTGTACCCATTTAACTAAATTGGTTCAAAACCACACCTTTAGTTAAACTTGTGCAAGACTGTGTATAGACAAGGCCAGGGGTCGTCAATTATTTTTTGTCAAGGTCCAAATTTCTTGGTCAAGATATAGTCAAGGTCTGGACTCCAGAGCAACATTTTTCACACCACAAGTGCCCCTGTTCAGCGAACACATACAATACTGTGCAATATACCCAGGGCCTATATTGCTTATATTTTTACTGCATTAAATGAAAAAGAAAATCAAACCACTGTATAACCTAAAAATAACCCCCAAGAAAGATGTAATTTATCAGAGACTTTGAGAAGTATTTAGCTAAAATGTCAAACAGATGCAAATATTTGTGGTCAAAATCCATGTGCTTCATTTCGTAGTGCCGTTTGATGTTCCCATTTTTAACAACAGACCCTGTCTCTGTACAAATTAAACATACTGGTTGACCCTTTGTGTGTTGTGGCAAAATAAAACAATAAGCATCGGTCCACTCTTCTTTAAATGAACGGTTTTCAGTGTCAATTTTCCTTTTTTTTTTTTTGCTGACATTTTTAAACACAGTGCTGTTAAACGTTGAAAACACCAAAGGTGGGACTACCTTGGCTCACCTTTGCTCCTCCTGCAGTTCTTGGGGCTCTTCACTGCCCTGAAGCTCGAAGTCCTAGCATGATTCCAGGCAGGGCTGAAGCCGTGATTCCCGGTGGGACTGAAGGGGTGCAGGGAGGAAGAGAAGAAGAGGGAGAGGCACAAGAGCCCCTCTCCTTGTCCCAAGAGTAGAGGGAAGGGAAGAGCAGAGCTGCCACAAGCCACTGAACTCTTCCCTCTTTCCTGTAAAAATGGCGCCTGCTGAGGGGCAGGGGCAAAGGCAAAGAGCACCGCCTTCTTTCTCCATCAGCCCTGATTGGCAGCAAGGGAAAAAACAATCCATCAGAAGAGGTTTTTCCAAGACCGGAAATATGCAGCTTCAGCAGCTTGGGTGGAATTGTGGACATTTTAATTGCAGGGTCTGTGCCCCAGGTGTACCATTTTAGATTTTGATTGGGGTGGTGGGTAGCATTCCAGGGGCTACTTAGCTGTCAGCCCCGGGCAGGCTCCCACTGTCATGGCTTAAATTCAGGTGCAGCAGATTAGAGCCGGATAAATGTTTGAGAACGCCCCCTGTGTTTCCTGCTGAAGCCCCAATTCCCCATGTGCCTCAGGTGGGGCTGAAGCTCCATGTCCTCGCGTGCCTGGACGTGGGTCTTCAGCTCCACCAGGAATCCAAGGGTCAGCCCTGCAGGAAGCACCTCAGGACTGAAACACCCTCCTGCAGGGCTGAAGCCTGAGCCCCCATGAGCCCTTCGGTCTGCTGAAAAGGCTCTCGCGGTCCGGATGTGGACCGTGGGCTGCCTTTTGACTACCCCCGGACAAGGCCCTAATTTCAGGAAGAGACTGGGAGAGTTGCTGCCACCCCTATAGTGGCAGATATCAGAATTTATGGCCTCCCTTGCTGTCATGTAGCTGTTCTTCAGCTGGCTCATGCCACAAGTACTAGATGTGCTTTCTTTGGCTTCTTTTCTTTGACAAGAGGGGAAATTCAAAAGCCTTGATTTTATTATTGGACTCCTCTGCTATGATATTTTACTTCTGACCTCGTACTAAAAGGAAAAAGGCTCTCTGCTCCTGTCTCTTTTCAAGAAGAAACTGCTTGGAGACCTTCTGGTCAACACTTAATGGCTTATTTCACCAAGGAACTGGCATAGCTGAAGTTGCGTATCTTGGATCGATCCCTCCCCCCCTAGTGTAGACCAGCCCTCTCTGTCTCTATCCAGGCTATAAATGTTTGTTCTTTACTTCTAGTCTATTGTCCAGGTGAAAGAAGTAAAGAACAAACGATTATAGCCTGGATCACAATAGCCTTTACAAACATGTTAATTACCTCAAGTTAACAGGCAATCAGTTACCACAAGGTTTAGTATAGACATTACAATTGAGAACAGTGCCTTGTCTTTTGCTTGGTGGATCGTTTTTGTTTTGTTTTGTTTTGCTTGGTTGGTTGGTTATTTTTAAATTAGGGATATAAACCCTAGTACTTCAGGACATAAGTCAACCAACCACTACCTGACAGGAGAAGGAAACTTCCTCCAAGGGCAAGTTATTCACCGAATGTCTTGCACCTTCCTAAAGCATATGATGCCCGCTACTTTCATACAAGGTACTGGCTTAGATAGCCAACTGATCTGATCCAGTATGACAATTTTTATGGGCTTCTCTAAACACACGAGTTGTACTGCTTTAATTATACTGATATAGTTAAAGTGGTACAACCTCCCTAGGGTAGTCGCAGTTCAGTAGGTATAAATGTGCTTAGATCAGAATAGCTTATTCCCATACAGGAAGGGGAATGAACTGTACTGGTGTATGGCATTGTTATACCAGTATAATTGTATTCACCCTACGGGTTTTACTGGTATAACTATTTAAAAAAAAAAAAATTCACACAACTGACCAAAATTGTTGTACCGGTTTAAAAAGTGTGTAGACCAGGCCCATGTTTTTGCAGTAGCCGTGCTCCATTTCAATGTCATGATCTTGGATCACCACCTACTGACTGCCAAAGGAATTTACCTAATTAACATTGCAATGAAGAATAAAGTAGTTTAGTAAATATTCAAAGGAATGTTCCCAGCTCCACATCTTTATAAGCTATTACATTTCTATAAAGGCTGATCTATATGCAGTTTTTGCACTGTTTTAACTAAATTTCCTGATGTAAGCTGTACCAGTGTGAGCTGGGATAAGTGTCCACACAAGGGGTTTGATCAATTAAACTAAATCAAATTTTTAAACAATTTTAGATAAATTGGTTAAGTGCGTATACAAGATCTAAGTTGGGAGAAGGTCTCTGTCTTTAGTGTTCTACTTGGCCTCAGCAGAGCCAGGCACGACTCTGGATCACACTTTACAAGCCAAGGGGACTGGGTGAAAGCTGCAAATGGAGCCCCTCCGTCTAGTTACACTAATCCCATATCCCTTTTGTGCTCGGACCACTGTTTCAATTACGTTTCTGAACAGAGCCTTAGCTTTCTTATGAGTAATGGGAGGTGTTCCCTGTATCTTTATGGGAGTGGGGTCTGACAAGTGGACGTGTGCCAATGAATCCGATGCAGGAATCTATTCATCTCCTTTGATAGGGGAGTTGGGTTGAGTCCTCCTTACCTGGTTGTGGATGAATTAGTAGGGGAGAGCAGAATTTTTTCTTGTTCTGAACTGCAGGTTTAAAAGTACCTTACACTGTGTTTAAAGAAAACGGTGTGTCTACATTTAGTTACGGTTTGCCAAGTTACCTCTGCACTTGGAGGGCTTGTTGCTATTCGTGAGCAACCCTTCCCTGTTCGGCTAGTCTGGGATGGCTGCTGCTGTTGTCTGCAGAAGCGAGTTTGAAAGACGCTATTGCCGACAAGACTCTCAAGACAGTTTGTAGAGAGGATGGGTTTCAGTCCATCCATCCACACCTCTCCTCCTGCTTGTGATTGTCAGGACTCTTGCATTTCTTCATGTCGTTCATACCTGGGAAGAGGGAGAATCAGTTTGCTTAAATGCTGCTGTTAGAATTGTTTTTACATTTTAGGAGGGAGGGCAAGGAGCCCAATCCTGGCAATTTCTATATTTGAATTATAATATCAGGTCTTGGTGGTGTTTCATGTACTATGTGCAGTACTTAACAGATGTAAAGTGTTCTGTACATGCTAAGAATTAGTAGTAGTAAAATAATGGAACAAGTATTAAGAGGTGAAACTCACTGAACATCTAGATGATAACAGGACAATAATGACACTTACAGATGGTGTAATAGGAGGTATTACGAGCACTAGTGAGGACAGAGAAATAATACAAAGGGATCCAAGAAGATTAGAAATATGAGAATAATGAGATTAGGCCGGAAATGTGGAAGTGAATACATCTGGAGAAAAATATTCTGAAATACAAATATTCAGCAGGAGGGAGAAACCTGGATAAGAATACTGGTGAAAGATAGTAGAAAACCTCAAATTAAAAATAAATTGACAACAGCATGGCAGCAAAACAAGCCTATGTGGTTTTGAACTGCATTACTTAGACATAAAGTCACAAAGCAGGGTGGTGATAGTCCCCTCTAAATGGCTCTGGGACAACTTCATCTGGTGTACTGTATTCAGCACCAGAAATTGATTGAAAAATTTGGGAAGTTCAGAGAGGAGCAGTAAAAATGATTATAGTTGGATTTATGAGTCAAGATTAAGAGCTAAATATATATGTGTTGTCTAAGCATCCAGTAAGAGACAGTCTTTTCACCCTTAAAATGTTTTTAAGTGACTAAATGTGGGAGCGTAGTTATTTAGGATGGTACAAGTGGATGTAAGATAGGAGGAAAGGAATAAAATTAAATTAAGAGGGAAACTTCTGAAAATGAGATTGTTAGGGTTGCAGGATAGTCTTTTGGGGTCATTTTAAAACAAGATTAAATAAAACAATAGAATATGTCCTGCAGGGAACAATCCTGCATTATCAAGAGAATAGACTCTGTGACCTAATAGGTCTTGTTCATAGAATCCTAGAAATGTAGGGCTGGAAGGGACCTTGAGAAGTCATCAAGTCTGGCCCCCTGCGCAGTGGCAGGACCAAGTTAACCTAGACCATCCCTAGCGGATGTTTGTCCAACTTGTTTTTAAAAGCTTTCTAATTAGTATTCTGTTCTCAGGGTTAGAGGTACTGTCAACTTGAAAGCTAGTCCAAGTTAAAAATAAATAAGTTAGTAGTTTTAGATACTGCACCTTCCCCAGAGTCCTACTGCCAATTTTTGTAGTTTTACAATCACAGTTTCCTATTTTGTTCCTATTTTTAAAATGGAAAACCCTACACAGTCATGGGGAACTGACTTATATTGAAACTAACTATAGACAAAGAGCTGTCAAACGGACAAGGAAAATAAACTGAAAAAATATTAAAATTATTTTTCTCTAAACTTTCAGTTATAATGATCAGAGATGTTATCCCTCACAATGATAGGTTTAAAAAGTTCTAGACAGAAGCATAGTTAAGTTGATGGTGGCTCTTTAAAATCTTCATTTAAAAATAAAGTCTTCAGGCCTGTCTTCATTTAAAAAGATAAACTTGTTTATCGTATTAGTTTAGATTCACTTAAAGGTTCAAAGACAGGGAACGTGTCAGGATAAGAGAAGCAATTGGGTAGAAATTAAAGCATGGTAGGGCTACCACTTTTCTCGGCTTTTGGGGGAAACCTTGCATTGCACAGATGATGCACTGAGTGAGTCTACGCTGGAAAAAATTGTAGCTATATTCCCGTAGCTGCCAGCAGTGGTGCAGCCATTTTCATGACATGGTGGTGAAAACATCTGAGCTGTGTCCATGAATTTAACAGTGGTGTGGTACGGCTGCACTGCTGCTGACAGCTGCAGTATTTATATGCAGCTTTGTGTAGGGACTGGACTTGTGAAACTGGCTGTGTGGTTAGGGTCCATGGCTGCAGTTCTGCACCGCTAAATGGTGTTGAATGCCCTTCCCTCACCTTCTTCCCAGCTACAGGCATGCATGATCATGTGGCCCGCAGGGGACACAGGCCAGATATACTAGTGTCAGAACAAATTTGGGATTCAGCCAATGTCTGAATGACCTGTGTTGGCTGGAGGTGCATTGAATTTATCATTGTTTCATTCGCCCTGAAATGGGAGCTGCAGGCACTTGGATAAATGGATTGAAAGATTTGTCTAGTTTCAGCAGAGCGCCCTTCAGTGTCTCTGTATTCTCTGCTAAAAGACTACTATGTAATTTCCTGCAGCAATTACCCTTGGTGAATCCCTTCCCAACAGAGATCCCTTTTCCTCATCTAGTGACCAGACTGTTTTCCCTTTTGTCTATTGATTTAAGTACACCAATATTACAACAGGCTCTACTACCTCAGGATGTTATGGGAGGAGGACCCATGTCTGGAATAGCAGGTGAAACTTAAAATCGGGATTATAGTACATTGACAGTGGTGAGCAACCTCCTAGCCTGAGATTATTCCTTGGATTTCTCTGGTGGGGTGATGGGTGCAATAGAAACAGAGCAACAGTCCAGTCTTCTAAGGTCAGAGAGACTGGCATGTCATGGGCCGTTCTTCCTTTACACCAGGTGACTGAATTCTTCCAGCCATGCCTCTCTCCCTTCCCTGAGAGCATGTAGATGAGGCCTGACAGTTGGGCAGAGTGGCTACAATGATGATTTTTGAAGTGCTAGGGCTCTGGAGGCATGGCAGTGTGGGATTTTTACCCTCTTCGGCATACCTTTTGTCTGGTGGAGTATCTGTTTAATAGACAACCAGTTGGCATCAAATGGCGCCAAAAGCTGCTAAAAAGCCCATTGTCCTAGCACAGAAATCTCTGTGGGATGCCCTGAGCTGAGGGAGGAGTATAATTAACGCCTTGTTTGAAGGTAGCGATGCTAATGATTGGGAGAGAGCAAGTGCTGCAAGCCTGTATTCTCAATTCTCAGTTCCCCATGGCTCCTGTCTGTCTTCTGAGGAGTAGGTAAGAAACATGAATTCCAGTAATTGGGTATCTGGGTAATCTGTTTTGCACAGATCTGTCCTGGAATATAGATCTCTGCTCTCTCTTTTACTAGAGTATAGTAGCAAGGAATACTGCCCTAAGCAGAGGTACTTGGGGGCAGTGCCATGAGGATGCAGTTTATCACGAGAAATATTTTAACAGTTAGGGGACTGGGAGAAGTGGGGTGTGCCAGCCAAGCACACTGGCATTTTATAGGGGTGTTAGGACCAATGCCACCCGCACTGGAATGCTGGGAGCACTCAGGAAAAGTCAGAAAGAGAATTCTAGTCTATAATTTGGGCCTGAGGAGGAGATGCAGACCAGTCACCTTACATGACTTAGTTAAGGCATCCTGTGATATTTCAAGGGTGTGTAGGTCCTGAGCCCCAAATATGGCCCCTTCATTCTACCCAGTATCCACAATGCTGCCAAAGCAAACTTAAAAAATGAAAATCTGTGCTCTCAGGGGAGGAGATATATAATAAAATACAATAGAGGACTTGTTTGTGTGGTAGTGTAGTGACAGTAAATGGGATACTGAGCTGGACTGGATTGGACACCTGTTTGCTCTTCTTAGATTGGATTCCTGTTCCATCATTTGTAGCGTATTAAATCCATTTTCTCCTTTCCCCTTCTCCAGGGTAACCAGGAGCCAACAGCCACTCCTGATGCAATGGTCCAGCCATTCACCACAATCCCGTTCCCACCACCCCCACAGAATGGGATCCCCACAGAGTATGGGGTGCCACACACTCAGGACTATGCAGGCCAGACCAGCGAGCACAATCTGACACTCTACGGAAGTACGCAGGCGCATGGAGAGCAGAGCACGAATACGCCCAGCACGCAGAATGGATCTCTTACGGTATGCACGGCTAGTTGCAGAGGGGGAAAACCAATACAGTGCCATTCATACAGTGCTTTTCCTGAAACTGTTTTAGGTTAGATTACCTGATAGCTCTCTTCCATCCCTAATGTCTCATAAGTGCGTAGGTAATGTTGCTCTTATATCAGAGGTGGGCCGCTTGTACCCCAAAAGTGAGAGAATTATGAAAGCCCAGTGGCTTTCACATCCCAGTGCAATGCTCCTACCTTCCCCCTCGGATATACTCTCTTGATAAATTTGTGTTTGTGAAGAGAGAACTATCCCCTCTGTCACAACAAAGAGTAGCAATAGTTTGCGGTGGCTTTCTTAAATGTTGTGAGTGAAGTGTAGCCTAGAACAGCCATTTAGGGATGTCCAGGCTTTACAAAGGTGTTAACTACTTTGAGTTAATTGGCAATCACATTAAAAAAAAAAAAAGTGAAAACAAGCCCTAAAAGGCTGAAATTATAGATAGGATTAGAATTAGTAGATACAGATGAATTATCCCAGTTGAGTGGGGAGACAATTTGGCTTTTTGAAGATGGCCGTGTGTGTGGAGGGTGCCGGGGGGCAGACCTAGGCAAGAGACAACCTTTGGCTGCTATGCAGCCATTTACTAATCAAAGACTTTCACCTTCTTCCTTGTTCATTTTCATCTTCCCATAGCCTGGAACTGGACAACATGCTGGCAGCTTATCCCAGGGAAAGCTTTATCCACCCCTTAAGCCACTTGTTAAGATTTAACTTCCTAATAAAGAGCCTTATGGTGAGAACCTTCAGTGCAAAGGGATGGATTTAATCTGCTAATGCTTTCAGTTTTCCTTGTAGTTAGGTGCTTGGCTGCTAGAGATTATTTTTTTTCCCTATAAGTACGGAGTGAATTTAGTGCCAGTGATTGGAAGGACCGATATAGTGCCAGCTCAAGTGTGTATGGATGCACAGCATGTAGCATCCTTCTCTCTGTGATGGGCCATGGCTGCACTGTTGACAGCACTGGTCTTGACCTTGAGAGATGCTTCGAGCTATGGTGTTCACAAGATGAATGGATTCTCTCTCACAGCTGTACAGAAGGAAAGGGTATAAGCCCGGTAAAGTACATTGACCATGCTTTCAGTTCACTTCAAACACCTTACTAAGCCACAGGGCAGTGCAATCCTAGTCAATGACAGATCATGACTGGAAATGGAACCGAAGGCTGATGCAAGGCAAGTGCAGAGCCATATAAGTAATCTTTATGACACTTAGCTGTCCCATGTCCCATGTCCCACCCACCCAGTGAACACAACACAGGAACTGGAATTTTAGTTTCCTGCCTGGCAATGCAAAGCAATACTAAGTGCTACCAGCTCAGGATGGAGTTGGACGTTGGGAATGCAACCTAGATCTCCTGCATGGTAATGCAGAGTGCTTCCTGGCTTGTCTGCTTTTTCCATGCGTTTATGTTGTTCCTATCTTTGTCCAGACATTAAGAATGGTTTTTTTAAATGGAAATGAATAATGTGAGCCTTGACCCTGGACGCAAGCTGCTGCCAACCCTCCTGTTCCTCTTCCATATTAGGAACCATCTCCACTGCATTGCAGGGAAGAGCTCTGTGTTTCATCGACTAATACAAGCTCCAGAGAGCCAAAAGAACGAGAATAGGAGTCTGCATATGTGCTCTGGCAGGGTGAGGCAGTGGTACTTAGTAGTCTATGAGGAGAGAATAGAAGCTTGTGTGGGAGGGAGTGTGTTGTTGGATGCCTGCCATGAGAGGGAGAATTGTTGTCAGGAATCTGTGGAGGGAGTGTAACTGGGAGAGGTTAGGTGATAGGTTGGCTAGCATGTAACTTTTGTACCAACTACTGGGAACAGTAGGCATGTCTGCTCTAACCATTTAGCATAGTTAAAGGTGCGCAAGTGAACACTGCAAAGTAGAGTGCACAGAACTGGAGCTGGCCAGGAAGGGGTAAAGGTAACCACCTTCAAGAAAACACATGAACACATTAGTGGTGGCAGTTTTTTAACCTGAAAGGATTCCAGTTGGTGGTAAGCCACTGTGTTTTTCATGGAAATCCAACGGGAGTGGACAAAGTTGCTGAGGGCTTTCCCAACCTATGTCTTGCATGCTTTGGGCCTTGAATCTTTCTGCACTTATCCCTTTCTATTCCTCTAGTGGAATCTTAGTGTATGAAGCTCTTTTGATTCCGTGGAATATAGGCTCTGGGGTGTATTTGCTTTTAGCTTTACTCTTTGCTCAACACATTGAGGAGTCATGTGGGGACTAAGCGAAACTCACTGTATTGTGTTGGAAGTAGGAGGCTTAGTTACTCAGGCCAAAGGTGGGTGTTAGAATACAGCACACCAGGTAGATGATGCTACCTTTCCGAACACACCCATAACTCACAGGCATTGTCCATCACATATGCCAGTTATTACGTACATACTTGTGTGTGTTTGTTGCATGTGTGCACTCATCTGTCACACACAGGTTCTCCCTCTTTCTCATCCTGTCTTCTGGCCCATGAGACTGTACTAACCTAATATTGTATAAAGTTGTCTTAGGGCCTCTAATGCGCTCCTCTTGCTACAGCAGTCAACAAGAGCAGCTGCCCTCACATGTGTGCAAGTGAGATCCCAGACCCAACAGGCCCGCAGATTCCCCTGCTGTTGTGATCTTAAGCCTAGACTCCCAGGGGCATTTCAGGAATTCCTTTAACCAGAGAAAAGAGACCTTTCCCTGCTTTTAAGATCAGAGTTTGTGCTGATGTCCATTTGGTGCAGTACACAGTCAGTTAGCAAAAAGGGGATGGGAGGAAGAGTTTAGAATTCCCGCTTTTCAGCCTGGCAGAGGCTGGGTCATTGCAGAAATGTTAAACTGAGAAGACAGGGTGTCATTTTTGAATTGGTTTTGGGTTGGTTACATCTGACATAACAAGCCTGTGCGACAGTGTAATGAGTTCATCCAGTTTCTTTTCTTATGAGCTAGCCAGGCTCTGGCACACAAGCCAGACAGGCTGATGTGAGGAGACTGACAGTGGCAAAGTGAGTTAATTAACACAGTTTGGAGGCCTGAGTTCAAATGTCAGCTCTGGTCGCAAATTAAATAAACTTTGGGAGTCAAGGTCCACTCCATACTGGCCATTTCTCTACATCAGGGGTAATCAGTTATTTTTTGTCAAGGTCCAAATTTCTTGGTCAGGGTATAGTCAAGGTCCAGACTCCGGGGGGCGTGGGGGAGAGGGAGGGGAAGTAAATAAAAATATTTGGGGTCCTTTTAAAAGCATCTGGCAGTTTGGATTTGGCCCGCGGTCCCCCTACTGACTACTTCTGCTCTACATTGTAAAACCAGTGCACATTCTAGCGTGAGTGTGTTGTCAGCCAAGGAGAAACCTGGGATTGAAATAATGTTTATGCTATAGGTCAGGATTGAGAAGCACAGAAATGGAACTGTGAATGGAGGAACTTGCACATTAATTGCTCATATTATGCTTGAGTTTAATTTGTGGTATTGGCCCCTCACTTATTGAGGATCAGACCTCATGTGCTGGGCTGTGTTTCCTGCCTGGTACTTGGGGTTATGAGTCTATTTCCAAAGCATCTGGCCTTTCTTCCCACACTGTGCCCAAAGCACAGTTGAGAGAGCTGGATCAAAAATTGACAGGGACATCAGTTCAAACTTGGCTTAACAAAACAACCTACAGCGGAAGAGTCTGTTTCCCTGACTGATACCTTGCATCTCAGTTTGTCACTGCTATGATTCTTGAGTTTTTATCAGATTACAGAGGTAGACATAAAACAGCCTGAGGACTCTCAATCTGAGACAGCCCAAGGTGGAAAGACTTATTTAGAGGAATGATTGACCATCTAGTGAACTAAAATGGCTTTCCTGAGAGTAGAAAACAAGATGATTTCCCTATAAGGTGAATAAAACTGATGAAAGAAGCCAGTTGAATAGTGGGAAGAAGCTGTGTGTGTGTGTGTGTGTGTGTGTGTGTCTATATCTAGAAGTATAACTGTATAGACATAGACGTATGTAAATTACTTTATATGAAAGTTCCTGATGCAGCCTCATAAATGGCAGATGTTAAGAGCTTGCCTTTTGCATTATGTCATGAACCGGTACAATACAAAATCTAATTGCAGAGGGCAGTGTCTGAGATAAGTCTCTGACGTACTGTCACTTAAACACATTTAGTAAATGCAGCACATCTTCCAAAGGAATACAGATGTACTTTTTTATTAGAGAATGAAGAATCACATTCACGGTGGGATCCATGTACCGTGGTCAATGTGACTGGTGAGATAGGGACTAGACTTTCAGATTTCTGGGTGTCTTACATGCATCTAAACGTATGTTTTTGAATGCGCAAGGTTTTCCTAGGACAGGGTATTCCCAAACTTTTTTTTTTTAATAGCATGAACCGTGTCTTAACAGAAGGATTGTCCCATGGATATCTCCTCTCCCACAAATAATGTAAAATCCCTATGGTAACTACAGCAATTGTGTACCTAGGAAATTTAATATTAAGGAAGTATGTAATGTTTACATTTAGCTGTCTCTTAATGCAGTTTAACAGGCGAAGGAGGGGCCATCACTATGTGACCGACCAGCTCTCTGTGGACCACTCCATGGTCCACAGTTTGGAAACCACTGGCTTGGGGTAACTAAATATGAAATTTGGAACTTGAGAGCATGGTCTGAC
This sequence comes from Trachemys scripta elegans, assembly GCF_013100865.1. Lineage (NCBI taxonomy): Eukaryota > Metazoa > Chordata > Testudines > Emydidae > Trachemys > Trachemys scripta. The sequence goes on from NC_048298.1 coordinate 93,188,465, forward strand.
CATGAAGCAGATTAGTTCAGTTTTTCACACTTACAAACCACTGTTTAATGTCTAAGCAGGGCAGCTGTTCACCACCACCTTCTCTGGCTTGTGTGCCAAAACCTTCCTATTTGATAAAAGATGAATTTGGTCCCAAGAGACTTTCATGAAGGTTCTGGCTTAGTGGCCATCAAAACAATCCTGTCTGGACACTGCATGTCACCATTGCATAGAAGAACATTTAATACATTCAGAGATTCCAAGGTCAGAAAGGACTCTTTATAATCCTCTGGTCTGGCCTCCTGTATAACACAGGCCATAGAATTTCCCAAAATAATTCCTTTCTTATTATATTCCTAGCATGTTCTGAGTTGCATTTAAACTTCCATATTGCCATCTCTGGAAATTGGGCTCCCTATTTTTAAGGTAAATAATACAAATGGAAATGGATTTGTTAATTTTAAAAATGAAATTTAGTGCTGTTGAAAAGTGCCGATTGATACTGGAAGTCCTCTCTCTTCAGAAGAGGTACAGCATGGGCAATGACCATTCAAGTTCCCACACTCACTGCCCATGACAGTGTACTTCAACCTTAACTTGGAGGAACAACCTGTAGGAGTGAGGGGGATTCAGTGTCCATGGCCCTTTAAGTCCTTACTCTGAACCTCTATTTAAACTGCTTCCTAGGGTGTCTGTTATGATGGTAGCTTTTGTCATGTGAACATTTACCTATTGAAAGCTGGACTGAGACCCCTCCACCCCCACCCCAAGTTTCCAAAAAACTCAACAAGCAACTTTCCATTTCTGTAGCCACATAGCCATCAAATAGTCGTGAATCTCAGTCACTGCCTTCAGTCATTCCATAGCTGGTGAGCTAACCAGTTTCCTGATCTGGGGCCCAACTATAACTAGTGGACTCAAAAAATGCTATAGCTCAACCCCAAAGCTCATAAGCCAATCTAGTTCCCCTCTGAATACAGGCATTAATAGTTTACATTTCTCTGTCCGTTTTGTAAATAAACTGTACCCACAGTCTACCCTTGTTCTTGGGCTACACAAGATTCTGGATCTTCTATTTCCAAACATTTTATTTCCATAACTTGCATCTGAAAAAGCAAGTGAGGGAGAGAAACAAACTGTACTTTGTATTTATAGTCTCTGTGCTGGCTGATACCTTTGCTGTTGTCAGTCTCCCTTTGTCTGCTCACCCTATGTCTGCTCACCCAGGCAGATAAATATTCACTGTTGGCTCAAGCAGTATAGATCCCCTGCTTCTCCGAAATCTTAACTGAGACCCTAACTTGAGCATGCAATCTGTGGAACTAGCTGCTTCAGAACAGTTTGGGCCCATAAGCATAGTGCCAGGTGACATTATCACCAATGTATGCAGAGTTGTTGTACCTATGGTGGTCCCAGAATATTAGAGAGACAAGATGAGTGAGAGAATATTTTTTTATTGGACCAACTTTTGTTGGTGAGAGAGACCAGCTTTCAAGCTTACACAAAGCTCAGACCTGAAGAAGAATCAAAAAAGGATCATCACCTTCTCTCTCTAATTACCATCAATGTAAATTACACAGACTAATGTGAGAATGCAGGATGGGACTAAAAGCATTTTAAAATCCAGAATCTCTGCCACAGCAAAGTCTCCTTGTTATTGCCTCCTTGCTGGCAGTTGAGATTTAAGGAACATGAAGAGACTCTGCACCCCACTGTGCTGAACTGACAACAGGTTGTAGTAAGTATCTCGGACTTGCGGAGGGAGAAGTCCAGTTCCCCGCTGTCAGATGTTGCTATCAGGCCAGAATGAAGTAACTGAGAGTTAGTGTGAGGAGGAGAGATTTGGTTTGTGAAGTGTGTATTTTTTATTATGCAACTCAGGGCAACTTTCTGCCACCAGTCTCCATAAAATACTGCCTCTAAACAAGCTCCAGGCCTTTCCCTTTCATCTCCCGATGAATTAAGTCAAGGAATGACCAAAAACAAGACCTTAGGAAGCCATTTCTTCTGTTTGTATTTGCAGCTGAATATATTGCAATACACAAACGTATCAAGCCAGTCTCATGCTGGCTGAAAGACTGAACCTCACTTTAGGGTCACAGGCATTAGAAATGGGAAAGAACCATTAGACTGCTGAACCAATCCCCTTGCAAGTGCAGTTTATAGCTTTCAGAGAGGGAACATATCTGACATTAGCAGGAAACTCTTGAATTCATGTAGAAGAATGTACCCTTCCGCATTGGTGTTACCTGTCTCTGAGCTTGGGAGTCTTATCGTAGTCAAGGTGAGGTTTGACAGAAGACCTCTTGTCTTCCCTGTTTGAAGCCTTATCTCATTGTACAAAGCTAGCATGCTGTAAAATATTCTCTCTTGTATGGCAGCAGCACGCTGCCATATGCAGGCACAGCTGTGAGGGATTTTTGAACAGGCCGCTGTATGACATAGTACAGGCTTAGTAAGACATGAGTTCCTGCCTCTAAGAGTTTTTACATTCTCCTCGTTCCACTAGTTCACAGCCTCCTGGTTTCCATGCCTATTGAAGCAACAGACCTATTCCTTGGCGGATAACATCAGAAACTGTTCAGAGTCCTTAAACTTGTGCTGACATACCTCACTTCATAGAGTCTACATTTGTCATGCTTGGGAGGGATGGACAGAGGGTGCATACCTATCTGGTGGGGCATGTGTCTACTTGCAACTTTTACCATCTGTTGCAGGAAGCACAGGGCTTGGAAATTTGCATTAATGGAACTCCAGAGTATGCATAAAACCTGACTGAAGAGAGATTCCCTTCAAAACTCAGTAGCACTGGGGGAGTTAATGATTTCTGGGGGTTGTTTTGGAACACTAATTTCTAGGCACTGTTTGCACTGGTGATGGATGAGCCGCCATGTGTTCTGTCCTTTTCCTTGGACAGATTTGCCCCCGGGAGCAGAGGATTCTGATGGAGTCATAAAAATAAAACCGCCAAATAGCATGGTGTGATTTAATCACAAGCTGACTGCATTGATTCTTCCCCTAGGGTGCACCACGCATGTGTTTGGAGATGCATTTTGTCACGGGGTGAGGGGAGGGAAAGGCATCTGGAAGTGGTACATTTTAGATATGGTATCTGTCAGGATGTTGTCTGTGTCTGATATTTGGGGGTGGGTAAACCATTGCTGATTGTAAATGGTATACTCTGTCCAGTGTGTGGTAGGCTCATATTGCTCTGCTGTCCCCTTCACTGCAACTTGTGAATAGAGATGCTTGCATAGCCATGCCATTCCACTCTCCCCCTCACTGCTAGTTTATACCAAATGGATCACATTCATTTGTACTGCCTGCATCGCTTAAGTGAAGTGAAATGGAAAGCTGCCGTTGCTTTGATCAGCATGCCGAGGCCACAGTGTTCACTGTTAACATGCTATTGTTGGTCCTGTATAACTCGTGTGTGTCTCCAAGAGAGAGGCTTCTGGCTGAGAGAATTTCAGTGCTACTGCTGCCCATTTTGTATAGCAATGGAGAGATGCCTCTTTTCAGGTCTTTGGGACTATGTCTATACAGCAAAGAAAAATCCACGGCTGGCCCATACCAGCTGACTGGGGCTGAGGGGCTGTTTCATTGCTGTGTAGGCTTCTGGGCCCAGGCTCTGGGACTCTCCCACCTTTCAGGGTCCTAGAGCCTGGGCTCCTGCCCAAGCCTGGAAGTCTACACAGCAATGAAAGAGCCCCACAGCCCGAGCCCCGTGAACCCAAGTCGGCTGGCACAGGCCAGCCATGGGTTTTTCATTGCTCTATAGACATATCCTGGGAGGCTTCCAAGTCTTTGCTGCACAATGTTCAGGACACGCTGGGTAAGTTCAGCCAGTGGTGGAGGAGCCCAGTCTTTGGTTAAGTCCCCGGGAAGTATTTCTTTGCACATTTGATAGACAAAATGGATGTCCAGCAGCAGTAAAACACTTGATTGTTTTAAGCTGTTAGGGCCTGGATGTGTCTTTGCAAGTGTTTAAAACAGGCTGAATCTAGTCTTTGCTAGCCCTTTGAGTTCCCACACAATAGGTTTTCACTATTGCTGTGGGTGAAGGGGAGAAGTAAGTCCACACCATGTGAGAGAGTGAAGCAGGGCTTAAGAAATTTACTAGACATCCAGCCAAAGCATTAAACCTTCATCTGAGACAGGTGACAAAAGAAGGGGTGAATAGGCGCTCTGGTGATTATCCTGGCATACCATTCACAGCTGCTGGAAAGGGACACAGCAATAAAACTGATCAGATTATTATCAATTTCACTGTTCTGCTGGCAAGCATGAGTCAGTGAGTGCATTTTTCATGTCTCAGAGTAAGGGATGGGTTCCCCCATGCTGGGGTTAACAAAGTCTTGACACAGCTTGTGGAATCTCCTGGAGGAGAGATTCAAATGGAGATTAAATAAATCTGGCTGTTTCAATTTCAGTGTTAAAACCTCCTACCAAGACATCTTCATTTGTGCCTCGATATCATCTATGATGCAAAACAGGTTTAGGGGCAGCACGTACATTCTGGCTGCAAAGCCCAAATAGGAGTGTGGCTCGTTGCGTTTTGGCAGAACCTAAAAATGGCGATATTTGTTTATTTAATTTCTTGAAGTAGATTTAAAATTAACTGAAATAAATTAAACATAAGAATGCATAGCCATTGCCCCTGGGCTGAACCATTTTAGTATAGGTCATATTTGGAGGTGGTACTTCTCTGAATGGAACACAGCAAAACAGATGCAGTTTTGCCTGGGGGTGCATTGCTGACATCAGTCTGTTGGAAAGCTGCACCTCAGTCGTGGGATTTTGATTATTACATCAACATGCTGCTATAAGAGATTAGAATAATAATATTACTTGCCAGCGAGGAGACAAAAAAGAAGACCCACCTCTTCACTGTAGCTTTCCCATGGTAACAAGGGAAGAAAAGCCAAGGGAAAGAGAGGAGAAACTACTTTAAAAAAAGAAACCTACTAAGATAAAAGATTATATTGGGGGAGGAGGGGAGAGAAAGACGACCAAGATCCTCTTACTATTTGCTCATGGAAAGGAGGGAGAAATAAAAGATCAGTTGATTGCTGGGTTTATCATACTTACTGTGTCACAGTTACAAGTGTAGTGTAAATCCATAGGCAGAGACAACCTCATAAGGGGTGGTTGGAATTTGTATGATTTTTCTTCACTTCTCTTTTTGTCACTGTTTGATTTCAGCAGACAGAAGGAGGGGCACAGACAGATGGACAGCAGTCACAGACACAAAGCAGTGAGAATACCGAGAGCAAGTCAACTCCAAAGCGGCTTCATGTCTCTAACATTCCCTTCCGCTTCCGGGATCCAGACCTCCGACAGATGTTTGGGGTAAGTTACTGAAGCCCTTAAGGAACAATAGACTCTACTTCACTACAAGTACAGTACATGGTGACACTGATGGTGTGTCCATGATAAGAAAAAAGGTGTTTTACTATGTATTAGTTAATGTGGTAAAATCCCAATGTGAACAGGGCAATTTGTATTTTTCACATATTAGCAGGGCGAGGTAAGCACTAGGTAGGGTTTACCTCTACTTGCTGTCACTTGCCCTTTCTGCACTAAGATTTTATCATGTGTTAGCAAACAATTGATAAAATTCTGCCTTGTTGCCTAGCGAAAATAAGGCTTCATAGCTAAGGTTGATTTAGTGTTCCCATTCTAAAGCGTTGTTTTTCAATTGCTTACAAACTTCATGAAACATTTAAGGCCCTCCTTATGATCAACTTCTGGGATCTTATGAAGAGATTCCTGTGAAGAAATTGGCCAAATAATATTTGAGGAGCCATTGGGGAGGGGATAGTATTTTAAAAAGTATATAACATACACATTGTGTGTAGTTTGACTGTATCTTTTAGCCTGCTCCCCTCTCCACCCAGCCTTCGTACATTACCTACTTCTTAGATTGTAAGCTCTTTGGGGCAGAGACTGTCTTCATATGTATGGCCAGGGACTAGTCCACCATGGACACACAAAAATTCAAAGGATGATACAAGGCTTTGCAAGAGCTATGCTTCAAGTGAAGGGTCTAAACAATCCACAGGAACCTTTGGCTTGTTGGCTGCTCATCCTGTGTGGCTGACAGTGCACTAGTGCTGTCTGCAAATAGTTCTGTGTAATTCAGTTTTTTGTTTTTCTTTTAACAAAATCTAGGGAATTTTATTTAATAAAACAAAATAAAACTTTGTTGCATACTAAGGCTGCAGACTGAAGAACTCAAGTCAGGAAATACAATGTTAAGGTTGCTCATGCAACTTTAATAGTTGTTCCCTGATTGTTGTGTTAAATCATTTCTAACTGCACCATCGACTACTACTGGTTCTGCAGGACTCTTGCTTCAGTCATTGTACAGCTTGAACAGTATTCAGTAAATGAGGCAGGTGTCCTATGAAACCATACCTAATTCACATCAGCAAACTATCCCGATGCTAAGGAAAGATCAGAAGAATAGTAAGAGGTCAATTTGGCTCCATCAGGAGTTCTTTAATGACCTGAAAATCAAAAATGAATTCTACAAAAAGTGGAAATAATGACAAATTGCTAAGGAGAAGTATAAAAGAATGGCACGAGCATGTCGGCACAAAACAGAAAGGCTAAGGCACTTAGCAAGGGACATAAAAGGCAACAAGGAGAAGTTTTTTGAACACATTAGGAGCAAGAGAAAGACAAAGAAAAGTGTAGGCCCACTACTTAGTGGGGAAGTAACACTAATAACTGATGACATCAAGAAAGCTGAGGTATTTAATGCCTGATTTGCTTCAGTCTTCACTAAAACAATAATGGTGACCAGATACTCAACACAATTAATATTAACAAGGGGGAAGGAGAAGGAATGTTACCCAAAATAGGAAAAGAACAGGTTAAAGACTAGTTAGATACGTTTGATGTTTTCAAGTTGGATGGTCCTGCTGAAATTGATCCTAGGGAACTTAAGGAACTAGATGAAGTAATCTTGGAGCTATTAACAATTATCTTTGAGAACTCTTGGAGGACAGGTGAAGTCCCAGAAGACTGGAGAAGGGCAAATATAGTATCCCTTTTTAAAAAGGGGAACAAAGAGGACCCAAGGACTTATAGACCAGTCAACCTAACTTTGATACCTGGAAAGATACTGGAAACAAATAATTAAACAATCAATTTGTAAGCATCTGGAGGATAATAGGGTGGTTCTTCAAGTAGATGTGGCCTTGTATTCCATGTAGGCGTGTGCATGCTCAGTGCACTGAAGCCGGAGAACTTTGCCTAGCAGCACCTGCAGGGGCGGTGCTTGTGCCCTGTGGCCCTAGCCTCTACCTGGCTATATAAGGGCGGCATGCCCCAACCCACCTCAGTTCCTTCTCCCCACCCGTGGCTAGAGTCAGAGCTATGTGTGGTGTTTTACCTTATGTTTTCAGTGTCAGTTTTCTGAGTTTTTCCTCTAGAATAGTAGTTAATAGTCCCTTAGGTTTAGTTTAGTGTTAGTAAAGCATTAGAGTAGTTGGTTTCCCTGTGGGAGGCCCCTCCTTAATAGTGATCCCCACATGAAGTGCTTGTATCTCGGTGAGAAATGGTGCTCCATCTGTAAATCATTCAAAAAGAGGATTCAGGTAGCAAGAGACTTACAGCCGAAGCAGCACCTTCTGGAGCAGACCATCAGGTCACTTCAGCACCAAGGCCCTCATCTTACAAGTGGTTGCCTTCAGAACCAGCAAGCAATGCTGTTCCATGTTCGGACTCTGGTGTTTCGTCCAAGAGAAAGAGGAGTTGTTATTCCTTCAGTGCAGCGAGAAAGACATCCGATAAGACTAATCGGAACCATTTCAGGTTCGGGAGACTGTTCTGCTTCTTCTAAGAGGAGTGCTGACCAGCATCACACTCCTTCTGGCATATGGGGTGGAGCAGGTTGTCTAACCAGTCCCTGGTACTGCACTGAGATTAGCGAGAGCCGGTACCATTTACTCCCTGGTTCCAGCCACGGGGCATCTGTTGAATCTGGTACTGATGATGTTGGCACCACTGTTAACTGTCTCCACTGTCTCCACACCGGGCATCAGACCTGCTTTGCTGCTCAGTCCCTGACTCTTCACTACTTCAGGAGTTTTCCAGTGCCATAGCTTCTTCTACTTTGTTCTCCATTACGTCTTTGGCACCTTCTGGCTATGTTGCAAAGCTGCTGGGTTCATTAGCATGGCAGCATGCACTGCCCATGTCCCAAACTGTGGAGTTGAGGCTGATGCTGGGCCCAACATCAAAGGCCCCCTTGATGCTGGTGTGTCCTTTGGCACTGTCATTGCACTTTTAGGGGGTCCCATTGTTGAGTTTGGTACCACTCTGGGCCTTGGTGTTGGTGCCTCTCCCAGTACTGAGTGGGAGTGTGTGTCGCTCAATACCATCGATTCCCCATTCCTCTTCAGCAGCGATGCTGGCCCCCAGGTTGGGCTTCGGATGAGTCCAATCATTTGTTCGCCCCATTGGGGCTAGCTCCCCTGTTCTCACTGCAGAGTCTTCGGGACTCCTCGAGGTCCAGATTGGGGTTGTCTCAGTGAGGGTTGTTGTCTGATAGAACGTCAGATATGTGAGGTCACCCTAGCAACCATTCTTCCTGTGTTAAATCACAATGATTGGCTTGCTGCCCTGGACCTTCAGGATGTTTATTTCCATATGTAGCAATTCTTCCGAGCCACAGTAGGTTTCTCAGGTTTGTCATGGTAGACCAGCACTATCAGTACACCGTGCTTCCTTTCATCTGTCCTCTGCTTCCTGGGTTTTTACCAAGTGCACGATTGTGGTGAGAAGTACCTCAGGAAGAGGGGAATTTATAGCTGCTTTTATCTGTACGCTTTGGTACTGAGGGGCAAGTCAAGAGACAAAATCCTCTCACCTTCAGTTCACGCTACGCTTACTTGGTCATCTAGGTCTCATCCAAAACAGTGGTAAGTCAACATTGTTTCAGACTTACAAGAATTGAGTTTTTTGGGGCCCCACTAGACTCTGAGTTTGAGACTGTTTCTACCAACCGACTGGTTCCACATGATTCACCATCTTTGTCTGGAATTGCAGTTTCAATCCTCAACCACAGCTTGAGTATGCCTGAGGTTTCTAGGCCATATGCTGCAAGCACATAGGTAGTCCAATTTGCCAGGTAGTGCCTTCATTCTTTTTAGATGTGGCTGAAGTTGGTGTATCACTCAAACTGTCATCTCTTGGACAGACTAGTTCAACGTCCTCTGCCAATCCTGGACTCTTTCCAGTGGTGTATGGCAAGGGGTTCTCAACCTTTTTCTTTCTGAGGCCCCCCAACATGCTATAAAAATTCCACGGTCCACCTGTGCCACAATAATTGGTTTTCTGCATATAAAAGCCAGGGCCGGCGTTAGGGGGTATCAAGCAGGGCAACTGCCTGGGGCCTCATGCCACAGGGGCCCCCGTGAAGCTAAGTTACTCAGGCTTTGGCTTCAGCCCCAGGTGGTGGGGCTCAGGGCCCTGGACTTCAGCCCCCTGCGGTGGGGCTTTGGCTTTCTGCCCTGGGCTCCAGCGAGTCTAATGCTGGCCCTGCTTGGATGACTCTCTGGGCGTTCCTTTCTCTCTCTTCTCACCAACCAGGTCTCTTGTCATTGTTGCCTCCTTAATAGATTGGGGAACACATCTGGGGTCACTGAAAGTTCAAGGACTGTGGTCAGAGGAGGAAGCATCTCTGCATATCAATGTCCTGGAGCTTCATGCCATCTACAGTGGCTGTCAGGTACTTCAAGATCACATCAGGGACTTGGTAGTGCACATCCTTACCAACAATACCACCACAATGTATTACTGTATGTGAACAGACATGGAGGAGCACACTCCAACGTGATGTGTCAAGAGGCGATCAGGCTCTGGCAGTTTTGTATCAGGGAAAACATTACCCCTGTGGCCGATCGCTTATGTGGGATCCAGAATCACCTGACGGATCATCTCAACAGAAATTTCTCCCTGAATCACAAATGGACCCTGAAGCCCAGAGTTTTATGGTCAATCTTTACATTTTGGGGTATCCCAACTGTCGATCTGTTCGCCATGAAAGACAACAAGAAATGCCAGCTGTTTTGCTCCTGAGGGGGTCTCTGTCCAGGCTCCTTGACCTTTCTGCGTGGGCTGGGAATTGTCATCCCTGTGTGGTTTTCCTTCAATTCCAGTCATCCCTCAGATCATTCTTAAGCTGAAATTGGACTCTGCCAATCTTATTTTTATTGCTCTAGCATGGCCAAGACAGTGTTGTTTCTCCAATCTCCTTGCATTATTGTTATGGCTTCCCATATCCTTTCCTCTTCATCTTGATCTCGTGTCTCAGCATCATGGTCAGGTTTTGCATCCAGCACTCATCTCATCTTACAGCATGGATGCTGCAACTAGATGAGGAGGAGGAAAGATGGTCGGAGATAGTCCAGCAAGTTTTGCTCAATAGTAGAAAGCTGGCCACCAAAGTGGCCTATTTGGCCAAGTGAAAGTGGATCTCAGTGTGGTTGTTAGCCTGAGGAGTTCAATCAATGATGGCTTGTATCCAGGACCTGTTGTTACACCTTCAGTCTTCTGGTCTTGCACTTAGTTCTTTGAGAGTGCATCTGGCGGCAATTTCAGCGTGCCATCCATCCACCCATCCTTCGGAAGTTGGTGTTTTCAAACTCCATGGTGTTGAGGTTCTTGAAAAAGTGTCACTCATCTCCACCCACCAGATAAAGAGCTGATTCCTTTGTGGGATCTTAATGCTCTCTTAGTAGCTCTTTTGGGACTTCCATTTGAGCAACTTCTTTCTCCCTTCTATGTCAGAAAATCACTTTCCTTGTGATAAAATCTACAAGGAGAGAGTTGCAAGCTTTGATGGCAGACCCTGCTTACACGCAATTTTCCAAAGATAAAGTGACCTGTTATTGCACCCTAAGTTTTTTCCTAATGTGGTTTCTCAGTCTGATTTGAACCAAGTTATAGATCTGCTAGTGTTCTTCCCTAGTTGCATTCAACCCCAGAGGAGCAGCGTCATCACACTTTGGAAGTCAGGTGACGTTTTGTTTTTTACCTGGGTAGGATTAAACTTGTCCATTCTTCATCTCATCTGTTTGCTTCAGATGCGGTCTGAATGAAGGGACAAGCAGTCTCTTGACAGACAATCTCCTGGTGGTACTTCCTATGTCATGCCAGCATACGAAATAGCTCAGATTATGCATCCTCAAAAGGTGCAAGCTCATTCCACAAGGGGCCAAGCAATGTTGATGGCATTTCTAAGTGACATTCCTATAGTGGACATTTATAGGGCTGCCACTTGGTTCTCTATACTTACTCTTACAACCCATTATGCCATTTCAACTGAATCTAAATCAGATGCAAATTTTGGGAAGGCATTCCTGGAGTCCTTGTTAAATAGACTCTGAACTCCATCTCCCACGAGTACTGCTTGTGAGTCACCTGCCTGGAATACATGGCTGCATCTACTCAAAGAATTAAAAACGGTTACTTACCTGCACTGTAGTTGTTGTTCGTTGAGATGTGATGCAGACCTGTGCTCTACAACCCACCCTCAGCATCAGAGTCTGTACTCTTGATGTTTGGTGTGAAAGAACTGAGGGGGATTGAGGAAGCACTGCCCTTATTTAGCCAGGAGAGGAGCTAGGGCCACAGAGTGTGAGCGCCACCCCTACGAGTACTGCTAGGCAAAGTTCTTTGGCTTTGGTGTACTGGGCGCACATACACCTACATGGAATGCATGTCTGCATCAAATCACAAAAAACAACAGGTACAGTACAGGGTGAGTAACTGCTTTTTATGAGGAATAGCCAGCATGGATTTGTCTAGAACAAATCATGCCAAACCAACCTAATTTCCTTCTTTGACAGGGTTAGTGGTGTAGTGGATGGGGGGAATCAGTAGATGTGCTATATCTTGATTTTAGTAAGGCTTTTGACATAGTCCTGCATGGCATTCTCATAGGCAAACTAGGGAAATGTGGTCTAGATGAAATTACTATAAGGTGAGTGGACAATTGGTTGAAAGATCGTACTTAGTAATAATCAGTGGTTTGCTGTGAAACTGGGAGGGCATATCTAATGGGATCCCACAGGGGTCAGTCCAGGGTCAGGAACTCATCAATATTTTCATTAATGGCTTGGATCATGGAGTGGAGTGGTTGCTTATAAAATTTGCAAATGACCGAGCTGGGAGGGTTTTCAAGCTCTTTGGAGGAGAGGATTAGAATTCAAAAGGACCCTGGCAATTTGAAGAATTGGTCAGAATTCAACAAGATAAAATTTCAATAAAGACAAGTGCAGATTACTTCATTTAGGAAGGAACAATCTGCACATCTACAAAATGGAGACTAACTGTCTGAAAAGGATCTGGGGGTTACAGTAGCTCACAAATTGAATTAGTCATCAGTGTGATGCACCTGCCAAAAAGGCTAATATGATTCTGGGGTGTATTAACAGGAGTGTTTTGTATGAGACATGAGAGGTAATTGTCTTGCTCCATTCTGCACTGGTGAGGCCTCAGCTGGAGTACTGGGTCAAATTCTGGGCACCACACTTTAGGAAAAAATGGGGACAAATTGGAGTGAGTCCAGAGAAGAGTGACAAAAATGATGAAAGATTTAGAAAACCTGACCTATGAGGAAAGGTTAAAAAAATTGAGCATGTTTACATGGTCTACACAGGCTGGGGGAGCTAAGTCAGTCTAAGTTACGCAACTTCAGCTACGAAAACAGTGTAGCTGAAGTTGACGTACTTAGAGCTACTTACCGCCGTGTCTTCACTGCGGTAGGTTGGCTGCTGACGCTCCCCCGTCGACTCCGCTTACGTGTCTCGCTCCGGTGGAGTACTGGAGTCAATGGGAGAGCACTCAATCGACCCCCGCTGGATCGATCACTCTGGAGGTAAGTGTAGACATGCCCTTAGTCTTGAGAAAAGAAGACAGAGGGGAGGAGCCTGATAACAGTCTTCAAATATGTTAAAGGCTGCTAGAAAAAGGACTGTGATCAGTTGTTCTCCATGTCCATGGAAGGTAGGACAAGAAGTAATGGGCTTAATAGTCAGCAAGGGAGATTTAGGTTAGATATTAGGAAAAACTTTCTAACTAGAAGGACAGTTAAGTTCTGGATCAAGCTTACAGGGGAAGTTGTGGAATCCCCATCACTGGGTTTTTAAAAACAGGCTGGACAAATACTTGTCAGGGATGGTTAAGTTTACTTTTCCCTGACACAGTGCAGGGGACTGGACTGATGACTTCTCAAGGTCTCTTCCAGCCCTACATTTCTATGATTCTGGTTTGTGTCTCATTAGCAATTACAATACTATTAATCTCTGAAATTCATGGATTTTTAATTAACCGTGGTTTAAATAAGAGCAGAAGTGGGCTCTCAGTTCACATGTTGGCCAGGGTGAAGTGAATGAAATGTGCAAAAATGTTAAAACAACCAGCATTGGTCTCCAACTCTACTGACCAGTAGGAGCTGGGAGTGCTGTGCACTGTGGAAGATCAGGGTTAGTCCTGTTCTTTTGCACTAGGGTGGGAGTAGGCACTGAGAGAGACCTGGTTTTGAGTTCCAGGCAGTTAATGTAGTAGATTGCAGCACAATCCACTGCTGTGCAGATGACCTGGGTTTATTTCTAGTGTGACACACACAGCCCTGGCAGCCTGGGAGTTCAGGAGCCTCTGTCCTCTGAGTCAGCTATTCAGGCTCATCACCATTGTGTCTGAGCATCTAACATTATCATCTGCATTTTATTGATGGGGAAACTGAGGCACATTGAATAACCACACTTCTGTTTTATGAGGTTTCTTCCAGAAAGCACATTGTAACTGCTGGGTACTTGCAGTAGGGATTTCCTATCCTTCACTGAGGCCCAGGTAATGCCATGTTATGTTACATGGAGGAAAAACAGATGTTTTACTTGTTAATTTTCATTCTCCACCAAGTGATTTTGGTGCTTTAAAGTTACCTGACTGAGATCAAGAGTAACAACAGCTAGAGAGCCAGCTCAGTGGCATGGATTTAAGGGGAGAATTGTGACTAATAAATCTCGGTGCCAGTGTGCTCAGCATATCTGTATGTCCAGCGAGAAAGGTATGAGCGTTTCAGGAGTGGTCTCTCAGAACTGTATCTTTTGAGCACAAATTCAGTTACATGCCATTCTTCAGCACTGAGAAACTTCAGATTTGCCAGAGAAACAATCAATGACTCCTCTCTGCTCCCTTTTCCCCTGTCAGTGCTGCTTCTCTTAACACATTCACAGCCTGCAGCAGTAATATGGGGCTTCCTGAGCACCCCCTCACTTCCACCCTTCACAGGAAGCAGGAGGCTTTTCCTTAGGTGACTCATATTGAAACAAACCTTCTGTCTCCTTCAGGGGACTCATGGTTGTTTGAGTTTTCAGCTGTGAGTGGTTGCAAGCCTCCTTCTCCTCCCTCCCCCTTTTGTGTGTCAGGTCTGATCTCCTCAACATAATCTCTGAGAGACTCAAAGCCCTTGCCTCGAGTGGTTTTCCAAAAATACTGTGCAAAGGGTGAAATCGGGTAGACAGCATTGAAAGGGGGGAAGGAGTGAAAGTGACGGTGGGGAAGAAGTCCCTCAAGGCTAGAATGGCAACCCAGAGGTCAGCTCTGTCCCCAGGCATGAAGCATCAGCTAATGTTTTCGTGCAGTCTGGAGCAGACATAGAAATGAACTCAGTGATGTCGTGTGAGTGGGGAAAACCATTTAACCCTTTCCAAACCACTGTAATTAATGAAAGCTAGGGATCTAAGGATTTCCTGTCAGATTTAGCCTTTAGAGCATCTCATTGTAATTCCAGCATGTACTGGAAATGGAGAGCCAGCCCCCTTGTGATATCTGAACACATATTTAGCAACTCTAATGGGATCCCCATTCGAGCCCTCGCTTCCTGCCCACTGTCCCTCCTGTCTCAGAAAACTGCATTCTTGATAGTCATTACCTCTGCCAGGATTGGGTGTGAGTTGCAGACCCTGACGGCTTGGCCTCCTTACACATAGTTTTCCAGGGACAAGGTTACGCTTTGGCCATACCTGAAGTTTTTATTCAAGATGGTGTCTCAGTTTCATTTGAACCAGGTGGTATATTTGCCTGTATTTTCTCCTAAGCTGCATTCCTCCCCGGAAGAGCAATGCCTCCGTACGCTAGACGTCAGACACTCTCTAGCTTTCTATCTGAACAGGATGGAACAGTTTTGTGCTTTGCCTTGCCTGTTTCGTATCGTATGTGGGCCACATGAAGGGCACAAGCAGTCACTGTGCAGACCATCTCCAGATGGATAAACATCTTGCATCAAAACTGCATACAATAAAGTGTCAGCTTCACCTCCTTAACAGATACGGGTGCATTCGACGACAGCACAGGCAACATCGTGACATTCCTCAATGACATGTCCATATTGGACATTTGTAGGGTGACCACGGGGTCGTTCATGCATAATTTTACAGACCATTATGCGATCACCGCTTCTTCCAGAGCGGACACTAATAGAAGAGCGGTCCTTCAATCTTTGTTCAGGTAGACTCCAAGCTGAGCCTCTGGTTGGGTGTACTGTTCACTAGTCACCTTCTTGGAATACACATCTGCATCTACTTGAAGAAGAAATGGTTGCTTACTATAACTGGTTCTTCAAGGTGTGATGCAGAAGTGTATTCCACAACCCACCTGCCATCCCCTCTGCATCAGAGTCTTTCACTGGACATTTGATAAGAAAGGACCGAGGTGGGTCGGGGCGTGAGCGCTGCCGCTCTACAGGCACTGCGAGGCAAAAGTCTCTGGCTCCAACACATGCATACACCTACTTGGAATACACATCTGCATCACATCTTGAAGAACCACAGTTGCAGTAAGGTAACCATTTCTTCTTATTTTCCACTAACTGACCCTAAATCCACACCTAGCATGGTGAACGTTTTTGGCGTTCACAACTGGTGAAGATAGGAGTCTTACTCCTGCTGTTCAGTGGGTAAACAATATGATAGAGAAAACTAAACTATAGGTCTTGATTCAGTGAGGAATGCAGGAGCTTAAAACAAAGAAAAGTATTGCTGCTGTCCAAGGGCCTTCCATCTTCTTACTCTGCATGCATTAGACATCCTTATGGAAGGGCCCCTAATCTTTAGGATGTCAAGACACTGTTATCTTCTTCCCCACCCTGGACATGCTCCTTGTACTTGACTCTAGTCCCACATTCTCAGATATAGCTGTAAGGAGGTATAATAAAAGGTGTGACACACAGTAGTACTGGTAGAGACTGCTCTTTATTCCCTGGTCCTAAGAGTCAGGGTTGCAAAAGGTCATACTCCTCCCTGTCATGTGGTGGGAGGGGGGCTGTCAGTGTCTGCTGATTCTAGTGGCTACTGTTACAGGAGGCACTGGCATTATCTTGACACTTTGCATCAATAATATGCTTTCTAGAGTGATGTTTAAGTGGGAACTGTGTGTTCAGCGCTGCTTGAGCAACAGACGCTAGAAGCATCTATCCTAAGCTAATGGTAGCGGTACATCTGTCAACAACTATTGTGCTGCCTTTCTTGCTTGGGGACATAGTTTCTGCTGCACAAAAATTGTGTATGCACACTTGAATGCGTAGGGACTCGTGTGGTATTATTCTAGTGGAAGGCAGTGGTGACTGTCAGTTGTCTGGCTGAGACATCTTTGAGGCTTTTATTTAAGTTGCAAGGAATGTCTGCACTAAGGTCTATATGAAACTAGGTGAACCTGTAACTTTCAAAATCTAGTTACATATGGATTCTATCCACAGGTGCCAGTGCAATCAAACTGTGATTCTACTTACCCTGGTTCTAAGCAATCATCTGTATAACTCACTGTCTTTTAGTGCAAGAGTTCTTTACCTCGATGGCAGGTTTCAGGCTGCTGGGGTTACCAAGAAACAGTATTTTTATATGAAGTTTCCTATCTCTCTGGTCGCATACTATCTATGTGGCTTCCTTATTTGGATCTAGCCTATTAGAAAACTTCCAGGTTCTGTTGAGCAAGAGGTTAGCCCTGGCATGACTAGTTGAAGGTAATCTATTATCTCTTCAGTTGTTAATGAGCTGCAGCCCTGCAAGTATTTAATCCCTTTCAGTGCTGTCATCCTCTTTTTAAAAGGTGGTATTCTATTTCGACTGAGTGTGGGAGATTCCAATTGAGTCACTTCAAGCCTGGGAACTCCTATTATTTCACAGGTAGGAAGTCAGTTTATCAGTTGTTTTGATTGTGTGTGTCAGAGTGTAGGAGATTTGGTCTCTAATGGCTACTCCACCTTTTGCCGGATTAAGTAGAGAGATGGGGTGATGTGAATTATGGATTCCTTTTGTGAGTGCTGATGGGACGTGCCCTACACAGCGTTCTCCAAGGAGAGAGGGAGTTTTCTGTTCTGTGGTGGTGGAAGGTTGTCGAGCCTTACATTATTTCTCCCTTTTGTTGTCATCTGGCCAATTCTGGAGAACTCACATTTATGATTTTTATGGCTTTCATTTTTAGAGGCGCTAACTTTTTTTCCTGCACGTTTTGGAACGGACAGTGACTGCTCTAGAGAGGGAGCCAAGGCAGTGCCAGTTGGAACAGAACACCAGGGAGGGGCCATATTAAACTGCCAGTGTGTCAAAAGGCAATCTCTCAAATTTATCGCAAGTAATGCAATTTTGGCCTCTGCTGCAAGAACTCTCACAAAAAGCTCCTTTCTTCATGCCTTCTGGGTGGGAAACAAAATGAGAGACAGAAAGACACACCCACCCTTCCCCACAGGTGCATAAGCTGCAAGCCAGAAGAAGAATACTGACTTGTAGTCCCATCTGACTGCTGTTAATATGGCTGTGCTCTGTACAGGCCTTATTATTAACCAAAGCCTCATTGTGCTACCATAGTGTGGCTTACACCTTAAGGACTAGAGGACTGGGGTCAGCCAACCCTGATTACTAAGGAAGCATACCTGAGCAGGAATCACTTGATTTCACTATAAGAGAAGGAGGAAGCTGCAGAGAGTGTTCTCAGGGAGAAGAGAGGCTGCTGGGAGCGAATAGGCTCCAGCAGAGAAACCTGAAACTTGGAAAGGCCTTGGAGAATGGATGGACTTGAAAACTTTATTATGAATGTTTGTTAAGTTGTTAAAGCAGAAGCTGATAAGGGATGGGAATGGATGGAA
Organism: Trachemys scripta elegans; assembly: GCF_013100865.1. Lineage (NCBI taxonomy): Eukaryota > Metazoa > Chordata > Testudines > Emydidae > Trachemys > Trachemys scripta. The sequence goes on from NC_048298.1 coordinate 93,206,604, forward strand.
GTGTTTGAATTATTGAGGAAGTCCCCTGAAGGGGGAAAATGAGGCAAGGGACTGCTTGTAGGGCTATTCTGAGGCTGAGAGTGAGCACCCAGGAGAAGGTCACTTGTTGACAACTTAAAAAAAAAATACAATGGGGGAGTTGGTAATAACGCCTATGGTTAAATTGCCTAATATTTTCCATTATAAAAAAACTCACTCACTCTTCCATTGTTTACAGAAGCTGTTGATATTTGGCAGGAGGAACACTCTCCAGCTACAGAAATGTCTTTTCTTTATACTGTGAGATTCTACTCAACCTTTTGCTGAGATATAAACTGTTAAAATTCACCATTTCACTTTTCTGCTTTTCATTCCTCAGGATAATTTTGACAGCATGAAAACATAATGAAACACGTGAACATCCTAAGGCTGGGCTCATGACACTGCCACAGCAGCAAGACACTAGTGGGAAGAGTGGGGTAGAAGAGCCAGGCTCTAGAATATTATTATTATTTTAAAAAAATCTCTTGAGAAAGTAATTTAGGTTTGCAAAATGAAGCACTTAAAAATTAGGAAATCCCAGATTTGTGGTTGCTCACACAACCTTAATTCTGTTCCCTTCTGTTATGCATTATGCCGGTCTTTAATTACATGATCACATATCTTTTCCCCACAGGGCACCTGCCCCCATTCAGTGCACAGGATGGATGCACAGGGGGATATGATTACGTTTGAGTGGGCAACCATAAATCTGGCATTTCCTGTCAAGTGCTTGACTCTGCAACCTAAATAATGTTCTTTTGTGTGTGTTTTATGTACATGTATATTATGGGCAACCTTAATAATAGGTGTCACTACCATCTTCACCTATCACTTCCGGTATAAGACCCTGTTTTCATTTGCTTATAACGTTGCAAAACTTTTACCACATAGGCTGAAATTTTCCATCCTGGGTGACTGTCTGATTTTTTGTGAAAGTTTCAGCTAAAATGGTCTAGTTGTTTCCAAAAATGAGATTCAGGAAAAAGATGTTGTATTGCCCATGTTAAAAAATTCTTACAACCATTTTGTTGTATATCTGGAGCAGGGGCTTGAAATTTGGCAGGGGGTGTTGCGCAAGTGTCAGGGATTTGTCTTTTGCCATCCTCATGAAAATCATCCCAACCTGGCCAAGTTATAGGCCTCTGGAAATTGCAGTTTATGCAAGCTCAGTAAGCACTTGTTAGCTGCTGGCAGATAAATTTTCTGACGATTACATCTATTCTGGGCATGCTCCATCCCAGGATTGCAGCAGCTGAGCTGCAATTCTCTTTCAATTGCTCCTCCTAGCTCCCAGCAGCCAGTGGTGCTGTTCTTTGTCCTCCCTCCGGCACCCCTGCCCCAGTGTCCAGGCAGTGTGGAGGAGGAAGAAACAGCCTGACTGGAATGCAGAGGGCTGAGGAGCAGGAGTTTGGGGGGAGTGAAGGGAGGAAGGAGCCATAGGGTGAGGGTGTATAGGCAAAGGCATGGAGGAGGGTAGGACGGACCAGGGGGCACAGATGGGTGCAGAGTGGAGAGGGGGCAGAAATTAGGGGTGAAGGTGGGGGCAGAAGTGTTTATAGTATTTAGCGTATGCTTCCCTCCAGAACTTGAAATTTGAACCCCAGCTACCCCCGATACATTTCTATGCTGTCAATAAATAACTGTGAAACCCTCTGGCAAAGCATATATCTCATCTTTCTCATGATTAATTATAGGGTGACCAGGTGTCTGGTTTTCAACCGGAACACCTGGTCGAAAAGGGACCCTGGCGGCTCCGGTCAGCATTGCCATTAAAAGTCTGGTCGGTGGTTCTGTGGTGCTAAGGCAGGCTAGGCCCTACCTGTCCTGGCTGGCACCACGCTGCGCCCCAGAAGCTCCTAGGTGGGGGGCATGGGGCTCTGCGTGCTGCCCGAGCACCGGCTCCGCAGTCCCAATGGCTGGTTCCTGGCCAGTGGGAGCTTGGTGGGGTGGTGCCAGCAGGTGAGAGCTGCATGTGGAGCCTCCTGGCCCCTCCGCCTAGGAGCTGGACCTGATGGCTGCTTCTGGGGGGGCGCGCAGTGCAGTGCCAGGACAGGCAGACAGCCTGCCTTAGCCCCCGTTCTGCGCCGCTGACCATGAGCCGCTGGAGGTAAGCCTGAGCCCCCAGTCCTGAGACCCCCCCCCAAACCCAGAGGTCCCTCCTGCACCCCAAACCCCTCATCCCCGGATCCAGTCCAGACCCCGAACCTCCCCCAGCCCAGAGCCCCACACCCTGAACCATCCCCAGCCCTACCCCAGAGCCCTCACCCCCTCTTGGACCCCAACCCCCTGCCCCAGCCCAGTGAAAGTGAGGGAGGGTGGGGGAGAGTGAGCCACCGAGGGAGGGGGAGTGTAGTGCGTGGGAGCGGGGCCTCAGGGAAAGGGCGGGGCTAAGGTGTTCGGTTTTGTGCAACTAGAAAGTTGGCAACCCTAATTACGCATTTTTCCAAAGCATCCCTGCCTTATTCAGTGCTCAAAATGGTGGACATTGCCCAATGAATTGGGAGTTATTAAATATTTCTCTTTGTCTTCCTCAGTGTGTAGCCTCAAGCCTTAGTTAACACACATCCAAACTTTGTACTGAATTAATTTCCTCATGCCCATTCCTATTGTGAATTCACTATAGTAGCTACGTGTTTCACAAACATTAATGAATTTATCTACACAACATCCTTGTAGAGTGAAGTTGTGTTGTTATCCCCATTTTACAGATGGGAAACTGGCACACCATGAGAGAAAGGTCTAAAATTGTCAGAAATATCCACTAATTTCGTGTGCACAAGTTGAGACGCCTAAGGCCTGATTTTTAAGGGTACTTGGCATTTTTACATCACTTATATGTTTAAAGCACAACTCCAATCACCTTCATTTGCTGTTGTGAGTTCTCAGCCCTTCTGTAAATCTGTCCCCAGGTATCTCAAATTGGGTACAAAGAAAATTCACTAGATACCTTCCAACTCTGCAACAAATGAAATGGGTGCTATAGACAACAGCCTCAATAACTACCATGCTGAATGAGGCAAGGGGTCCTGTGGAAAAAAACAGTGAGAGATCACAAAATTAGATTGAATCATAATGCATATGCACAAGGGGGCTGAATTAAAGTTATACAGGCAATCTTAGTTCTGGCATTTCCAAACTTTTGAGTGACTGATTTTTCAAAGGTAACTTTTTTTGACATTTTTTTAATGTATTATGGTTATTCAGGAGAATTTTTGAATATAATATATAGTTAATGTAAGGACACTAGAATGACTATAATTGTTAGAATTACTTAATATGCCAAAACATTATATTCAGAAATGAGTTTGGATGTTTTTGTTTTTATTGCATTTTTGGTGTTTGTATTTTGGTTGATCTGAGCTGTCCCTTAAAGGACGAGATGAAGAGAGCACTTTTACTGTCGTGTGTTTGAAAGCATTGTGTAAGAGTTACTGCCGTATCCACACAGAGGAGGACCCAGCCTTTGTATGTTCCTGGGAGGTCAGATATTGATTTAACTTTTCAGAAAGCAAGCCTCATTCTAGAAGTGTAACATTAGTATTTCTGGAGGACTGGATGCCTTAGGGCTTTGCTAATGAGCTACAGTGCCTTTCCCCTGGAAGTCATCAGTGAGTGTGTGTAAATATAATTTGGTGCATCCCAGTTCCAACTCCCACATCACACTTACCGTTATCATTTGTACTAGTTAGCAAGAGCTTCAGGACAGAGGCTGTCCTGAGTTGTGAGTCTGTACAGTGCCACCCTGATCTCAGGTGAGCCCTCTGGAGAGCTCCTGCTGCAGGGGTGAAAATTGTGTTACTCATGATAAATGTGTGAGCGTTAGCATTAGCAACACTGATGGTCTCACACACATGCCTCGAGGGTGGGTGGGGGAGTTAAAAACATGATTTAATCTTTTCAAAAAATTTCTCGCTAAGCTCATTATTTCCTACAATCTTCTCATGACTATTGAACATTTTACGGTTGCCAAACCTGAAAATAACTAAGAATTTAGGGAAATTCCTATCTGTCTTATGCAGGGAGATGATTCCCAAGAATAGGAGTCCTGTGTGATTATCCTCTTCAGAGAAGTAGGATTACAATTCACTTTCTCTTTGTCACAGCCCTTTCAGGAGGCAGATGGCATGATGTGACTACATTTGGGAGGTGTCACTAGTCTGAGAGGAAACAGTAGAATGGGAGAGGAGGGAGATTGTTGAAAATATGAGTGAGGACAAGACCTAAAACTGTTCTGGAAATACAGTCTGAGAGAAGAGAAAAGTCAAGAGAAACCAATGGATCTGTGATCGAGAGAGAGTCTGAGGGCCCCAGAGAATTGGGGCAGCTCTAGGGTTGTCACTGGGATTTAGTGCTCTCACTTGTGAGTCAGAAATGGAAGGATTCCCGCCTCCCTTCTTTCATGTGTAAAGAGGACAAAAATAAAGAGAGGGGAAGTGGCTAGCAAGGAATAAATCTTTCTTCTCTTGTCTCTTTGCAGCAGTTCGGCAAAATCCTTGATGTAGAGATAATCTTTAATGAGCGTGGCTCCAAGGTAAGTCCTGTTTCTATATCCAGTTTCTCTTGTTGTTTTGATTGCACAGAGAAAGAGGCAGTTCATTGTCTAGATAATATGCTCTGCAGAGATCAGGAGGGCCTGGTGTGATGGGGGGGAATGGAGAAGCTACTTCTGGGACTCTCTCCTGCTCCCTCTAACTCCAGAATCTGAGCATGGCCAATTCTGGGCAGCACATCCAAATGCTCCCAAATACTCCTCTCTCTAATGAGAGATCAGGTTCCCCAACCTATGATGAAGGAGGGAGTCATTTGAACCCTCTTAGCAGCAGTTTTCACTGCAGAGCAATGTGGGGTTCTCTGGGGAAGGGAAGACAAGGTGACACTATGTGTTATGTATTGATATCCATAAAACAGTTTTTATTACATAAAAAAGTGCTTATTTAGAGTAAGTGGAATATCTCACATATGCAAGGAATTTTTTCCTTGCCTTTGAAAACTTAAGAGGCTGTTGTGAGAAATACTGGCCTTCCTTGACAGAGACATCTGATGCTTAAATTAAGCACCCACAATTTCCCCCAGTATGAACCCTTCCCCATTGAATTTCTATTTGCGCGACTATTTTCACCTTTAAGATGCATCAAAAGGGAGGTTTTGTTCAGCATTGATGCTAATTTACCTCTCTGGAGTCCAGGCTTCAAATACTGTTCAGGTCAAATGTAGTGAATTTCAGTGATCTCTGTCCTAACTGGCAGTTGGGTCTCATCTCATAACCAAGATCATCACAATGACAAATTGATGTGATTCTCTCTCTGCCCAGGAGGTCCAGCACTGGAATAGCAGGGAGTGTTGCAGGTCAGGATCAAGGTGCATTGGCAGAGCTCTGTGGGGGAAGCTTGCACAGTGCATGTCTATACTATGCTTGACTTAATCAGTGCTACGATTCCCATTTTCAATTAAAAATGAAAATTTCCTCTCTCACATGACATTTTGAAGATGCAAGCCAGCTAAGCAGTTTATATTTTTAAATCCCTGCCTTTCCCTTGGGTTTGAAGTTCACAGCACTATGCGGCCTCACTGCTCCTTCAGCGATATACTGATATACAAGGTTCTCTACAAATTCTCACCTGTGTTCCCTAAATTGCATTTTAAAATTCCTTAATCTCTCCATGCATTCTCTGGAATCCAGGCAAGGGGTTGTTTTATGTCTAAAAGAGCCAAGATTCACTCCCCGCTCCCGACAGCGCACCCCTCCACCCATTTTTTCCTATTCTCTGTGTTTTATAATCCAATTTGTGTAAATAGGTTTCTGGATAGTTTAGTTTGGGAGTTTTCTTTCTCTTTATAGATACAGTAAACCCTACATGCTTTTACCAGAAACATTCAGCTATGGCAGAATCTGTAAATATTTATTCTGCTCTGCACAGTTCTTCTGATGTTTGTAGGCCAGAGCTGTCTGTGAATTAGCCTTGATTTTAGTCATTTCTCTCGGGCGTCGTGAACAGCCTCTAGCAAAATCTCTGCTTTTTCTGAATGTAATCACTAAAGAAAAAACAAAACCAACTGACCTGTCAAAAAACTGTGGAGCTATATACCTCTTCCCCCACGGTATTTGTGCTTTCCAGTTCTATATGCTTTTCCACTTCCATACACACCCAACCTCCTCCCCCAGCCCTGTATTAAACACCCACACCTGCCCTTTCCCATTTCAGTGATATTAACATGGGGGATTTTCTGTGAAGCCTTGAATTCTGATTATGAACTTTAGCTGTTCAAGAAGATAATTAAGCCCAAGGCTTCTGGTTTTCGGTTAAAACAAAAACCACATTTACTGAAGTCTTTTGCAGAATTTTGCCCTGGATTCTTAGTAAATATTTTTAAAATGAAAACAACCCAAAGACTTAATATTCTGGATATCCAGTTTCCTATTGCTGCTTGTCAACTTCATAGCAATGAGTAACTGCAAAACTGATGCTTGCTGTTTCAGAGATGGGGAACAGCTTGAATGGAACCCAGAATACACCCAAAGAATATTTGTTCATGATATTTTGCATCCTGCTGTACCCAAAGTAATTATAATTGTTTTTTAAAAATGCCAAAATTATTCCTACTTAGTGTGAAAATGGGAAGCCCAAGTGTTACTGAGTGGGGTATAGCTGCACGAACCACCTGGTATTCACGCTATAATGTAAAAACAACAGTTTGGTGACCTGATGGTGAAGCAAAGGAAATGGATCTTTCTGGAGGCCCCTTACTCACTCTTGGGTTCTTCCCCCCTTCCCCCCCCACCTCCAAAATAAAATTTGAAATAAATTAAAAATCTGAATGCATTTCTCCTGCCCTGTGGTTTCCTTTGAAATCTAATTATATGAAACCTCTCTCTTCTCCTCCTCCTCTCTCTTGGGAATCTGAAAGCAGATGCTCCTGCTGCCTGCCTTGTGCTGTGTTCTCAATGCTCCCCTCCCCTTCCCAGAATTCCTAAAGGGTGTAGTTTGTATGTGTGTTTGGTAAATATTTAAGGTATAAAGGTAAATCCCAAATTCCCCTGGTTTTGCCCCCATCCAATGTGCGATGGGAAACTCCTCCGTGGTCTGAGCAGCTCTTTGTCCCTACCTAATGGGGACAGAGGTTGTCTGCCAGAAATTGCGCCAAGGCTGGTAAATGATTTGAGAAAATGTGCAAGTTATATCCTTCCTTTTGGATCCACCTGAGATGAACTGATAACTTTTCTTTCTGCATCATTAATTCACTTAGATGGGTGATGTTCTTTTTTTACATTCTGAGAGGAATTGTACCCAACAGGGCAAATGATTGTCGCCAGGGCTGGCTCTGGCTTTTTTGCCACCCCAGGCAAAAAAGTCTCCTGCCCACCCGCCCCCGGCGGGGAGCGCAGCAGGGGAGGGCGCCGAGGGAGGGTGGGAGCGCCGGGGGAGGGTGGCGAGCCCGGCCGCGGCCCCGCTCTCCCCGGCCGGCCGGCCGGAGCACCGGGAAGAGGGCGGCGAGCCCGGCCGCAGCCCCGCTCTTCCCGGTCAGCTGGAGCACTGGGGGGAGGGTGGCAAGCCCGGCCGCAGCCCCGCTCTCCCCTGCCGGCCGGAGCACCGGGGAGGGCGGCGAGTCCGCCGCGGCTCCGCTCTCCCCGACCGGCCGGAGCTCCGGGAGGAGGGCGGAGAGCCCGGCCGCGGCCCCACTCTCCCCAGGTGAGCGCCGCCCCCCTCCAGGTGCCGCCCCAAGCACATGCTTGGAGGTCTGGTGCCTGGAGCCGGCCCTGATTGTGGCCCCTGAACATCTGAGAAAAACACTAACTGAGTCATAAACAATAGTTACATCACAACAACTGGATTGTGTTACTAATCTTAGAAAATTGCATTGTTGACTTTCTGAAGTGTGGAGTGGGGTGAATTAGTTCCAAGTCATGTGGTGGTTTCTGCTAATCACATTATTTAGATTCCAAACTAATCAGAGTGCTCCTCTGATTGGGGCAATTTAAAATGACACTGTTTCCCTTGGTGGTCTTTACACCGATTCTGTGCTGCTACCCATTCGAAAGCATAAATGAATGTTATAAGGCCTCTTGGTTTTCTTGTAGTTTTCAGCTTGCCTAACAGAGTAACTTCAGATTTCCCTTAAATGGGATTTTTTTGTTCCCCAGGAAACTAGCTGTTTGTTTTTGATTCCCCTCAGCTCACCATAAAAGTTCTAGTTCTGATTCATGTAAACGGTACAACACTCCCATCCCCAATTCACCATGCATTTTAGTGAACCATGGACAGAATATATCCAGAGTAGGTAAGGGTATTTGATGCTCCATTTGGTAAGAGGAGGCACCTTTTCTAGTAGATGTCCCAACATTAGTACACCAGCTGAACAGCTATGCTTGTTTGCAGAGTTAATGCCATCTGCATGTTAGCTTAACCATAGAATTTTAATTGAGACCTGCTCCCTCCATTTCCTGTTCCCAGAAGCTATAATGGGAACATTACACCAGAAGGAAACTTAGCACTTTTCTCTTCATCAGCCATTCAAGATGCAGCATTCAGAGCTGTGCACATGATGATATTAATAACAAAATAAGACTGCTTCTGAACCGGGAGTCCTGGCTGCTGATTGGCTAATGAGGGAATCATTTACAAAAAATATTAAGAGTTCAGTTTTAGTACAGATCTCACATGCTATTGGTTTCAGAATTACGTAAATGATGTCCCCTGCTTCATTTTATGGGGGAAACCCAGACCCATCAAAAAAGAGTTAGCCCAGTGTTCTGAACTTCTTATGGGAGAGAAGGTAGTATCCACAGGAGCAAATCCAATGGAGCTTAACCCCAAAAGGGATTGTGGCTTGTTGGACAAATATACATGGATCACATCTATAGAGTTCCACTTTTAGCTGCTAGCTGAGGAACCTCCTGACAATAGTGCACGCTACTACTGTGGTGACCTGGGCTACTGGCCACGTATTTGATTACAGGATTCTGGTTCACAGAGCAATTTAATTCACACTGGGCTCCACTCATCACCACTCCAGCCCCCCGTGTAGTTGTATGTTTCATTTTAACATTTTGTAAAATATCATACACGTTCTGTAAATTTTGTTCCGGTCTATTGCAATTCATACAGAAAACAGGCAGAGGTGGTTAGCAGGCACACTGATACATCCACCCACCCTTTATGGACTTCCTGTACTGAGGGTTGCCATGGCAGTCTGTGCTGCAGCAACAGCATCTCCTACATTCCTGAGATCTAAATCAGAGAAATGAAAAAGGGATATTAGTTAAAAGACACTCATGTGCAAATCTCTCTCTCGTTTCCTGTTATCCCCAAATAAATCCTCTTACTTTCACGTGCTGTTCCAGCACCTAGTCATCACCTCTTCTTTCCCCAAGGACTGAAGCACATCTCCTGGAGCCTCACTGCTAGAGGTGGGGATGGGTTACATCACCTCTTCAGACCTTTTTCTTGACCACACCCATCTCTAGATCTTGAGAGAAACATGAGTGAAGAAACAATTAGTGCACCTACAAAACAAACTAAGAAAAGAAAATCAAGCTCCTTACCTCTTGAAGCACTAACAGCAGAATTCATATATTCAAAATCATAATATTGCCTATACTCCAGGCTCAGAATTGGTCTGGCAGCAGCAGCAGCCCAAGTGGAGGCTATCTCACCCTTACGATAAAAGACAAGGAACAGCTTCAAAACACTGGTAGAGCAGACACCCCTCCCTACTGTTGCCATGCCCTTGAAAGCTGGGGGCGGGGGTAGGAATCTCACGGTGTTCATACAACTTTTATAGCGCAGCACAGTTGCAGAAAGCACACTCCTATTTTTTAAAAATATGGCTGCACACTAGCTTAAGGCTTGCCTAAACAAGAAAGTTGCACCCATTTAACTAAAGCTGTAATTTTAAACCCATTTAGTTAAACCAGTGCAAAAGGTGTGTGGACACTCTCATGTTGGTTTAAGTCAATTTAAACTAAAGCCAAATAAGTCACTAAGGCTATGTCTACACTGCAGACCTCACAGCAGTACTGCTGCAGCTGCGCCAGTGTAAGGTCTCCTGTGTAGCCGCTCCATGCTGGTGGGAGAGAGCTCTCCCGCTTGCATAATTAAACCACCCCAATGAGGGGTGGTAGCGATGGCAGCGGGAGAGCGTTTCCCACTGACATAGCGCTGTCCACACCCCTGACCAACAAAGATTTAACCGACAAAGTGCCAGTGTAGACATAGTTCATTATTATTTTCTTACTAAACTGAAATAAGTGTGTCCACACAGGTTTGTATTGATTTAACTAAATTGGTTTAAAAACAGACAAGTTAAATCATTGCCACTTTCTTTTGTCAGGAAGGTCCTTAGTAATTACTTGGAATGAAAGAGATGTAGCCAAAATCTTTCCCCCTTGTTGTCTAGCTACAATTTTAGGCCTTGTCCACACACAGTCTTGAACCCAGGCAAACCCTGGTGTGCGCACTTTTATTTTGGCTTACCGGTCACTAATTTCAGCTTAGTTTATACCAATTCATAATCAATTTGAGACAAACTGAACAAAGTCTGGCGTAAAACAAAATAAGAGAGTTCACACAGCCATTTGTGTACTGGTTTAACTAAATCCATTTAAAATTGCACCTAAGTGCAACTCTGCTTGTAGACAAGTCCTTCGTTTGATTTCCCTTACTGACCAAAAGGTCTACCGTTCTCCTCCTGCAGGGTTTGGGGAATGTGTGTCCACTCTTTAAACAGTGGGTGCTTGTTTCTGAATCTCCTGCTCTGTTGCTGTTGGTGCATTCCAATCACTCATCTCAGGTGGATTATGGAGGAAGGTGGAAGGTCCCCTAATCTCTCCTAAAGCCTTGGAAGCAGGCAGCCCGAACTGCTGGACTTTCCTGGCCATGTCTCTATGCTTCTGTGTCTTGCCTGTATCTATAAAGAGGGTTTATTTTCAGAAAAACAACTTATTTTTGGTAAAAATAATTTTTGAATGTAGCAGCAAATTAAGGAAATGCCCTTCTGAGGCTTTGTGTTCTAGCAACACAAGACAAAGATACTGCTGCTCAGGTGAATGTTCTAAGCACAGTGGAAAACAAAGAGTTAACAATGCATGGATTTCAAGGGACTGGTTTAGTTTCCTTTGGTTTTTATTTTCTGTTTTTTGTTGTTTTATTTTTTTGTTTTGTTTTAATTTCTGTGTTCTGGCCACACCCAGGAGAACCGTCTGCTTTTGATTTCTCCCTTTACGGTCACATGGTAAATTTTCTTTCTCATTCTTCAGAGATGGAAACATTCAAAGACTATATATCTCTATCTATCTATTTTTTTACACCGCTCATCCTGTTGCTTGTTATTTATTGCAGAATCTGAGGCCAGACTAAAAGAGTGACAGTTACTCGGTCTCTTCAGGGCCCTCAAACAAACCTTTGGGAAAAAAGAGAGGGGTACTGTTGGGTTGCAGATTGCTCAAATGTTGCAGAGAGGTTTCTTTGGGGGTACCCAGTACTGTCTAAGCTTAATCTTATTTCCTACTGGCGGTTGAGCTACTGGCAAGGTTGACATTGGAAAGTCGTAACAGTCCTATTAAACTTAGTCTACTTGTAATATTTAGAAAACCCTAGATCTCTCTTGACCCAGGCCTGTATCCTCCCTGGATCTGGCCCTCTCCTCTGCCTGCAGAGGTAAGGAGAGCCTTTGCCCATTGTGGATCCAGGTTAGCAAATATTTTTTGCTTGAAACAAGTATTGTTTTGTAAAGCAGACAGTCTTGGGTGTGAGCAGAAATTATGGGGGCGGGGAGGGAAGGAGACTGTTATAAATGAATGTGGGTACAAAATAACCTCCATTCTTTTGTAGGTCACCTTTTTATAAAAAGATGTTTAAAAATCAGTTTTGTGCCTTTTTTCTCCCACATGGAAATTTTTAAAACAAATGAAGAAAATAAAAAATCTGCCAGTTTTTTTGTTTTTTGTTTTGTTTTTTTAAACCTTAGAAATAGCAGTAACATCAGGTCCGGTCTGGTCTACTTTTACTGGAGTAGTAGTTGTAAGCAGTATTGTCATAGACGTGTTAGTCCCAGGGTATTAGAGAGACAAGGTGGGTGAGGTAATATCTTTTATTGGACCAACAGAAGTTGCCTCTGGAGTACTAGTTGGAAGGCTCAGATGTGCATTATGTGGTCTCATACTTTAATGGAGGGTGTATAGGTGTTGAATCTTTAACACCATCCATACCCCAAAGTGTTAATTGGGTATTAGAATTAAATAAGTGTCAACAGAGGGATACAGTCTGAGGGCTTGTCTATACATAAACTGGAACCAAAATAACTAAATCAGTTTTAATTCATACCTTTAGTTATTTTAGTGTAAGTGTGTGTATGGGCATTCATTTTGGAATGAGTGCCCCCAGTTTGATATTAGTTGTTAGTTTCAAATTTTTTTTAATTAAGTTCATTTGAAATGGGGTACTCTTATTCCATAATAAGTGTCCCCACACAGAGTTACACTGTCTAGAATAGTATGAAGTAAAACCAGTGTAGTTATTTTAGTTCCAGTTTGTGTATAGACAAGCCCTAAAAATCTCTTTTCCTCTGTTGCTCAGTTTTATGTCATTTGTGATGTCATAATTTCTTTAATTCTCTTCTCTCCATAAACTCTTCCAGGGCAGATAATTACTGATGTTTTTAATGAAAAAGCAAGTTTTTATTTTTAATTTTTTTATAACAAATTTTCAGGCTGCCTTTATACACCATAAAGAAACAGAGGGGCACAACCATAATTTTCCCACCTTCACAGGTTGCCTTTAAAGGCAACCTATGGTCTATCCTCCCTTGGCAGCCAGCTCAGCTTCAGCATGTCTGAGGTTCAAGAAGGTTTTATCAATTCAGACTAGTTTGTCATCCCTGAATCTGCCCACCATGTGGTCCAAATTTCAACTCATTTCAGCAACACACTTTCAAACTGCTTTGAAAAAGGAGACACTTATTAGTCGCATAGTTTGTTTTATTTTTTTAGTAACCAGGAAAATGTGATTGGCTGGAAGTTTAGATTCCTGGGGTAAGAGGAGACATGAGATTCTCTTACAGAAGTCAGCGTTACAATTTAATCATTAGCTACGATTTTTTTTCTTGATCTTAAAACAAAAAAACAACTACTACCACCAAAAAAACCCTCTGCTTTACAAATGTTAAAAGGATTTTGTACTGGAAACCCAGTTGTGAAGGATAAGGGCTACTGTGCACAAGGCAACCGGAATGGCAAATGACTCAAACCTTATAAGGTTCTCATTATAAAACCTTAAAAAGCCCTTGTAAAATGATGGCCTACTAGCCTCTTGCCATTAAGCCTGTTTAGAAATCAAGATGCTGCTACTGCACTTCAGCCTGTCCGTTGAAGAAGGGGGCTGCAGAGCCAAGATGCCTTTTCCCTGCAGAGGCATAGTCTTACATCACTCACATTATCTGGGTCTCTGTTTAGTATAATTGTTTCCATTACATCAAACACAAGCTTTGTTCTCCCTGCTCCCCAGGGTGGTTCCAGCACAGATTACTGTCTGTACACAACTGGTGTTCATTTTATACCAAGCCACAGGAACTAGGTACCCCTCTCCTGCTCATAAAGGATCTGAAAAGCAATCTGAGGTGAAATTTTCACATTGGTCCCTAACCACTAGACTTCTATATTAAGAATGTCCAAATCAACAGAGCTGTCTGTTAGAATGTATCATTTGCTTCTAGTTAAATTCCTAGTTCATTTAGGGTATGTCTATACTTACCCGCTGGTTCAGTGGCAAGCAGTCGATCTTCTGGGATCGATTTATCGCGTCTTGTCTAGACGCGATAAATCGATCCAGGAAGTGCTTGCCATCAACGCCGGTAATCCTGCTCCGCGAGAGGGGTAGGTGGAGTCGATGGGGGAGCCTGCCTGCCGCGTGTGGACCCGCGGTAAGTACCTTTAAGTTCGAACTAAGATACTTCGACTTCAGCTACGTTATTCACGTAGCTGAAGTTGCGTATCTTAGTTCGAACTGGGGGCTTAGTGTGGACCAGCCCTTAGTTTCGTCAGTCCATCCGTGTGACAGTGCAGTTCATCCCCATGGGAGTCAGTGTGATGTCATACACTGCACTGTTTTATGATTGAATGAACCTGCATGAGTGGAGACTTCTTAGGAAAGCGATTCTGTAAGTAGGCCCAGGGCTTTGCATGTAAGGAGATGTTACAATAGCCCTTGGGCCACCATAGTTACCCTAATAGGCATAGGTGCTGGCTTGAAATGGTTTCCATCATCTACAGGGTTTAGTTTGGTTCAGTGGTTCTCAGTGTCCCCACTATACAAATTATTCCAGCACCCCTGCTCACAGGCCAAGAAACCATTCTTCTCCAGCTTCAGAGTTCAAGCCCACCTCGTGGTTCCACTTGTCTCTACACACAATTGAGAAGAAACCGGGATACCTTTTTGAAGTAGGAATTGTTAAGATAGTGGTGTAGGTGTGTAACTGAGTTAGGAGGGAGGCAGCTGTGGGATAGGGGATGTCAGCTAAATCCTGTCTTGGCCTATGACATTAATGAACATAGAAATCTCATTCAGACTTACTATACTGTATAGATTTGATATGGCAGTCACAGAGGGAAAATTTTACACCACTCTTTTCTGACAGTAATATATAGTGCTTTATATGTTTATATTTTGGTACCGCCTAGAAGCCCGACTTAGCATCAGGGGCCTGTCCTAGGCACTGTACAGGCATAGAGGTAGACATGATCTCTGCCCCGGAGACCTTACACTGGGCTTAACAAACATCTAATCCTCACAACAGTTCTATGAGGTAGGTAAATATTATTATTGTACCCATTTTACAGATGGGAAAAGTGAAGCAGAGAGGGTGACTTGCCCATAGCTACAGTGGTGTCAATGTAGGAGCCAGGATTGGAACAGAGGAATTCCTGGTGGCCAATCCTTAACTCAAACCACACCTCTCTCCTGCAAGAGACTGTTGAAATTACCAGGTGCCTTTCAATACCATACAAAGGTCCACAAAGTAGCACAGGCATTAATTGGCAATGGCGTGAAATGTCCAGCTTGGGCTTCACCAGCTTCTCTACATCAGAATAGAATAGGGCCTAGGACTTACCTTTAAGAAAATTTGTCTCGAGTAACTTTGTACTTCTTTTTTGGTCTGGCCTCAATTGCTTTTACATTTTCTTTTCATTATTATTATTTATTATTTATTACTATTTATTATTTAATATTCTGATTAAAATTCCTTTATTTTATTTTATTTTATTGAATTGAATTTCTTTTATTTATGAAACATGCATGAACCAACTATGTGACTCTAGGAGAGTATTGCTGAGTTGTGCTGATGTCAATTTCATACTGTGATATTTTTTCTCTATTTATCTAGAGATCAGTATTTCAATATATAACGATGTGCATGTTTTCCCCCCTTCTCCCGCTGCATGCAGGGATTCGGGTTCGTAACTTTCGAGAATAGTGCTGATGCAGACAGGGCCAGGGAGAAATTACACGGCACCGTGGTAGAGGGCCGTAAAATCGAGGTGCATGTCTTCAGTAATTCAATTTCTTCTTTATATTTATTCTTTTTATTTCTTTTTTGTGTCTTGCCTCACTTATTTCACATTTGGATCCCCGTCTTGTGTGTGCGTGTGTTTGTGTCTCTGTGTCCTTCACCCCACTGCACTGAAGTCTACAAAAGTGACAACCCCTCCCAAAAAATATCTTTGGTTGATTTGAGTATTTTTCTTTTTCTTTCTTTCTTTCTTTTTTTTTTTTTTAAGTTTGTTTCCCACCCACTCCAAATTTTTGCCCTTCTGCTGTCTTGATTTTCCTTTGCTTCAGTTTGTGAGGCTCCGATTTCCTGTTTGTTATCAGGCCTGAACAAAAGTAACTCAAAAAGTACTGTCTGATTTCTAACTCTGTGTCTGACAATAAAGCAGGGGGCCAGCCAGTATCCTCTCTTTCCTCAGAGGCCAGTTCTCCTTCATATGAGTGTGAGCTGATGTTGAGGGCAGGGTAGAGGGAAAAAGGCACTGATTGGGCTGCTGTAGCTGCCTTCTTGATCTGTCTGCAGTCAATTAAAGTTAACTCTTAAAACTTCCTGTAAGGAGAGCTCTCAGTAGAAGGGTTAAGTGGCTGGCCAAGGTAGCTACATATGAGGCCGTTGCATGGTGCTCACCAATTTTCTGTTCCACCTTGTTGAAGGCTAACTGGCCCCTTCCCCTTCTCCCTCTTTCTTTACAAAAAAAAAAAAAAAAAAGTACTAAATATTAAAAAATAGTAAACAAAAAAGCCGCCGTTTTGAGTAAGATGTCTGCATATTTTGCTTTTTTTTTTTTGTTTTTGTTTTTTTTATTTCCCTTTTCGATGGTTTAGCGTTTAGGGCCCTTCACTTGACTCACTCTTTCCATGGTAACTATACACAATGCTGGCGATGGTACGAGTTGGCGGTAAGTGAAACAAAAGCGCTGGAGAAGAAGCTTGTATTTTTAAATTTTTTCTTAAAGTTACAAAAACAAAATTAAATAAGAAAGAAAAAAAAATCCATCTGCCATCTCACATTAACACTACAAAATGTGATTTGACTTGTTGTCCCCACCCACCTCCTTTCCCTTTTCCCCTCTTTTATTTTCAATGCTGTTGAGTAATGCCGCCTGGACTTTGGATGTACGTATCGTTTTGTAGCAGTCTGAGCTGTTTGATTACTGACTTCATGGTGATTTCCCCTTGCACATCTTACTCAGAGTTACTGAACTCCAGTTTGGCTGGTTTTTATTAATGCACCCATCCCCTCCTCTTTCTCTCCTGCCCCTTCTTTCTCTTGCTCTGTCTTTCCCAGACCTGTTTGTAGCTGTGATTGTTTGTTCTCTCTTTCTCTCTCTATGCCCCCCTCCCTTCCCCAGTTTATTTCTTTACTCAGTTAAATGCAGCTGTTGGTCTCTCTTTGCTGACTGGTGGTTTCTGATTGGTTCTGGCAATTTTTCCTTTAAGTGCTTGTGTTGCACTTTGCTGTAGCAGCTGATTTCAGGCACTGCTCCATCTTAATGATTGTCTGTGAAACCCTCTCTTCTCCCTCTTCTCCTCCCCTCCCCCCCAATCAATTGTTTTTTTTTTTCCCTTTCTTTTATCAGTGTGTGTTTAACTGCATGCTCTCAGTCTCATCATTGTTGTTTCCCATTCTTTCTTTTTTAAATGTGTAATGTTTATATTGTTTTTGGGCCAAAACTAGAGTAAATGTGGTTCCAGGCTCCCCTCGCCTGCACAGGCTCACCACTCCATAAATCCCAAAGGATATGACGAGACTCTTTTTTGGTTTACTTCTCCTTAAGACTGGCTTCTTTCATTCCTCTGGCCTCTCAGTTCCATTCTGGCCTGAGATTTTGACAGATCATTGATTCCTGCTAAGAAGCTTCACCCTCCTTGCAAGAACTCCGAGGCTGTGTCTGACACAGGGCTGCAGTAACTTGGCTTTCAAACTCCATCCATCCTTCCTTTATCAGCACCACCTCTGCTGTAACACCCACTTGCTGTAGCACTCAGAATGCTTGGAACTATACGGAGCTCTGTAATGAGGGTGGAGGGTACAATGAAACCAGGAGACCCATCTACACCTCTGCATTTTATTTTAAGAGATTTTTGTGAGAATTTTAAAATCCGAGATAAACAAATCAGTAACCCAAGGGCATCTTGAAACTGGATTGAAGGCCAATGTCTCATAGGATTCCAAAAGTCTCTCTTGGCCTAGCGAGATTAAATCCAAGACAACTGGAAACCAGATTACTTTTATTCTTGAAGACCTGTTTGTCTGTGACATTTGTGGTCTACGACATTTTAATGGTGGTCTTCTAAAAGGAGCTAGTTTATTCACCACCTGCTTTGTTTGTCCTCTGCCTCAGCTGCAGAGATCACCATCCCTACCACTCCAGTGGGCCTCGGACAAGCTTTTTGCCCATCCGATTGGTGAGCTGCAGATATCCAGTGTGGTCTAATGGTGGCAGGATGTCTGAGAATCCCAACTTTACTCTCGTTGGCCTTTTGTTTAAATGCATAAAGTGCCACAGTTAGCTGTAATGTTTACAATTAAATGGCAACTTCTAATAGTAATTTAAATATCTTGCATTTGTATAAACGTAGCTGTTTGATTTCTTTGCTCTAAGATGTATAGGGTATGTGATATTGGAGAGGTTGTTATCATTTTCCCTAACGTCTTGTGCTTCCTTCCCTCTCCTCCCCCGCCCCTTTCTTACTTTTAGGTGAATAATGCCACAGCGCGAGTGATGACCAATAAGAAGATGGTCACGCCATATGCAAATGGTAAGAGAGAATGTTTGCGCTAATCGGAAACGGAAAGTTTTCAGGGGTGGTGACAAACTCTACAGCCTCAAATTGAAGACCTTAGTACAAGGTCTCGTTGTTCCTTGACTACAGTGGGATCTCGGGCTGCTCAGCGCCTTTGAAGCTCAGGCTACTTATTTAGGTGCTTAATTGTGGATTTAGGAGCCCAACTTTAGGAACTCATTTAAAAAAAATCTTGGCCTTATTTTTAACTGTAACTATAACTCTCTCCTTGCAGCCAGGAAAGCTGGGGCACCAAACAGTTTGTCTCTCACAGAACTTGCCTATTGTCAACAGTTTTCCAAGGAACATGAATAAGGAATGACTCAGTTGTTTTGTGCAGTGAAGAACTCTGTCTTGATTCGAAGTCTTGGGTCTGTTGTCTACCAATCTCTCTGCAGCAACTCTATGTAGCATAGAAACAGCAATACACTTATTAAACAGTGCACGTTACGTGAAGAGGCTTTCCCTTATGAGAACTGAGCACCATTATACAGGATGCTGTATATTTTAAATCTCACCCCCCAGTGAAATGAAACGTGGAGTTTACGAAGTTGTCCTGGGACAGACTGAGGTACACAAAGTTGTCCTGAGACATAGTCAATGGTCCCCAGTTGCATTGAAAAGGTTCCCAAACAGCTTCTGTGCAGTAGCAAGTTAAGCGTACAGTAGATCGTGAGAGAGCATGGATTGGTGGTTAAAACAGAAGACTGGAAATCAGAAGATCTGGCTCCTATTCTTGCCTCATCTACAGATTTACTATGTACCCTTGGGCAAGTCACTTAATTTGCGTGTGCCAGTTTCCCAAGTGTGGTGAGGCTTAATGAATGTTTGTAAAGAGCTTTGAAATCCTGTGGTGGGAAGTCACTATGGAAGTGCAAAGTGGTCGTGTTGTGTTACCCAGTGAATAGGGACAGAGAATGTATAGGGTTACATTGTAATGACTTGTAGACCAGGGTGACTGGCAGGAACATCCTTTTGGTTTGTCAGCCCATAAAGTCTACATTCAAATAATGTAAAGGTGTATGGTATTTGGGAAGTTTGAATGTACTAGTTAGTGCTTTTCACTGCTATGTGAGAGAGACTAGGTTTAGGAATTAAAATCCATGTCTGTCTATCCACGTTCTTATCTTAGCACCCATCATCTTAGTCTCTTGCTCACAAAGTTGGCAGTGCACAGGCAATACGCCCAGTGAGGCAAAGAGGGTGTGCATGACATCATTCAGTATTACCCCCCAGCATATTAAGTAGTGACATTGTTGCGCTGTGATCAAATCATACCAGAAAGATGATTTATAAGACCTCAAAGGTGAGGCTGAGTAGTTAAAGTGTAGTAAGTTTCATAGGACTCCGTGGAGGAAGGATATGTGATATTTATTCGTAAAACCTGCATGGTTACCAAGTAAACAGATGAGGCCTGCCCTGAAAAGTAAAGACTTTTTTGTAGAAATCAGACCCGAGTCCGCCCTAATACCAGTTCTCTTCCCTTTTTGGTTAGAATGGGTGGAGACAAACAGGTTTTCCAGCTCTGCTCACTTGGGAAAAGTGCCTCAGTTCATATCCATTCTACAATGGCAGGTTTTTCACCAGGTTCATTATTTGCTAATTTAACCGTTGCTCTCTTGTGTATTTGTGCTGATGATTTTCAATTCTTGCCCATTGTACAGATTATATTAAATGATTCTCTGGGAAAGATTGCATCTGGGGGATGCAATGTGGAGAAAACAGCAAAATATAAATAAAATGGAGAAGAGAAAAGGTGGAATGAACAAACTTGTTTGTTTGAAATACTTTTGTGCAACATATTGTGTGTTTCAATTACCTGGGAAATCTCAACTCAATTGCCATGCGGTCTTTAGTGACACTCCAGTAAATATCATAGCCAGTGTATTTGAGACATAGGGGTGTAACATGACTTGCCTGAGATCACAGATTGAGCCAGGGTTTAGACACAGTTAGAATCTACAAGATACCCAATGAACATATAGAATAGTAAGAACTGACGGGAAGATTCACAGAGAGAATGAATCTTGTGGGCCAACTATGGGGATTGTAGTGAACATATGTATAAGGCAGTTGGCATTCTGCCCAGTTTTGTTTCTTATAGGTTACACCAGAGGTTACTATGCAGTGGATCATAGTCTATATCTGGACCCTGGCATTAGGAAAGATAGTCTGCCTCTATTCAAAAGCACAGGGACCTCGGTGGAAGCCATAGTGGGAGAAGTGCCTAAAGCGGAGTTTCACATGCAAAGCTCATTTTCCTCCCCTACCCTTTCCACTGTTTTTCCTGGTATGGACTTCAGCACTCATTGCCATCTTTGCTATTTCAGGTTGGAAATTGAGCCCTGTGGTTGGAGCAGTGTACGGCCCCGAGTTATACGCAGGTAGAACTTAAGTAGACACTTCCATTTCTGCCATTTAACTGCAGTGGTGTTTGTTTGTGTTCACAGTCTGCTGTTTCTTTATAACCTTTTGACGTTTTTTATTCTTTTTAAAACTAAATTAGCGTCCAGCTTTCAAGCAGATGTCTCGCTGGGCAATGACGCCGCAGTGCCCCTGTCAGGAAGGGGGGGTATTAACACTTACATTCCTTTAATCAGTAAGTAGCCCCAATTGGCCCCTGTATTGTTACTGTGCTTGAGTAAACAATGATCTGTTAGCCCTCTTCTCTCCAGCCTGTATGATATATACTTGAAAGGATGGGTCTTGTTGGGGACAGATTTGCCACCAACCAGAGCCCCCAGGCATGGTACCGGCCATGACCTTTCCATCTTGCAGTGTGTTTCCATGCTTGCTTTTGACTGGGGCTTCTGAAATGATAAGGAAGGTGCAGAGCAGGAGGGAGGGGAGTGTGAAGAGAGTGCCACTGCTTGTACTTCAAAACCAAAGAAACCAAACAGACAAATCCCCAAAGTACATATTATACAAGCTGCTAAACTGCGAGTCCACTGCAAGCCCCCTAGTGGCATGTGCCTGGAAGCACCTTGGGTTGAATTCGTGCCTTGCGACTGGCTCCTTCTGGGTATCTGTTATTGCATTGTGTTTGCAGCTGCCTCTGAGGTTTTGACCTAATTTGCCCTGAGCCAGTTTACTCCAGCATGAAGTGTAATAAAACAGGGCCCAATACACATGGAACCGGTTACTGGTCACATTTGCCAGAAGACGATGGGCTCTTGGTAAACTGGCACTTAATGGGGAATTTCTGCTGCCTTACATGGGGGTTATCCTGTCTTTCTGGCTTTAAATTGAACATGGGGAGGGAGGGGATGGCAAAGGGGAAGGGAAGAGGACAATTGACTGATTTAAGGGGCTCATGCTGAATTGTTTCAAAGAAACCAAACTGAAAAATCCCCAAAGTACATACTATACCATTTGGAAGAGTCGCCTGCTATATTGGTAGCAACTCTTTGTGCTTCTCGGACTCTTTCTAACCAGACTGCATGGCAGTGTCAAAATGGGGGCAGAGGGAAATTGTACCACGTTTGCAATGAACAAGGCATGACACAGCATTAACCCCTTGCATGCCAGGCCTCTCTGCAGCCCCTCTCTCCCTCTAGTGATGTAGCAGGAGGTACACTCTTTCTATGGGGCTGTAAGCATGCCCCTTTGCCGGACAGACGCGGAACATCCCATAGCTCTGGAGCCTATTGTATTATTTTGTTCAAAACAGATAGTTTTGAATTGGGCAGGAGTTCTGATCTCTCTCATCTTTCTCCTTATCTGTCTTTACAGTTCCAGGCTTCCCCTACCCAACTGCAGCCACCACAGCAGCTGCATTCCGGGGAGCACACCTGAGGGGTCGAGGACGAACAGTATACGGTGCAGTCCGGGCAGTACCCCCCACGGCCATCCCTGCCTACCCAGGGTAAGCACTGGATACCAAAACAGTGTGCTCTACGCCATGTTGAGAGGTAGCTGATTGGCCAAGGATAAAAATCAGAGCTCTGTTGGATGGTGAGAGTCAGGATGCACCAACTTCAGAGTTCTCTGCACCCAATGACACCGAAAAAAGACAAATCTAAAATCTTTTGGGTTAGATACTTTACACTTCATTTCAGTATCCTGACACTCTAGTAACTAAAGGCAACTGCCTAAGGTACCAGCAGGTTCCTTCTCATATGCATTAGTAGTTTGTCCATGTGGAATTCATCTAGCATTGACACTATGAAAAAGGACAAAGGAAGGGTCTCAAGTCTGTGGAGTGAGGCAGGTTCTGTTCTCTTCACTCCTTTGTATTTTGTTATCCAGGAGTGGGGAGTATTATCAGTTACCTTCATGCCTCACCATTTGGGAGTAGGGCACAGGAGAGCTAGTTACCCACAATGGATTTGCTTTCTTTGTTGGAGACAGTTTAAAAAGGTTTAAAACAAAGATCAGTCAAGTCCATTTAAATTAAGGTGGGGGAGAAGAGGGAGTATAGGGAAAATGAAACGGCAACATACTTCGAATAATAAGAATGATATGAAGTACTGATGGACGTGTGATCTAGCATCCTTCACCATCTGATTTTCATTAGTCATGCAGTGGAATGAATTCCGTAGCAACAAACTATTCTGTTGTTTGAAAGGTGTAAATTGCTGGATTTATTTGGGTTGTTTGAATCTGAGGATGCTTCATTCACATTGCTTACCCCTGTAGCCTGTTTTCCCGGTTCTCAAAGCAACATCCTCACATTTTCACAGAGGGAATCTGAGTGAGAGAGAATCCTCCCAAAGAGCAAGAAATTTGGACACTAACTCCCATTTCTCCTCATTAAGCCAGCTATGGAGAGGGAGAGCATAGACTATAAGTCTCCTAATACCACAGTACATTTGGACTTTGCCCTCGGATGTACTGATGAGCTTGGGAGACCTTGTGTAATAGATTAAGATGAGGGTTACTGTGCCCTTTCTTTGTAGAGTCCAGTCTGGCATTTAAAATAGAGCTCAATGAAGCAAGTTGGAGTAGCCAGACATCCATCTAACCTACAGCAAGAACTTGTAGCAATAATTTGAACTGCTTTGCATCTTACATTAGGCAAATAAATATTTTGGACTTAGTACATCCAGTGACCCGGGGTGGGGAAACTGTTGCCTGAACACATGGGGATTCACAAGGTGTTCTTTTTGCTGAGTTTTCAGATGATCATCCCTCTTACACAGATCCGTCTCTTTCCACTGCCGTTACAAGTTTATATCCTATATTCTCTAATCCTGGCCTCTGACCTACAACCTCTGTCCATCTTTGTTACTGTAATAATGACCCAGTCCTGTTTTATCAGGAAATGCTCCAGAGTGAAGCACACAAGCAAAACTGAGCTAAGTGCTACCATCTAGAAGGACTTTTTTATCCTGTTGTAGGAAGGACTTTTATTCTTTATCCCTGATAGTAACGGCTAGAGCATTCCTAGCAAGAGGCTGTCATCAGTGGTACACTGGGAGAACACTCCTTATAGCCTTTCTGCACTTATGATTGATTGGTTAAATCCAACCCCATCTTTGTATAAAGGAGTTATTTACATTTGGAATACAGGCCATGCACCAGTGACCATCCCTTCTAAATAATGTCTCATGACTGTATTTACTTGCAATTCATTCAGTATGTCTGACGCCACAGATTGATCTCATATGTCTTCATGTTCAGTGAACTGTCCAGCAAACAATTGGAAGACAGCAGTGAACAAGCTGCACTCACAAATGATCCTGAATTGTGCTAGACACAAACATGAGCTTTTAATTAATACATTTGTTGTTGTCATAGACTGGGTCTCCAACATTGCATGTCTTACAGAGGAAGGTGGTTCCTCATTGTAGAGTTATAAACTGCTCCACACATTTTAGTTATAAAAAAACAGTAGGAGAGAAACAGTATTACAACTGAAGTTACATCAGGCCACTTTTGACCTTGAATGCTTAGTGTCATGCATACATTCCTGGCACCAAATCATGCATCAGTTACTTCCCCCTACCCTTTTAATGGAAAGATGAGACCATGAAATCAAGAACCAAGCCTTGAGTGACTAAAATAAAGTGGATGCTTAGGAAGAAGACGTTCAATAAAACTGAAAGGTAGAAAATTCAAAGCTGATAGTAGAAAATACTTTTTCAAAAAAAAAAAAAAAAAAACAATTATTTTGTGGAAATAATTGCCACAAGATAATCATTGAGGCTTAGAGTTTGGCAGGATTCAAAAAGGTAAGACATTTAGACGGATAACAAGAATAGGGATTGCCAGACTGGATCACGCTCAAGGTCCATTTAGCCCAGTATCCCGTCTCTGATAGTAGTCAGATCCAGATGCTTCAGAGGAAGGGGCAAGAAACTTCCTAATCCCTAGTAATTACAGATTTGGTTTAAGACCTGAAGCATGAGGTTTAAAAAAATATGCATGAATGTGCATTTTAATACTGCTAATTGCAAGATCATACATGTAGGGACTAAAAACATAGGTTACACATACAGCCCCCCATCCTATATCTTGGAAGGCTGTGAACCAGAAAAACCTTTAGGGGTCAAGGTCAGAAGTGAAAGTAAGCGGTCCGGTCCGGCGTACTGTCAAGTGTCGGTACGCCATGCCGGACTGGACCGGCTTCCCCAGGCCGTCGATTTAAAGGGCCTGGGGCTCCTGGCAGCGGCTGGAGCCCCAGGCCCTTTAAATTGCCACCAGAGCCCCTGGGTGGCGGAGCTGGCTCAGGCGGCGAGTTAAAGGGCCCTTTAAATCACCGCTGGAGCCCCTGGATGCCGCTGCTACCCCGGGGGCTCCGGCAGTGGGGCTCAGGCGGAGATTTAAAGGGCGTGGGCCTCCAGCTGCTGCGGGGAGCCCCGGGCCCTTTAAATTGCCAGTGGAGCCCCGTTGCCAGATCCCCAGGGTAGCGGCAGTGGACCAGGGCTCCAGTGGTGATTTAAAGGGCCAGGGGCTCCCAGCTGCCACTACTGCAGCAGAGCCCTGGGGTAGCAGTGGCAGCCGGGAGCCCCCGGGGCTCCGTCGGCGATTTAAAGGGCCCGCGGCTCCGCTGTGGTCAGGAGCCCCTGGCCCTTTAAATCACCACCGGAGCCCTGGGCTGCTGCCGTTACTCCAGGAGCTCGGGCAGCGATTTAAAGGGCCTGGGGCTCCGGCTACTGTGGGGAGCCCCAGGCCCTTTAAATCATCGCCAGGGCTCCCAGCCGCCGCTACCGCAGCAGAGCCCTGGGGTAGCAGCGGCAGCCCCAGGCCCTTTAAATCACCCTCTAGCCCCGGGGCTCCCAGCTGCCTGGGATTTAAAGGCCAAACCTCTTCTTGTTGAGTCCCCGCCCCCTGCTCAGGACTCCGGAGTACCGGTAAGTCCTTTAAGTTACTTTCATCCCTGGTCATGGTGGATAACCAGCTGAACATGAACTCACTGTATAATGTGGGGACTAAGAGAGCAAATGGAATCCTTGAGTGTACAAGCAGGAGAATATTGAGTAGTAGTAGGGAGGTGATATTACCTTTGTATAAAATGGTAGTAAGACCATTACTGGTATACCGTGTCCCTGTCTAGTGGCCTTGCTTTTAAAAGAAAGTTGGGAAATTAGAGAAGGCCCAGAAAAGAGCTTCTACAAGAATTGATTCAAGGTCTGAAAAACATGTCTTACTAAAAAAACTCAAAACTAAAAAAGCTCAATCTGTTTAGGTTAACAGAAAGAAGGTTAAGAAGTGATTTGATCACAGCCTATTAGAGAACGTACCTATGTGGAGAAAGAATTTATGATAGTACAGGGCTCTTTAATACAGCAGACAAAGGCATAACAAGATCCAGTATTTGGAAGCTGAAACTAGACAAATCTAAACTAGAAATAAGGCACTTTTTTATTTTATTATTTATTTATTTATTTGGTAATATTACTTTTTTTTGGCAGTGCAGGTAATTAACCACTGGAATAATTTACCTCGGGATGTGATGGATTCTTCATCTTCTTCTGTGCTGGGCCCTATGTGTATTCCACACGTGGGTACACATGCGCACCATGCAGCTGAATCTGGAAGTTTTTCCAAGCAGTGTCCGTTGACCTGCACATGCGTAGTATCTTCCCTTGTGCTGCCGACTGAGGATATAAGGGGTGGTGCAGGTCAAAGTGGAAGTCTTTCTAAAAGTTATAGGCTTGAAGCAGAAACCACTTGGTGAAATTCTAAGGTCTGCGTAATGCAGGAGGTCAGAGTAGATAAACATTGTGGTCCATCTGGCCTTAAAATAATATATAAGTATCCCTTCAAAAATTTGTTTGCAGTAATGAATGAATAAATCTGGATATTCTTGCTATCCATATAAATGTCCAGTCCCTTTTCAAATCTTGCTAAGTTTTTAGCCTCAGTAACCAGAGTTGTTCTAGTAAATGCTAAGAGGGAAGGAAAAAATACCAAGAGTTTTGGAAGGGATTTAAACCCTCAAATTTCAGGGTATAAGCCAATCTCAATTTATTAGGGGTTACAGAGGAGAACTTTCTCTAGTGACAAGTTATCCCACAACATGGATTCTTGTACCTTTTTCTGAAGCAGCCAGTGCTGGCAACTGTCAGTGATAAGATCCTAGACTAGATGGACCATTGGTATAATCCAGTATGACAATTCCTATGAACTCCAAAATATTTTTACCAAAATGGTAACCTATTCATAAAACAATCACGTTCTCTGTCAAGTGTTTACCCTTCATGCAGGAGTAATAATAAAACACACTTGACGACAGAAAATCTAACAATTTAAGTCACGGCCCCAGAAGCCAAACTTTTGTGGTTTTAGAGTTTGGTTCCTACAAACACCCTATGGCTCACTTCTTCCTGCTGAGGTATATCATCTTTTCTCTTCATCTCCACATCTAGTGCACTTAGAGACCAATGCAACTCTGTCCATGGGGGGTGGATTGCACCTATCTTGGAGTAGACCATATTTTACCAAAAGACTTTACTTGTAGCTAACGCTGCTCCATTATTTTTAATAATAGCTTACAGTCTGCTTGCAAGATATCCTGGCCTCTCTCTGTGTACTTTACAATAGATGGGTGTTTTAATCAGGGTGTCAGGATCTTGGCAGCATTTTACACTCCAGCTGATGCCACACACAAAATTACAGCTAATGTTCCCTACCTCTTTCTAGCTTGTGGTAATGCTATTGGTAAGTTATACACATGCACCCATGGGTCTCAAAGGTGGTGGAGATAATGCTTTTTAAAGTGTGGGTGACTTAGCACTGAGCTGTCCAGAGGACAAAACAGGAGAAAGTTGTGTAATATGAAAGCATGTGTTTATAACGGGGGGGGGGGGGGGGGGGGGGAGTGGTGGCCTGGAGTGTATACCCTTTTGTCCTTCCTTGTCCTTCCCCAATTTCCATCCCCAAAGCAAGCTACATTACAGCCTTACACTGCCAAATATTCTGGTAAGAGTGGCTCTTTGGGAACCCCAGACCCTGATTTGACATTTTTGCAGCTTGAAGTTCTGAGAGAAACTAATAGTGATCAATAAAGCCAAAGAGAGCACCATCCCATCCAAGCCCTTCCAGTTGCTCCTCTCTGCTGTGGAATGTGTCGTTACTATCAGGGATGATCCCACTGCACCTTTCAATTCTTGAACCTTGGACCAATCACTTAACCTTTTTAGCTCATTATCTCTGCTTGTGAAAGCAATGCATTGTGGGTATTTTTGGTTTTTTCTTTTTAATTATATTTCTCCGTGTTTACTTTGATCAGAATTGATTGACTTGTTTTCCTGAGGTGTTGCATCGGTTCTTTAAGATGCTGAATAATAATACTTTGCATGCTTGTGTGATCAGCCAAATCTTATCGCATGTCTAATGTGCAGGGTAAAAACAGGTGATGTATGGATATCAGAAACAGTCATGCAGCCCTGTAAAACTCAACATACAGAATTATACATAGCTTTCTCCAATGTGCTTCTGACTTAGGTGGATTCTAGCCCTTGTGGGACTGCTTCTAAAGGGCTTCTTTAGTCCATGTGAAACCCACTCCATGAAGCCAGTTTTTCCATGTGTTTAGGGAGTAACTAAAGTAATTCCAGGATCATAACCAGAGTGGAGGCTCCTAAATCCGTTTTTCTCTTCTTCAGGGCATCAGGTCTTTCTGAGTCTATTTTTATTATACAATATGAAGGCTGTTTCCCCCTCACCCTATGCATACTGTCCCGTCCCTCTCCCCCTCTCCCCCCCCCCCCCATGCCATGGAGGATGACATGGGGCCGCATGGGTACGTGCGCACACACATTCTCTTGCTGATTCGCTCCTGCCAGAAAGCCCAGGTTGTGGATTCATACATCACCTGCCTGTGTAAAACGCATGTGCATGCTGCCGTCCTCAATAACCGGAATGTGTTTTCTGTTCTTTTTGTTTTTGTTTTGTTTTTGTTTTTTGTTTTTGTGTGGATTTTCTGCAGTGTGGTTTACCAGGACGGATTTTACGGTGCTGACCTCTATGTAAGTACACACACCGGAGCCTTCTCATCCCCAACCTTCGACAAGCCAGCCTTTTTTTTTTGTTGTTGTTGTTTGTTTATTTGGTTGGTTTGATTTGTTTTTGTTTTTTTAAATATCATTTTCTTTAATTTTCTTCTTCCTTGTGGATATATATATTATATATTTAAGAATGCAAGCATGCTTCTCTGTCACTGCGCTTGCCCCTGGGTGCAAGACCTAAGCCTATGGGTTTTCTGATCATTGCCAGGGTCAGTTTACTGGGTGTCCTCTCCCCACATGCACACTGCTACTAATCAACCTGAGAGATGATTAGCAAATTAAAATTTCTCTCAATACTTCTCTCATTTGCATAATTTGGATATAAAAATAACAGGACTGGTTTAGCCTCAGATGTTCCCTTTCCCTCTCCCCTCCCCCTTCTTCTCCCCTCTTGGGGCCCTTTCAGGCTTGATTTGTGCACCATGCACTAAGCTAAGTGAGCTCTGTGTTTACAAAAGCTCGTGTACCATTGGGATGTGGATGTCACTCCTCTGGAGAAGACATGGGGCTGATTAAAAATGGAGTCTGAGATACTGGAGTGAAGGTTGGCATCTCATTTTGCTAGTTGAAATGGTACCTAACTAGAATAAGGGTTCTCTTTCTTCTCCCTAGGGGAGTTGTAGAGCACGTATATGTGAGGATGTTTAGATGGAAGAGTCAGCAGCCTCCTGCATCCTGGTAAATTTTTCAAGCACCGAAAAAGGCTTTGCCCAATCATGTGACTTCACCAGCATATCTGTATCCAGAATTCCTAGTGCACTGATGTTTGAACTGATTGAGGGTGGTGTTCCTAGAACATAGCGTTGGGCGGGGGTTCTGATTGGTAGGTGAGGAGAGCAGTTTTCCTTTGGATGGAAAGTTTCATTATAATAATCACACTATAGGAATGTGCTCTCCAGACCAAAGAACTTTAAATTCACTGTCTCCACCCTCATCCTGCTCAAACTATCAGGCTCCAGCAAAGCTGTCCCTTAAATAGGTGGAGATGTATCTTTGGAGTTTCAAGATTTTTGTCTTGTTTGTGGGCATAGTGGCCAGAATAGCTGAACTTGGTTTCCATACTGCTTAGGAGATGGTGCCCCTAACATCCAAAGATATACATCTAGAAGTTGGTTCCTGGGTAATGGATAGGGTTGCCTTTGGGCTTCTCTGGTCTATATGGAGCTTCAGACCTTATAAAGACACTTTTCCCAACCCAACAGTTAGAAAACATTCTATCTAAACACAGAGGATCTTAGTGTTATGTATATACTTTGCCTGCCTGCAAGTAAACTCTCTCACACATGCTATCACATGTACCTGCCTGCACACATCCATGCACATGAATTTCCTGATTCACACACGTGCTCTTGCACATATGCTCACCTAGAAATTGACCTGCCTGGTCAAGTGTTCCATGATAATACTTCTTCAGGATGTAGGAGAGAGTTCTGTTTTTTCTCTGTCACTCCTAAAGCATTACTCTAGTCTATATAGATCAGCGAGTTTGGGGCTGACCATGCAATGACTAAGCAGGTAAATGGGCAGCTATTCTGTGCTTGGTGGCTTCTCTTGCACAGTCTGGCACATTAAAGCCTTGTTGAGAGGGAAATGTTGACTGGGGTTATCACCTGATTCTTTTCAGAAAGTTCGTTCAGATCTTTAACTTGCACCTTTGATTCATAAAAGGGGCTCATTTAACATCTTAATACCTTGACAGTGACTTTAATAGTACAGAGAATCCCCACACCCACCTCATGTTGCACTCCAGTTTCAGCATTTAATGTGTCTAAGCTCTAAAAAGGGACTAGAACCCTCAGATAAAACCATTTATTTGACATCTTGCTATAACAGTTCAGGTTCCACTAATGGGAAAACAGGAATGCAATATAGGGCATCTCTGAAAATAGGTTGGCCAGGTACATCCCTTTACTTTTTATTGCTAGAGTTCTCAAGAGAGATACATCTCAGCCCGAACTTCTAAGTTACCCCACTTTCCACTGTGGATTGGCACAAATTGAATGGGTGCTGATGCCTCATATCCCACTGGATTGTATTTGTTTAGTTGCTATATGGGGGCTGTCCTAAGTTATAGGATGAAGGAACAGGGTTCTTCAGCCACTGATTGCTGATTTTGAGAAGAGGATTCCTTAGCTGTTGGGGTGATGGAAGTTAAGGTGAAGAGCCCTCACACCTGCTGAACTGGTAGGGGTGGCTGAGGAAAGCAGGGGGGAGAAGGACCTCCAGCTGGCAGGATGGGGTGAGTAGGGGGAGAAGAGGGTTGTTCCAGGCTTTGGCTGCTCTTCTTTCCCACACAGGTATCATACGCTTTGATTTGGTCTTCCTCTTCCTCCTCCCTCCTCTTCTTTTCTGGGGCAACCATCCTGCTAGCCACTTTCTTCTATTAAAAGGGCTGTTCCATCTCTTGTTGGACTCATTCCTGTCTGGCAAAATAACTGAATTTATAAAGTAACCTTCCCCAGGGTCGGTGTTGGGGGCTCCATTTTGGCCATGAGGAAAGATGATGCTTCTCCTACAAATGGGGTCAGTCTGGGACAACAAACCACCCATAAAGACCACTCCCATCTATGAAAAGCGTGCTTGCATCCACTGGAAAGAAAAGGCTGGTGAGCCCCTCTGTGGGCTGTGTTTGTATGATTGTTTCTTTCCACAGCTGTGTTTTTTGAACTGCTCTTCCTGTGTTCTGTTATAGAATAGTCTTACAGGAACCAATCATTAGCGCTAAAATACCTCAGGTAGGAGTGCCAGTGTGACCTGCCAACCAATCAGATTGTGGATTGCAGTGGAAAAAAACTGAATTATACTAACCATTCCAGCGCCACGTTAGAGATGGGAACAGAGGCTTTTTTTAGGACAGTGCAGACTTGTGAGCGTGTGATTAAAGGTCCTGCTACCTCTGGGCTGCACGTGTTCAGGTTTTACACCAAGTGGCTTTTCATTCCAAAAATTAAGTGGAAGGGTTAACAAAGGTCATGCTTGTCCCATTACTATGTAGGTTCACCTGGTACAGTGAATGCTGTTGTTCTATCACCTCTTTCAGGTCACCCCTGCCGATCCAGAGTGCTTACCTGCCAGCTTTCTAATACAGACATCCTAGAAATCAATTCCAGCCCCTTCTGCTTTTTAACCTTCAGTTATAGGGGCATTGGGGAATGGAGAAAAGACGCGCCAGGCCTAGAAAACAAAGGGTTCCTAAAATTGGACTTGCAACCCCAAAATAGATAGGGTAGTGAGTATATAGACACACTCATCTGCATGGACTGTCCTTTTCTTCATGTTTCTGGAAATACCTCTAACACCAAGAGGTATGCAGGTGCTCCATAGTACTGAACCTGAGCAACACGCTTCTCTGCTCGCTCGCTCTGTCCTCTGCCACTCCAGAGAAAGGGCACTTGCTAATATGCCTGAATAATAAGGCACTGAAAGAGGAGAGGGGAAGCTTGTTGCAAGATGTAATTGGATTTCCTTATGGTCTGTTTAGTTTATGATTACCCCATTTGGCTCTTATGTGTGGAAGAGAGTGAGTGTTTTTTGTGCTGAAGAGCGCAGTGTAG
This sequence comes from Trachemys scripta elegans, assembly GCF_013100865.1. Classification (NCBI taxonomy): domain Eukaryota; kingdom Metazoa; phylum Chordata; order Testudines; family Emydidae; genus Trachemys; species Trachemys scripta. Next base: position 93,238,959 of record NC_048298.1, read on the forward strand.
GCAACTTGAAAACACTTGCTATCTGCCTTTAGAATCTTCAGTGGACAGTTGAAATGTTGCTTCAGTCAGACAGCAGCTTCATACTTAACATCAGTTATCAAATAATTTTCAGGTACTTGCAGCAGCAAACTAATACATTTTGGCAAATTTTGGGGATGTTTTGACTTATCCTTCTGTTGCTGGGTCATGGCTGGTATCTGCTTACCTTGGTCCTCTGGCCCTCAGAAAAGTAGTTTGAGGTCAGGGGACGTCTGTCACACACCTAGGAAAATCCAATCAGATTGACAAATGAGGACAATGGAATCAGCCTGTAGGGCCCTCCATATAGCCACAAAAGAGGAGAGGTTCATTAAAGACAACTTCTCTCAGCACTTGAGACATACTGAGAGTAAAAGAACTCAAATGAAGCTAATCTGCACTTCGCCAAAGCAGTGCTTAGACTGTCCTCATCTGTCTTCACACATCTCCCTCAACCCAGCCAAAATAGTGTGTGCTCTAAAGACCCATACCTGCTGTAGAAGGGCCTTCTCTTTGCAATTGATTGCACACTAAATACATACAGCCCTTCTCCTTGCCCCCTCCCTTCTTGTGGCAGAGCTTTGTTACTGCCTTGTTGGTAGGGAGGTGTCTGACATCACATTCTCACAAGAAGTCCAGACCCATTCATTTATTTTGACACACAGTTTGGAGGTTTTTTTTAAAAAAAAGCTAACTAGGTTGAGGGAGATTGCACAGCTGCCTTGGGTATTTAGGGACTATGCCATTGAAGGGTAGGGTCCCTCTGCAGCACTAGAGAAATATGGAGCAGTTATTCAGGAGCTGTCTTTTTCATTGGATGACATGAACATGCAAGTTCAGTGAAAATATCCTATAGTGACGCAATTTAAATACGCTACAATCCCTGATGAGAGTGGCATCAGAAATCATTGGGGGTACGCCCCTGTGAGTGGGTTAATGGATTAGCTTTTTACTTCAGACAAAGTTGTGCATGGGCAGGAATAGCAGGATGGAGACATTGTAGGTGCTTTGGACAAGCTGTGTGGGATCTGAAATGCATTGACGGAGCTATGTGTGGGTCATGGGTTTGGAAAAGCAGGGGTTGCTGCTGAGGAAGGAATCTCCCACAGAGCTTCCCCTTGCCTTTTACAAGTCCTAAAACTCACCAGAAATTATTAAGGAATGAAAAGGAGTGAGAAATGGGACCTCTTATTTTTCCCGTTTTGGTGTATTCGGACCTGCTTAGGTAAAGCTAGATATATCCAGATGTCTGAATCCCCAGAAGCGGTCCTTGCTCAGGAACGTATCATAGTGATGTTAGTCCCTGTTTTCTGTTTTATTTATTGTACACACATAGAATATGTAAACAGCTCCAGATCAAATAGGTCTGATTATGTGTGTATATACATGTATCCTTTAATTTTTTTTTAATTAACAGTAGCTTCCATTTTGCATCAGTGCATGGTTAAGACCAGTACACATGTCAGCTGTTTCTTAACTTCATTTCTCCAATGAAATATTTCTCCTGTTTTTTGTTTGTTGTGCAGTCGGCTGAAGAAATGTTAACATCTCGCTCTAAATCTCTCAGTGGAGTCTCTGTTCCCTTCTCTGATATAACAGATGGGTTATTGCTTGTTATAATTATTAACATTGTGGTGTGGGCTAGGGCTAGGGTGGGAGATGTTTTTATTTTGGGGCGGGATGCGGGGATTGTTAAGGTTTGGAATGTTAACTCCAGTGGTGACTGACTGTTTCCGTAATAGCAGGTCGTTGTGGCTGCACGCTCTAGTAATTGAGGCTGTGTACTTCACCGAGCTTGTGGTAGAGCCTAGGACAAACCGCTGTCCCAAGAGAATGCTGGGATAGATAGAACTAGCCAATATGAGTCTGAACGTGGTGATTTTGCTGGTTGTTTTAGCTCCAGATGTCAGCATGCTTAGTTTTTAATTTGATTAATAGATGTTACGCCATTACCTTTCCCACACCTGATTCCAGTCCCTCTGTCCCTTTTCCCGTTATATGACATGTAAGTTAAAAGAGAATAAATGAAAACCTTTTTTGGTTTCAAACTGCATCTTGCTGTTATGTTCATAATAACCTCCACTCACATTAAACATTAAACTGCTGATCTCCCATGTGGCTAGTAAATGTTCGGGAGAGTGAGAATCTGGGCACATTCTGATGCAGGCTGCCCTGCATGTGATACTAACTTGCGGAACTGGGTACATTTTGCATCTGTCTGAACATTAGACATACCAAGAATTCAGGAATCTCATAAACTAGGAGAGTACAGTGGTGATGTCCATTTGAAGTTTTGCTTGCATTTGCTGGGGAAAGTTAATATGGATAAACTGAGTGTACCTCGGGCACCCTCTCTCTTTCATGTTTGGGGATCAGCAATAAAGTATAAAAACCCAGCAAATTTAAGCGGCGGGACTAAAAAACAGCCAGCTAAGAGTGGGAGAGTAAAAGCAGTGACATCACACCATTTTAAAAAGATGATGTAATGTTTAATGGGTGAAGATTTGCAATATGCTGTATCTCATTAACAGGAAGATCCTAACTTACCCATCCACATTATATCTTCATCTCCTCCAGAGTAAGAAAGCATCTGCAAACTTGTCTTCCATTCAGCTCCCCATCCTTCATTCCAAGTAGCTCCACTAAGGCAGTGGAAACAAAATTAAAGCCATTGCCTCTTTTTAAAAAGAAAACTTTGAGACAAACTTCACAAGGAAAAGGATCATGTATTTTCCCTCAGATTGAATATGAGCTTGAGTTTTTGCCTTTGCCCTCCTCTGGACAAAAAATGTGTCGGCTAATGATGGCAAAGTTGTCATTAACCCTACATAAGGCCAGTTTTTGGTCCTACACAACTGCGTAAATGTTGAAAACTGTCTCTGGGGTTTTCTGGCTTTAGTAATGGCTCCCTTTGATTCAGAATCACATAGCACAAACTGGAGTCACTGGCCATATTGTCCCCATGGCCATATTGTCCCCATATGGTTAATAAAAGCCATGTTCAAAGTTATACAGTAAATCAAGCTCATTATCCTGGTTTCTGACAGTAGAAACCTCTTCAGATGGGCCTTTGTCTCCATTCTGAGCAGGAATATACCTTCAGTCCATAGGTTACCTTTAATTGCCCCATGAAAGATATAGAAAGCCACTTGCCTGACTACTCAGGTCTCTCTCAGCCCAGAGAAGGGGGAAAAGGAAGGAACTGCCTGTCTCTCTGCTTTTCAGGAATTCCACTCAGAGACCCACAAATCTACCTTTGGCTCAGGATTTAGGATGAATTTTGCCAATTCCCTGGGAGCTGTAACTAACTTTCTGAACAGCCTCCTGTGATCTGTAGCATCCCAGCATCTTTTAAAAGGCTTCTATTTATTCTCAGAGCAACTATAGCATGGACAACAGCAACAACACAAGCTTCCCTGACGTAATGCCCAGAGGTCCCCAACATGCCTCAGCCTTACTTTGAGGGGCCAACCCAAAGTGGAAAAAAGGCTAGTTAGGTCTCTCTAAACGTTTAATCCTTGCTGCCTCTGCCAAGAATGCCAGTTAGTTGCACCTGGTTCAGTTTCTGGGAGTTTCACTAACTGATCATTCTTTTGTGTATCTGAACCAGGTAATATCTAAACTTCTTGTCCCTCTCACAGCAAAGAAACAAAAGCAGGAGTTTCCCTGGGTGATTTTCTTTCTAAAGTGCATATTGCTGGAAAAGAGAACACCTTGTTATGTTCCTTTGCCCGCAGCCCACACCTCTCTACTTAGGCAGCTTCCCCCAACTCTGGCAGAGGGGCATATAGGGGTATAACAGCCAAATTTAGCTCTCTTCTGTCCTGGTTTTCCCCTCCTCAACACCAACTGTAACTTCCCACACGAATGATCATATGAGATTTCCTTCAGCCTATGCCTTTCACTAAACTGCCTACTGAGGGGTAGAACATAGAGGGGTTAGAGGGTGACTCTGTTGTGATGGATGTAACATGGGAGCTGATGCAGTTTGAAACACTTCCTCTCCTTGTGGTGTGTGTGAGTTTTGCTTTCTGTTGGTGGACAGGTATCTGTAAAGTCAGTTCTCTTTTTCTCCCGCAGGGTGGATATGCAGCCTACAGATATGCACAGCCTGCTACTGCAACAGCAGCCACGGCCGCTGCCGCCGCTGCAGCAGCTTACAGCGATGGGTATGTAAGGAGGAATGGCAAGCCTGATGTGCTCAGGGGTTCATGGAGTACTGCTACTCCATTTAAATACTCCTCTACCTCATTACTCTCGCTCGTCTCCCCCCTCCTCCCCAAAAGCGCGCGCGCGCACACACACACACTCTCTCTCTCTCTCTCTCCCCATTTAGAGGAAAATGTCCAGTTGACCATTCCAGGCTTGGGCTCTGTAGCTGTCCGATATATGGGATAGGGCACTAAGCCTGGTTTCTCCCTTACCCCTTTGGTCTTCTGTCAAAAGAGACAACGTGGTTTTATGGTTAGGGTCAGGTACTGGGAGTCAAGAGACATGATTTATATTCCAATTTCTTTGTTCCGTGACTGTGGGTAAGTCACTGAATCACTCCGTGCCTCAGTTTCCCCATCTGTAAATGGTAAGAATTACCATGTAAAGTAGTTTGACATCCTTTAATGAAAACTTCTGTATATGTGCAAGGAATTATTCAAATTATTATCAGAGTGAATGTCGTAAGGTCTTTTATCTCCCTGTACAGTGAAAATTGCATATTAATTCAAATGCATGATGTGACTTTTCAGCCTTACTAGAGCTGGGGGAAAATTTTCTACCAAAACTTTTTGGGGGTGGGGATGTCAAAAAGGCAAATTCAGTGACACCAAAACATTTCATGAATTTGTGTTGGTTTCACCAAATTGTTTTGGCCAACTCTCCTCCCCCGCATCCCTCCCAAAAATCTGAAAAAATCTAAATGTTTTGTTTTGACATTTCAAAGTGAAAAGTTTCATTTTTGGTGTCAAAACCACTTTTTATTTTGAAATTTCCTTTGGTTTTGAAAATGCAAAAACGTAAAGAAAAAAACTTAAAGTCAAAACAAAAGGTTTTATTTGACCTGAAACTAATTTTTCCAATTTTTTTGGAATTGCCAGCAAACTGAAAAATCTCTCATTTATCCCTCTCAAAACTTGCATTCCTATCTTCATATGCTGGACACGTCCTCTCTCCCTTCCAATTAGCTGCTGTAATCATGGCAGCTGCCCTAATACCAGTAGTTGCCCTCCTCCAAAATTGCACCACTAGATGTAGCGGGGGCACTAAATGTGATGCCAGCTGCTCTCACCACGCTCCTGCTAATTGAGATTATGGCTTTTGTGTGTCCCCTCCTTGCAGGCCTTTCTCCCATCCCATCTCATACAATGTATCCATAGATTCTCTCTGGAGTGGGGCTGCCTCAAGCAGGTGTGTGTGTGTGTGTGGGGGGGGGTGGCACAACACCATCCCCCACCCCTTCTTCTGATCAAAGAGCAATATCTAAATCCCTCTGTGCAGTGACATTTTTTCTTTTCCCCCTTTCCTCAGTTATGGCAGGGTGTACACAGCAGACCCTTATCACGCCCTTGCCCCTGCCGCTAGCTACGGAGTTGGCGCTGTGGTAAGTATGATTTTCTTTCTATCCTCCTGCCATTTCTCTCATTCCTACTATGGCGAATAGCTGCCCAGGGCACAGGAGCTGCTGAGAGTCTCTATCAACCACCTTTTCTCTTTAGTCAAGAGGCCTCTCACTGCAAGGAAGCTCTCCAGCTAGTCCATGCCCACTTGTCTGTATTGCCTGACAGATCTGTTACTGCAGTTGGAGATGAGCAGTGTCTTATTGTTCTGGTGCTTAGGAAGGGGATGGGGAGAGAAAAAGGTGATATCTGATAGTGTGGCTTTATTATTACTATTTATATGACCATTGCGCCTAAGAGCCCTAGTCATGGACCATGATCCCATGTGTTTGGTGTTGTACAAACACAGCAATAAAAGATGGTCCCTGCCCTGAGGAGCTTACAGTCTAACCAGACAGCACAGAAACAGGGTGGGGGAAGGGGTCTCACACACAATTAGAGTGAACAGTGTGTTGGTGGCAAACAGCAGGTTAGTGCTGTGACTCTTTGCCTTATTTTGGTGGGTACAGTTAGGATGGGATAATTAAAAGGAAGGACGAGGGGGACATTGAAAGGAAGGGAGATGAGGGGAATAGGGAAGGGGAGAAGAGGGGAACAGGGGTGATGCTGAGGCAGAGAGACTGTGAGGGAAGGGGGAGGGTTGGAGCCAACAGCCAATCAGCACAGGGCAGAAAAAGTGCATTCAAACCTGCAGAAAGTTCTCCAAGGATACGTCTACCATGTAGTGAAAAACCCGCGGCACTGAGTCTCAGAGCCCACGTCATCTGACTTGGGCTGCAGGGCTATAAAATTGCAGCATAGACGTTCGGGCTTGGGCTGGAACCTGGGCTCTGAGACCCTCCCACCTTGCAGGGTCTCAGTGCCTGGGCTCCAACCCAAACCTGAATCTCTACGCTGCAGTTTTATAGCCCTGCAGCCTAAATCCTGTGAGCCTGAGTCAGCAGACCTGGACCAGCCATGGATCTTTTATTGCAGTGTAGATGTAACCATAAGGACCAAAGGTCTTTGATTTGTCTGTTTCTGCCCTTAACCAGCCCTGCTCTGTAGCTTTCTCCCAAGCCCACATGAGGGGAAGGGCAGAGACACACACCTAGTCCTAGTGTCCCCAGACTGCGTGGGCGGTCTCCCCTACACAATTCTGAGGGCAGGAGTACCCCCAGCTGGGCCCCATTGTACACCCTGGCCCTCGCTTTGGCTGCTTCTGCTTCTACTGGATGGAGTCTTTGGAAACTGTTGTGGCAAAGCTTGAAAGTGCAAGGCATCCTCTCACCGCCACTTACCTTAACTTTAAAAACTGTGTTGCATGCAAAGAATACTAATTCTTGGTGAGGGAGGTAGAATAAGGTCTTGTCTCTCCTGGCCCCTCAGAGAGCTGCCAATGGAGCTGTTGTTGCTGGTTCCCCTTGGCACTAGAATGAGGTTGCTGAGGAGCAACACAACGATTGGCTGTGTGCAACCTGTCAGCTATGGCAGAATGAAAGTCAGGAAAAAATTAGGCCCTCAGTGCCACCTTTGCACCCATTGCCTTCAGTGGGTTTCCACAGGTGTCAGTGCGTGGGACTTAGTATACCATTGTTTTGTACAAGAAGGAATAGATTCCAGTTCCATCACTCAGCTCTGCAGGGCTCAGAGGAATAAAAAGTAGCAAAAGCTTATCTGGTTAGTAAAGTCAGATCTGACTCTGATACATACACCGAGCAGGCTAGCTGAGGTAGAAGGAGCCATTTTTCTGCCCCTGCATTGCTCTGTAAAGCAAAGCAGAACTATATAGGAAAGATGGCAGGTGAATGGATCAAGGACTCTTTGCAGGGAACAGACCTAGATGGCTTGCTTGGCTCTCCCTAATCTTTAGTGCTTCTTGCATTCCTAAATCCCAAGGTCAATATATTTAAGGGCTCTGAATGGGAAGAAACCCCCTATAGAAAGGAACATGAGGACCTTCGAGCATTGGAAGCATTGCAGACCAACACTGAGGTGCATGGGGCTGTGGAATTCCTGGGATTGGAACAGCAAGGGGTGTTCCAGGTCAGGAGTGAGTAAGGTGACCACATAGAAAGTGTGAAAAATCAGGACAGGGGGTAGGGAGATGAGGTAATAGGCGCCTATATAAGAAAAAGCCCTGAATATCGGGACTGTCCCTATAAAATCGAGACATCTGGTCACTCTAGGAGTGAGATGCTGGGGAAGAGCTGTGGTGGGGGACATGACTGGAAAGACACAGGTTAGACCAGGTCAGGAATGAGGTGTATGGGCATCTGAGGTGAGTGGAGCAGCTTGCACAAAACTCACCCTCGCCATGTCTGCTTCCAGTCAATACTGTATCTCTACTGTTATGAACATTGAAATGTTAGGTTTCAGAGTAGCAGCCGTGTTAGTCTGTATCCGCAAAAAGAAGAACAGGAGTACTTGTGGTACCTTAGAGACTAACAAATTTATTAGAGCATAAGCAGATATGCATCTGAAGAAGTGGGCTGTAGTCCACGAAAGCTTATGCTCTAATAAATTTGTTAGTCTCTAAGGTACCACAAGTACTCCTGTTCTTCTTTTTATTGAAATGCTAGCGGATTCATCCAAAAAGAAACATAGAATTGTACTCGGAGATCCTTAGAGCTGTTTCGATTGGGAGATTTGCTCAACTCTACTTTCAACTAACTGGTTGTCTGTGAGGCTGTCCCACCTGTGCCTGGTGTCTGTTTTTTCTGACTTTCCCATTTCATCTGCCAGTTGGAGGCTCCAAAGGTGGTAGATCAACACCCGGACGCACTCTCTCCAATCCCTTTCATGGAGTTTTTGTCATTGCTATGAATGTTTCTCTCCCCTAGCTCCTAATCACCTTTTCTTTTCTCCTTTAACTTCTGCAGGCGAGTTTATACCGAGGTGGCTACAGCCGATTCGCCCCCTACTGAAGTGACGTGAGCTCCTGCAAGTGGGACAGCCCCCCCAGTTCATGAGGCCTGGCTATTGCAATATTTACTAGTAGAGGAACTCTATAGCAAGATGAGGAGGAAAAACAAAAAAAACAAAAGAGAAAATACTTTTTTATACCTCACTATGTTCTTTGAATATGTATTTTTCCTTTAAATTTCTGCCTTTAATTCTTTTGTTCCAAAGATTGTGCTTTTTTTTTTTGTTTGTTTTTTGTTTTTTTTAACTGTGGTAAAAAATAATGCATTTCCGTGTCTGTATGTTGGTGCATAGCTTATCCTACCAATCACGGAAGAGGCAATTAATGATAAGGAAAGATGTTAGGAACCAATATCATGCAATTAATTGTGGACAAAGTTACTTACCTGGGTCTGGTGCTTGGCACCTGTGAGACAGGAGGATGTGAGGGAGAGCCTCTTCCTGCTGTGTTTCTGCTCTTTGAATGGACGCGTTGATTGGCTTTGGCTGGAGAGAAGTAGTTGTTTGTATTTGAAAAGAGGGGAGATGCAGAGACTTCCAGCATTTTATCACCGTCTGACATGCACACACTTGGAACGGTTTCAGTAGTGTCAGGACTGTATAGTTGCCCAAAGACTTGGGGTATTAACTGCAGTTGGGGACAAGACTTTGAAATGAATTCTTGATATCTCTCCCTCCACACACACCTAATCCTAGTTGATTGTTGTCCACTACTGGACTGTAACTGTCTGTCCTTCCTCTGCTTTCTAAGGTCTTTCTCCTTTACTGCCCCTCTTTTTCCTTTCTTTCCTTGAGGATTGGGTGGTGTGATGCTGCAAACGTGGGCAGTAACGGCAATGGTTGAGAGTGCTTGTGTCTCGGACATCAAGGAGTGGTTAGATTTATCGAGTGTTTGCAGCTTTATGGGGAAGAAAGCTGGCTGAAGAACCCTGCATCGGTGCCACACTGAGCTGCTCTGAGGTTCAGCATTCAAAGTCCCTCTCTCTATTCACCATGAGCCACGTAGGCATTGCTGCAAATAAATCATTAAAGTAGTGTGAAGACAATAAACGAGTCATGGATCAGCTGCAGGGGGACGGGAGTGTGTGTGAGGGGAAGAGAGTGTGTTTTATTTCAGAACGCTGTTCCTGAAGTGATTTTGGATAGCTCAGATGTCTGGCGGTAGGCAGAAGCCGTTTGTACAAGCTCTGAAGTCATAGGAACCTCCCATCTCCTAGATCTAGTTGGGGCCCTTAAATATTTAATCTAGAGCCCCAGTGGCCATTCATCCAGCCTCTCAGTATCCTGCAAAGAGCACCTGGACTGCTCAGTCCACATTTACACTACAGACTGTAAGATTCTAAAGCAGAGAGACTATTTAGAAGGGCTCCATGGCTCCCAAGCCCATCTTCCTTCTGCTCTTGTAACTAGAGTGATTCTTCTATTTTAAAAAGCAGGCATTTTATAGGTTGCTGCAAGGTGTAGCACTGTGGCAGGGAGCCGTTGCTCTCAACAGCTGATTTTAGAACTCAGAGGAATTGTCTCCCCTCCAGTTGTTAGTTATTGCTATGCTCTCAGCAACTCTTGCAATCAAAGGCAGATTCTCTGATGCTTTATCTAACCCTAGACACTAGAGAAACAGAGAGAGAAGCACAATTCCATTTGGCTCCCTTGTCTAGTTGAATTGGTCCGGGGGTGACTTTTCACTCCCTGAAGGGCCGTGTGGGGTGTGGATTTGTAGCTAGAGCCTTTCAACTCCTGCCACCATACACTTGCTTCTCTGTCAACAGTTGATACCAGAATAGGAAACCAGATGCGTTGAACTTTAAGCATTGTAAGTGAGCAGGGCTGTCTGGGAGGTGCACTGACCCAGCCATGCACAAACACATCTTTGCTCTTCCCCTCAGCATACGTCCTCCCTGTGCCTGGCAGGGAGGAGGTGCCTGAAGTGGGAAGGATCGGGGAGACATGAGTTAAGCTAGAGACCCTAAAGCTATTGATTCTGTGGAAGAATAGCTAGAACAAGGGGACACCAAACTGCCAGCCTGTTGGCCACTTTTTTCGTTTTTGTTTGTTGTTTTTGGGTTTTTTTTTTCAAGCCAAAGTTTGGTTTGTTGCAGTTATGACAATTTTTGTTGTTTGTATATAAATATTTTAGTTAGATTGAAAACGGGGTGGGGGGAGTGGGGTGTTGGGGCTTTCACAAAATCAAGGAAATGAGGGGACGGTGGGATTTTTGGCTTTTACTGGTTGAGTGGGAAAAAAAATTTTCCATTAGAACTTCTAGTGTCATATTGAAAGGAAGCCAATTTCCATCATGTGGCAGATGGGGGTGGGAGACTCCTTTCTGGAGCTGAGACGCAGCAAAAGCCTCAAACGGAGTTCATCATAGCCACACCTAGGGTGGTGGGGGGAGTGAAAACAGGATGTCTCTTTTCTTACTCTCAGGAAGGAGAAATTGCTGATGCTGTGGGGCCGTAGAGTGAGAGGGGGGACACAGCTTGCTTAGCACTGCAGTGACAGCCCCTTTCATGTGTCTCAGTTCAGCTGGTTCTGACTGTAGCTTCTGAAAGGTCAAACTCCACTTTCTCAAGAGCCCTCCTGCACCATGGCAGCGCAGCATGTGGTTGGTTGCCCCCTTTCCTCTCCATTTGTAGGGAAGGCTGAACACGCTTCTGCTTTTAAGTAGGGTCTGTGCTTGGCAAATATAACCCTGCTTAGTGCTGAGAATCTGGGTTCTTGTCACATAAGTGCCTGGGTTTTGCAGAGGGTGGGTCACCTAATGCTTTAGCACCTACTGTCACCAACTTCTGATCCACAAAGGCCAGGCCCCTAATGCATCGGTGGGGGCTGCCCTGATCTATTAATCACTGTTCAAGGCCCCTCAGTGTATTAGCACCTGGGTTTCCCTAATTCCTACTCTGTGGTGACTGGGCTGGGGGGAAACTAAGCCCTTTGCCCTGCTGACTACAGAAGTTGGTTCTGTAATTTTAGACATTTACCATCCATACAGTCCAGGTGATACTTTCCAAAACCAAGACCTCCCAGACAGCTTTTACCGCAGCTGGATTTTTGCAGCAGGGTTGCACCTATGAATTCTGTGCCATGGCAAGCAAGAGCCCTTCATCCCTTCCTCCATCCCACTTGGCAAACACAATGACTCTGATTCCACAGATGACATTTAATGAATTAGCTCATGATACGAAGGACCTATTTCCATTCAGATTAGCCAAGCCTTGACTGTATCAATCTTTGAAGTATCCATTGTCCCAAAGATTGAGGAAGGCCTATATCTCCCTATGCAGAATTAATTATACTCAGGCTTTTTACAGCGATGAGTAGAATGGGGGTAGAAATGGGGCAGGCTTTTGTCACTGAGAACATCTAGTACTTTTGCCCTGTAATGATCAGTGTTCAAGAGTTTCTCTCACACAGGACTTGGCTCAGGTCTTTAGCCACTTAGGTCTGGTCTGCCCCCCCAGTGTTTGTACCAGTATAACTAGTTTGGTTAGAGGGGTGATTTTAATGATATTGTTATACTGGTACAATCCTAATGTGAGTGCTGTTATATTGGTATAAAGGTGCATTATACCAGCATAGCTTATTCCCCTTTCCACAGGGGAATAAGCTATATCAGTATAAGTCTGGCGTAGGTAAAGCAGTACAACTTTTGTGTGTAGACAAGCCCTTAGTGTACCAATTACCAACTTCTTATAACCAGCCATTTGTAGGGCAAGCAGTCATGGAGGTCCTGTCTACAGTAGCGTTCAACCATGCTAGCCAAAGCCATGCTTTTAAATTATATTCTTAGATAGCTGACCTCTATGGGAGCAGTAGTGTGGTCCAGTGGGATGGAGCACTAGGCTGGGAGTGGAGGACCTGGGTTCTGGTCTAGTCTAATCTCTACCAATGATTCTGCAGTGTGACCTTGGACAGGTCAGTTCACCTCCCTGTGCTTCAGTTTTACCTATCCACAAAGTGGGGATAGTGATACTTTATCCTCCTTTTGTGAAGCCCTTTGAAACCATGGATGAAAAGTTCTATATGAGATCTAAGTAATGTCTGAAACCCCAGTATAGGTAGGGCCGAACTGGTATAAAATGTTTATAAAAGTATTTCATAGCCTAGCAGCTTTCTGGTGAGAATCATTCTTAAATGAGGTCCTGGCTATTGTGGTTTTTTGAGCTCTGCTATGTAGGCACCTTAGGGGCTTTGCAAATCTTCATATAACCCCCTTCGACCCCAGTCCCCAAGGAGAAGACAAGTAGAGAATAGGTGTGGGGAGCACTTAGGAATTCAAGAAGGGAAAAAAATATTGGCTCTGGGGAACTCTTCTTTTGCTGAGTCCAGCTCCAAAGGGAAACCACACGAGCAGCTTGGAGAATAACTTGCTGCTTGCGCCCCTCTAGTATGGCCGCGTCTGAGGAGTCCATGCCTTGGTGGAGGGGAAAGTGGTTTTTAAAGAGTGTGTTACTTGTTTGCACTGTTTTAAAATAGGAGAAAAAAAACAAACTAGTGAACAAGGTGAACATCCAATGTAAACTTCGGTGTGTTTTTATTTTGTCATGCTCTTGAAAATGTCAAACATTTTGTAGTATACACCAGTGAGACTTGATTCTTTGTTGCATAAAACACTATTTTTTGGTGATGTTACTGTCTGAAAAGCTCCTCCCTCCTTGTCCCCACCCTACTGATCTCCCCTCCCCCCCCCCAACTTATTTTATTCTATAATGAAATCACCAGTCGACAAGGCATGCAGGAATGTGATAGCCAGAGTATGAAATGGGGCCCTTTCCAAGTAGGATTTGGGCATCCTCCAGGGTGGAGTCCTTCCTGTAGCTTGCAGTATGCAATGTAACACCCCTACCCAGAACACACACAGGTTACAAAGCAAATTGAACTAAGACGTCCAAGGCCAGAATCGGTTGCCACCACTAACAGTGGAGGGGGACATTTCAGAAGTGTTGTAACCACCTGCAGTTGTTGTCCTACCCATGTTTCTGGCAGCAACCGGTGAAAGCTTACACAGGAAGATGACAAATAAGGTCAGTGCCAGTGCAGCCAGTCGGCAAAGACTGGTAGCAGAGTAAGAATACATCAGCCAGAACCTTGCCTTTAAGGGAATTGCTGATGTGTAAAGCCGTCCACCTGAGTATTCATTTGGCTGGCAATCTGCAAAGTGCCAGTAATCTAAGGATTGATTCTAAAGCTGGTCAATAAGTCTCTCTTTTGCCAGATTTTTTTTGGGGGGTGGGAGGGGGTCAGTTTGTTGCTTCCCTGAGGAGTGATCTCGTTAAGGGAATCTGGCCTCCCACATAAATAGTCTCAGCTTCCGTCACTTTCTTCTATTTTTCTCTTGACAGTATTTTTTGTGTGCGCGCGTGTTGTAGTTTTGGCAGCTGGGTTTGGCTGCGTTCTCAAGTGACGAAGTAATCCTCTTTTACCCCAGGGGATATGATTTGTTTTTCTTTTTATGTTATCAATTCTGCTTGTAAATAGCTGGAGCAAAACAAAAAACAAAAAAAAAACCTGGGGCCGATAGCAAACGAGAACCAGGGCTGTAGAGCGATATGGAGCTGGTGGAGAGTTTACTGACCTCACGGGCAGATCTGCCTGAGACTTGGAGCTTTTCAATGCAAGGCTAAAATTCCACGGAACCTCCAGTGGCAACGACTGACTTCGCCCCTTCATGCAGTCTCCCCACCACCTTTCCATTGCCAGGTACCCTCGGGACATAGGATGCATCAAAATGAGATGCTTTCCTCTCCCCTGGATCATTTCCTAGGACGCCCAAGCTGCTTGTTCAGGGTCCCATTTCTCTGCTGACTCTGGAGAAGCAGTACCTGCATCCCGGGGCTTTGTGACCGTCTCTAACTTCCTGCCCCCCCCTCATTAAGTATCATATTGTATAGTAGCTTTCAGACCATACAGTATTCATTGGGTTACTCCTATTATTATCAAGTAGCTGGAATTGTGAAGGTCGGAGTAGTTAGATCTTTAGCTTTTATTCCTTTTTTTTGTATTACTATCCATGTGTATAAATTATTGATCATGTTGCTGGCTTTTATAAACTCTAAGCAAGGGAGGAGCCCTTCCTCACCCTTTGCAAATGGTAATGAAGCACTGTTTTTAAATAAAAGAGAGAAACACCAGTCGGATGTGTCCTGAGTGTTTGTTTATGGGTTCTCTGTGGTGAACATCGTTGGTTTTCTTGCCCAATTCCCCTTTGCAGAAGAATTTCACTGTTTTCACTTTTGAGGGCAGAGAGGCTTTTTAAAAAAAAAAAGATAAATGTAAAGCTCAGGTAAGTCAAGCCGAGAATACTGCCAGACTACAGGAGAGGCGCTCTCTCCGCTCTGCTGATGCACCTCAGTCCTGACCTACCGGGTTCATACATTGGGCCCCCAAAGCTGTCCGTATCTCCCAGTCCTCTTCTACAGCACTCCCTGCTATCCATATCCTGTTTTCTTAAGAGCATAAAATCCCACTCACTGTGGACATGATTTGAGACTTTATTTCACCTATAAGTAATCCACATCTGAACCCCGTTTTAGAGGGTAAAAGGCTAATATTTCAGCCCACAGCATCTTTAGGGCCATTTGCCTTAAACCTGTGTACCCAGCCACCCTGCCATTTGTGTTAGCATGGCCTCAGCACATGACTCAGAGTCAGCAGTTCTAGGTTCTAATCTTGGCTCTGCGTAGATTTCCTGTGGGAGATTGGACAAGTAATTTTAAACTCTCTGATCCTCTTTGCCCGTAAAATGAGGATACCTATTATCGCACACAAGTGTCGAGGTTTAAATTCATTCATATTTTATAAAGTGCTTTGAAATACTGAAATGAAAGACGACATGCAAGTGTATTATTATTAGCCCTTGAAATAGATGCGTTTTCCAGGCTAATGATCCTAAGAATGAGGGAGAAATAATAAATCATAGTGCTGGCAGAATTATGTGTAATTGTAGAAGCTGACAAGGGAGCAAAAGAATACAAGGAGAAATCTGTGGCCAGCAGTGTTAAGGAAAATAAGGAGTATTCTGAAGTACATCAGGAACAAAAGGAACGCTACCAAAGGTATTAGTCCATTTCTAAATGGAAATAGTAGAATTGTCAATAGTAATGTAGAAAGGCAGAAATGTCCAATAAATATTTCTGTTCTGTGTTTGGGCAAAAGCCAGAGGATGTATTCATATCATTTAATGCTCAAGTATTTTCCATTCCACCAGTAACTAAGGAGAATGTTAAACAGCAGCTACTAAAGTTAGACTTCTTTAAATCAGGAGATCCAGATAACCTGTATGCAAGTGTTTTAAAATAGCTGGGCCAGGAGCACTCTGGACCATTAATGTTGATTTTTAATAGGTCTTGGAACACTGAGGAAGTTCCAGAGGACTGGAAGTTAAGCCAGTGATGTGCCAGTATTTAAAAAGGGATGACCCAAGTAAGTGTCAGCCTGACTTTGATTCCAGGTAAGATAATGGAACAGCTGATACTGGACTTGATTAATAAAGAAATAAAAGGGTAAAACAATTCATGCCAGTCAACATGGGTTTATGTTGATATCGTTTTTCTTTATATTACAAATTTGGTTGATGAAGGTGGTAGTGTTGGTGTAATATGCTTGGACTTCTGTATGGCATTTGACTAGGCACCCAACTACATTTTGATTAAGAAACTAGAACAATACAAAGTCAACATGATACATAATAAATAGATTTAAAAACTGGCTAACTGATAGGTCTCAAACAGAAAATCATTACTGAGCAGGCGTGTTTCTATTGATATCCCACAGGGGTGGTTCTTGGCCCTGTGCTATTCAACAATTTCACCAGTGACCTAGAAAAAACATACAAAATCAATACTGATAAAGTTTGTAGATGCCCCAAAGATTGAGAGTCATAAATAATGAAGAGGACAAGTCACTGATACAGAGTATTCTGGATTGCTTGGTGAGCTGGGTGCAAGTGAACAATATATGTTTCAAATATGGCCAAGTATAAGGTCATCAAGGAATAAAGAATGTAGGCCATACACAGTGGGGGACTCTTATCTTGGAAAGCAGTGACTTTGGAAAAGACTTGGGGGTGATCAAATACTCTGGCCAAAAGAGCTAATGCTAATCCTTGGCTCTGTAAACAGGAATCTCGAGTGGGAGTAGGGAATACTGTGTCCAGTTCTGGTGCCCACACTTCACTTGAAAAATTAGCAAAGGTTCAGAGAAGAACCACAAAAACAATAAAAGGATTAGAAAACATGCCTTATAGTGATAGACTCAAGGAGCTAAATCTGTCTAGGGTATCCAAGAGAAGGTTAAGGGCTGAGTTGATCAGTCTATAAGTACCTATATGGGAAACAGAAATTTGATAATAGGGGGCTCATCATCTAGCAGATAAAGGTATAACAAGATCCAATGGATGGAAGCTGAAGCTAGACAAATTCAATATTGAAATAAGGCACATTGTTAAAAAAAATGTGGGAAATTAATCTGTGGAACAATTTACCATTGGGTTGTGGTGGATTCTCCTTCACTGAAATTTTTTTAATTAAGATTGGATGCTTTTCTAAAAGATCTGCTCTAGTTCAACCACAGCTATCGGACTTGATGAAGGAATTAATTTAGGGAAGTCCTATGGCCTGTGTTAGGCAGGAGGTAAGACTGGATGATTGCCATGATCTCTTTTGGCCGTTCACATCTATGCATCTACTGCACTGAGATGCCAACTCTTTAATAATAGGTGATGGACTTGCTTTCACAGCACTTTGGTGCTGCTAGTCTGTCCTCTAGTGGCTGATTGAGAAAATCACAATTATTCCTGATAACAGTGATGGCTCTGAAACATTTTGGGACCCAGTGGAGAGCACCCTTTTCTTTTTTTCTTTTCACAAATAGTGTTTCTGTTCTGAGAGCCCCATTCTGAGAGACAAAAAGCACTGACTTTGGAGCACTGGCCGGGGGTTATTTCTTTGCCCTATTGGGTTTATTTCCCATGGCTAGTCTCTCTCCAGACTGGTGCGTAGAGACTGGGTGCATTCTGCACTGTCGTGCCACATGTTCCAGGTTCACTCTCCAGTTCTATTGTCTCAACCTCTGGCTTCATGTTGGCTCTCAACAAACATTGGGTTGTATTGTTTGCATTTCATTAGCTGCGAGGGGCCCCAGTTAGAACGTGGGCTCCATTGTGCTAAGTACCATCCAGACAGAAATGGATTCTACCCCAAAGAGCTTACAGTCTGCAAGAGAGGGCAGAAGTGCACTTGCAAAGACATACTGGGAATTCATGTCTAGCTTAGCAGGTTGGAGGTACACACCATCCACCAGCTGGCATTTGGAAAGGCCTGTTCAAGAGTGAGTGTGAAAAGGCCCGGGGTAGACCTGAGGAGAGCATTGTTTCTAACCATGCACACTCTGCTTCTGTTACTCTTTGGTGAAAGTGGAGGCGGAAGCATTTTCTTGACACCCAAAGCGCAGTTGCCAATATCCCAAGATGTGTGCCAGAAGGCAGGAATTGACCTTTTATGTTGACAAATCGTGCAACAGTTGGCTCCTGCTTTGCTGTGAGCTGATCACCCTTGGAATAGTCTCGAGATTTTGTGCACACATGGGAGAGAGAAGATGTGCAGTGCCTGCATTGAGAGCAGCTGTCCCAGTTTGTGGGTACTTTGTCTTTTTAAGGACATGCTGAGTGCTGCACTCTAACTTTAGCACAACGGTATGGATTGACTCGGCTTGTTTTATTAATGGAAGGATATAAATACATCTGTTTTGCATCTGCCTTGTTCTTCCATGTGCAAATGGCAGGCTTAGTCCCGACTCTCTTTGGTGATTAAACTCACCATCTTTTCAATCACAAATCACATTTCCATGTGTCAGTAGGAAATGTAAAGCTACAAAGTCACTTTGCTCGGCAGACTGTAACTCAGCCAAGAAGCCACTGATTTTGTGGAGCTCTTTAAAAATATCTTCACTTAATCTTTGTTTATATCAAATTATCTTTTCCATGAATTGACAGTTCTAGCACAGCCGATGCACTAAACCTCTTACCGATTCCGCACTATTCCACCCCGTCCCCTCGGGCTCAGCTCTAAAAACCCTAGATCTTTGAGTTAAAAGCAGCAGTGATTTTTAAAATTTTTACTACTACTTGGTTCTCCTCTGTCCACATAGAAGGAATTCAGCCTCCATAAATATCTCATGAAATTGATCAAGTACATTTCACATGTGTGAAGCAATTGACAGGTGTGTTGCGAGCAAGACACGAGAAGTCATTCTTCCATTCTACTCTGCGCTGGTTAGGCCCCAACTGGAGTATTGTGTCCAGTTCTAGGCACCGCATTTCAAGAAAGATGTGGAGAAATTGGAGAGGGTCCAGAGAAGAACAACAAGAATGATTAAAGGTCTTGAGAACATGACCTATGAAGGAAGGCTGAAAGAATTGGGTTTGTTTAGTTTGGAGAAGAGAAGACTGAGCGGGGACATGATAGCAGTTTTCAGGTATCTAAAAGGGTGTCATAAGGAGGAGGGAGAAAACTTGTTCACTTTAGCCTCTAAGGATAGAACAAGAAGCAATGGGCTTAAACTGCAGCAAGGGAGGTCTAGGTTGGACATTAGGAAAAAGTTCCTAACTGTCAGGGTGGTTAAACACTGGAATAAACTGCCTAGGGAGGTTGTGGAATCTCCATCTCTGGAGATATTTAAGAGTAGGTTAGATAAATGTCTATCCGGGATGGTCTAGACAGTATTTGGTCCTGCCATGAGGGCAGGGAACTGGACTCGATGACCTCTCGAGGTCCCTTCCAGTCCTAGAATCTATGAATCAGAGGCCCTGGTTCTACAGAGCACAAAGTCAGTCACATACTCAACAGCTGCAGGGGTTGCAGCATCCTCATCATGTGAGGGGAGATGACACTCTCCCATGACTCAGGAACAACATTGACCGGCTGTGGAATTAGCTGCAGCCTCGAACTCTGTGACTGTTCAGACATTGGGCTTTTGAGGGGAGGGTAGAAAGAAAAGGGGGAAAAAATGGGGCAACCCACCCAAAGCTTACAAAAAATGATGGTAAATATGGCAGGAGACTCCACATTTGTGGATTTTACATATTTGTGTCTCAATGACTCAAGTCAGGTAACCCATTTGATATTTAAAAAGGAGCAGGAAGGAAGCAGGGGCAGGGGTTCTAGCTGCCAACCTTGCAAACTCCCTGTGGGCTCTGGCAGCCAAGCAGAGCTCTTTATGGCTGTGATATAGGCAATCACTATTCTAGTGTATTAGAATCTAGTTAAGAACACTGTCAACAATGTGTGAACCAGAGTCCAATCCAGCTTGCTGTACCCTAGTGTGTTGGCTCTGCAGTGGGAGCAGCAGTAGAAAGATGTGAAAGCTTGATGAAGACAGAAAAAGGTCTCTGAAGACACACAGAGGATCAAATCCATCTCTGATGTAATTCCAATAACTACAGGGGGGACGGATAGCTCAGTGGTTTGAGCATTGGCCTGGTAAACCTAGGTTGTGAGTTCAATCCTTGAGGGGGCCACTTAGGGATCTGGGGCAAAACCAGTGCTTGGTCCTGCTAGTGAAGGCAGGGGACTGGACTCGACTAGATGACCTTTCAGGGTCCCTTCCAGTTCTATAAGATAGGTATATCTCCATATATTATTACTATTTACTGCTAACTCTAGTGACTGAGGCTATGCCTACACTACAGATTGTCAGTATAATTTACGTCACTCAGGGATGTGACTGATCCACACCTTGAGTGACATACCTTATACCGACCTAAGCGCCGGTGTAGACGGTACTATGTCAGCGGGAGAGCTTCTCCCATCAGCTTAGAGCATCTTCACCAGAAGAGCTACAGCGGTGCAGGGCCCTCCCCATCAAGTAGTTGTTGCTGGCTATTACTGGACAGCTATGGGCAATATGAAATTTTCCATTGCAGCTGCATATTGTCAATACCCTCAAGCCCCAAGTTGGGCACAAACTAATGCTCTAAGCAATTGATACATTTTCGCCCTCGATGGAAATGCTGCTGTAACACTGAGTGCTCCAAGACGTAACCCTGAATGCCCTGAAAACACAATAGTGCCTTGGGAGCCAAATGCAAGGTTTTCCCTTCCCTCCCACCCCTCCTACACACATCCCTCCTACACACACGCCTTTTCAGGCCCCATACTTCTTGTACCCTAGTCTTGAACTCCCAGATCCGTCCAGGCCCTAAACTCCCCAGAACCTCATGAACACCCCGGGGCGAAATCCTAGCCCCATTGAATGCAATGACAAAACTCACATTGATTTCACTGGGGCCAGGATTTCACAGGCTGTGCTTTCCCTACCTGGACCTTGAGCTTTTACAGCCCCTGTTCCTGGCTGTGTGCTCTCATGGGCACAGGCGCTGTGCTCATAGGTCCCGTCCCTGTTTAGACCCCAACCTGTGATGGTACCCCATCCCTCCCCTGCCAACCAGGGCCCATACCTCCTGCTTCCATTAGCTGTAGACCTGTGCTCCCATGCACAACCCCCACATTCTGCATTCCCAGGGCAGGAATTCCCTATACAGCAACAAACCTTATATTTTCTGTATTGTGAGTGTTTGCACATGGGCTCCTTGCTGATGAAGAACTACGTTTTTTCACCCTATTTCTTTGGAAAGTTAATTCACCTGAGACTTGTGGTCTTGGATTTGGCCCAGGTACTAGACCAGGGGTCGGCAGCCTTTCAGAAGTGGTGTGCCAAGTCTTCATTTATTCACTGTAATTTAAGGTTTCGCGTGCCAATCATACATGTTAATTTTTTTAGAAGGTCTCTTTCTAGAAGTCTATAATATATAACTAAGCTATTGTATGTAAAGTAAATAAGGTTTTTTAAATGTTTAAGAAGCTTCATTTAAAATTAAATTAAAATGCAGAGCTCCCCCGGACCGGTGGCCAGGACCCGGGCAGTGTGAGTGCCACTGAAAATCAGCTCGCGTGCCGCCTTTGGCACGCGTGCCATAGGTTGCCTACCCCTGTACTAGACAGAATGGCGCAGCCATTTTGAAACCTGAGGGATCTGGAATGATCTCTTGAGCCATTAGGCAAATCAAGGACATTTTAACTACCACAAGCCATCAGGAAATTTCTCCTGCGTTTGCCATAAAGTCTCAGATTTGCCAGGTAAACTCAGGATCCCAATAATGTGGGCATGCACAATAGACTGATCGGGCACTGTACTTCCCAGAGTGTGGTGGTTTTGTCCCAAGTTGATACTATGTTGTTGTTTTCCGTCGAGTGATTGTGCACATATGCATTCCACTGTAGGGTCATGGAATGTATGTGTGCACAATGAATCCTGCAAAACAGTCGTACATATCTTGTGAGTAACCGATTCTTGTTTTTTTTGCATTAGCAGTCCTGGGTTTTCACACGTTGTGATAGGTGGTGTTGCCATGTGGGTGTGTACCTCTGAGTGGTGATTCTTTGTTCCTCAGTCTAGCACCTGCCTTCCTTTACCAGAGCACCACCCGTTGGAAAAATCTTTAACTTTGTCTATTTTTTAAATACCCCCCTTTTTTTAAACCAAGAATTTTGCAGCAAGTTCAGTGGAAAATGGTGCCCTAGAGAGAGAAAGGAATTAGAGGCTGAATTTAGAGCGACTGCAAGCAGGTGAAACTATACTGCCTTTGCTGGAGCTACACCTAATTCTAACAGCTGGAGTTGTGACCACAGCTGCTGAAATTCTAGCAGTGCTCTACATTTCCAGCGGGTACATTGGGCTGACAGCAAGAGCCCAGCATGCTCAGCAGTGGAAGGTATCAAGCAAGCTCCTGCTCTGTTTACCCAAGTTGGTGATCAGGTGTGATATCCTGATGTCTGCCTCAACATGAAGGGTGCATACTATGTATCATCACTGGGTGGAGAAGCGCAAAGTTTCCCTTGGAGTGAGTGAGGTACCATTTAGCAGCAGAGTTTGGCCTCTTTGTCATCTTCCTGTACAAAAGAGCTCAACTAGCTTGTTAATTTCAGTACACTATGTAAGGAAGATAGAACAGGGAATGAACTGAGGCCAGTATGTACAGTTAAGACCATGCATAAGTCTGTGCTGGATTGGAGCCTTGGGGCATAAAGCAGACAGGGAAGAACATTTATTTTCAGACTGTTTTCAAGACCGCAGAGGGAAGGGTCAGGTCCTGTCACCTTCTCAAGTCAGAAATAATTGTTCCTTTCGGAGCATTCAAGTTTACATGTCCTTGCCTCTGAAAGCAGGTGGGTGTCCAAATCATTAGCTATTTCAGACACTGACGTTCCAGTGCTCACCATGTTATTTTTGAACAACATTGTAAGGGAACCAGCAGCTCTGATTTTTGTCCATTTGATTATAAATTTGTCAAAAGCACAAAAGTCTCAATAAGTGGCAATAGAGGAGAGGACTGATGCTTTTGGTGGAGAAATAAAAGGAGATTCCACCCGCATGTCACATTACTACTGTATTCCCAGACTTAGTACCTTGGCTACCCTGATTCTGTCTAATAGTGACTGCCATGGATCCAAAAGCTTGTCAGAGAGAAGGGGCATCCTTGTCTTGAGTCACAACCTGGATTAAAGGGGCTGGGGAAAAATCTATTACTGCCTATTACAGCCAAGGCCTTAGTTCAGCACTAATGAATGCAAGAGCAAAATGTAGCTCTCCAAATCCACATTTACAGGGTCAAATTCTGCTCTCCGCTACACTGTATAGATCTAGAATAACTCCAGTAATTTCCATGGAGATACTTTGGCTCCACACCTTGCAGCTAAGAGAAGAATCTGGCCTGTCAAGTTAAAAGTAGTGGCGCCAACCCCATTCCACCCTGTTGAAAGCTTTGCCAGGCATGAGAAGAGACTCCACGTTTTGTGAAATTAGACACTGGTAGAAATTTTCAAACTAGGGACCATACAATTAATTACAGAAATCCATATTTAGGCACCTAAATAGAAATGGTCTGATATTTAGAGGTACTGAGAGATCCAAATTTCTGTTGAAGTCTGTGGGAGTAACAAACAATTTTGGACTGGGAAATCCACATTCAGAGTATTTCTCAACCTCAAGTTTTGCTTCCCCAATCGGTGTCCTGCCGCCTGACTTTTAACAACCTATACACATGTACCAGTTTTTCTCAGTTTTCCTAATCCACTGCATTTATAAAACATCACCTCAATATTTGATCAGAGTTCATATGTTTATACAGTGACAACTGCCCAATATAGGGATTATAGGGTGGTGAGGAATTAGTATTCTGTCCTACTCCGGGTGTAAGCAGACTCTTAAATTGACCACATTATCCTTCATTTCTCTGGCCTCCTCTTTGGATCTAGTTACTTGGGAATAATATGGCCAAGAGATGGATCCCTCTTCATGATAAGGCCAGTGTCTCTGCCCTCTGACACTCAGTGCATGTCCGTTTGAGGGAATAGTTTTCAAATAACTATTTAATTATTCTAGTGTACTGAAAAATGTATTAGTCATTCATCCATTACCATGTGTTCTGATTAATAAGAATAATAAAAATGTAGAAAAAGCAATTTTTGCCTGATTGTTAGAGTCTGAGATTATAGCAACATTTGGATGTAGATAAAATCAAAGGAAGCACCAAGGGCCGTATGCCAAGATACAACCTATTTACCAGAACAAGAATATAAATAACAAGAATCACATTGATTATAAAAATAAAGTGAATAAGTTTTCCAGTCAAATCCCCAAATCAACCTTTTCCTCTATGAAAGAAGGGTAGAAAGAAAAAGAGAAAAGGATATATCCAAAGCTCATACATCTTCTTGCATACCTATATTGTTTATAATTATTTTAAAGCCTACAGGATAACCCAATATATTAAAAGAGAAAAAATAGTTCTTTTGGGAACGGCTGCCACACTGAATCCTTTAAAATCAGAGTCTCTGGTCTTTTCCCTCCTCTTGGGTAGCTTCTCCACGCTTAAAAATCAGAAAACTCATTTTTATCCATAAATGGCCTCTTTTCCTTGAATAAAAAAGTGTTTCATTTTGTATGTCTTCAATCACTAAGTGAGTGGAGCATCCATACCCCTGACGTAATGTATCTGTTTGTTTGCTACAAGGCAGCTCAGAGTGTGACATACGGCCTCATCTGGGGAGAAGTCAGGAATTAATCATCAATATGTCATTTGGTAACAATAAAAGAGGGGGAACAATGCACTGTGATGGCCAAACCATCAGTGTGTCAAAGTTTGTTCCAGAAGATGGAGATACTTAGGTAGGCCCATTAGCAATGAGATTAGTTAGCTGGACTTTCTCCATATTTTAAGAGAGAGTGAATCAGCTGCAATCACAAATTGACTTCTAAGAGCTGAAGTCATATACAATTTATGAAGATTTTTGTACTAGATTTTATGGACCTAATCAAGAGAGCCAAGATATTCTAGATTATGTTCTTTTGTTTTTGTATTCACAGTTGTCTTTGCAGATAACCTCCAAGGCTTTCCATGCTCTATTACTGATAAATGTTTTAGAGAGACAGGGTGGGTGAGGTAATAACTTTTATTGGACCAACTGCTGCTTCACAGTAAAAGCTATAATCTCACCCACCTTGTCTCTCTAATATCCTGGGACCAACATGGCTACAGCAACACTGGAAACAACAAGTGGTTTAGATTCATTCAAGGTTTTGTAGACTTGATGTTAGACCTTTGCAAAGGCCAGTAGATTGGATAATTGATTCAAGTGGGGAAAGAGAATAACATTAATTCCACTCATGTTTTCTGATTCCATGCCTTAGTTGAAAGTAAGCAAAAAAATTTGGAATGAGGATGACATCAATATAAAAAGCACATCTTAAGAGACCCTAGCACACCAGCATAGAAAATGGCAGCCAGTCATCTGATAAACTGTGACCAACTGCATGGAACTAGGCTAGGTCAAAATATTTTTGGTTTTGTGACTGGGGCATAGAGGAGAAAGGGATGGAGTTTCACAAACAAATCCATGTTGGGGGGGGGGGACTGCTTACAATGGCTTCACTGATTGGGGAGATGGCTTTTGCCCATCAATCTGTGTGTTGAGGCTCAATTTTATAAAGAGCATGTTGAATATGATGTAAAGCATTCCATCCCTCCCAGGTGATCCTTCACAAATCTTAATGGGAAAATGTTGTTCTATACCAGTAGTTCTCAACCAGGGGTACAAGTACCCTTGAGGGTACACAGAGATCTTCCAGGGGATACATCAACTTATCTTGATATTTGCCTAGTTTTACAACAGGCTACATAAAAAGCACTAGCAAAGTCAGTACAAACTAAAATTTCATGCAGACAATGACATGTTTATACTGCTCTATATACTATACATTGAAATGTAAGTACAACATTTATATTGCAATTGATTTATGTTATAGTTATATGATAAAAATGAGAAAGTCAGCAATTTGTCAGTACTAGTGTGGCTGTGACACTTTTGTATTTTTATGTCTGATTTTTGTAAGCAAGCAATTTTTAAGTGAGGTGAAACTTGGTGGTACACCGGACAAATCAGACTCCTGAAAGGGGTACAGTAGTCTGGAAAGGCTGAAAGCCACTGATCTATACCATGGTTTATATTTAGGAAGCTCAGGTGCCTCTCCTGCCTTGTATCAGAGGGGTAGCCATGTTAGTCTGGATCTGTAAAAAGCGACAAAGAGTCCTGTGGCACCTTATAGACTAACAGATGTATTGGAGCATAAGATTTCGTGGGTGAATACCCACTTCGTCAGATGCATGGAGTGGAAATTTCCGGAGGCAGGTATAAATATGCAGGCAAGAATCAGTCTAGAGATAATGAGGTTAGTTCAATCAGGGAGGATGAGGCCCTCTTCTAGCAGTTGAGGTGTGAACACCAAGGGAGGAGAAACTGCTTTTGTAGTTGGCTAACCATTCACAGTCTTTGTTTAATCCTGAGCTGATGGTGTCAAATTTGCAAATGAACTGAAGTTCAGCAGTTTCTCTTTGGAGTCTGGTCCTGAAGTTTTTTTGCTGCAGGATGGCTACCTTTAAATCTGCTATTGTGTGTCCAGGGAGGTTGAAGTGTTCTACAGGTTTTTGTATATTGCCATTCCTGATATCTGATTGTTAGTCTATAAGGTGCCACAGAGCTCTTTTTCCTGCCTTGGAGCACTTCAGATATTCCAAGTGCATTTGGAGATATCTGACCTGCTGTATAAACAAAGTTGAATAACTTCTCCAACTCCACCCCACTTCTGTTGAAAGGGGTAATTTCTGGAAGAGAGGAAGAATAAGGGGGAAGGAAATAGCCATTTTTATTAGGTTAATTGGACTCATGAAAGGGGGAGTGGAAATTTGTTCCACCTTAACAGGCAAAATGTGATGCCTGGATGCTGAGGCTAGGAGGACATTAGAAGTGTGATAGGTAGGTAGATCATCCCTTATTTTATGAAAGAGTGGTGGTCTATTACTTGTGAGACCAATGGAGATACATGAAGGAAATGTGACTCCTAGGTTGGGCCAGTTTAAATGGAACATAAGAATGACTATGGAATCCCTGCAATACCCATATACTATGGCTTCAATGCTGAGTAGCACTTATTCACATAAGTAACCCTATCAATGGGGCTACTTACATAGATTCTTCTCAACATAAGTCAGAGTTTCAGAACTGAAGGAAATGTTAAACACTGAGAAATTTTTTTTCTTCATATTTTGAAACCAAAACTAGAACTGAATCTGGTATTCAAAACCAAAACCCACCACCTCACCTTGACTGCAAGCTCTTAAGGGCAGGGACCGTCTCTTACTCTGTGTTTGTACAGTGCCTAACACAGTGTGGCCTCTAACTGTTACCGTAATATATATAATCTGCATAAAATGTCATCTTGGTTGAAGATGGAGATGCCTTTGATCATATAAAACCATTGCTCACTTCAGCCAGCAGTTCTACTGCAAGAATAAACAGAAGGGGATATTTAATGTATGATTCTTCATTTATGGTGTACTGAAACTCTGTTAAAATTGTAGGCAGTGATTTTAAATTTCAGGTTTTTATTCCTGGTCCTGCTTGCAAGCTGGGGGCTCTGTAGGAAAGCATGTGATCAGTCAGTCTAGACTCTAGAGTATGCTGGGTGAGTTGTGCCTTTTTGTTTTAGGGAGCAGCCTGCCTTGTCTCTCTCTGTTTTGCAGCTTTTGTTATTGTGTGAATACAGGTTACTTGCAGGATTCTCTGGATATATCTCATTTAATCATTTCCCTGCCATTGCTGGGGCCTCCAGCACCAGGGCAGCTCGGTCCCTTTTGTTCACTGCCTGTGGCACATAATAGTCGAATCTTCTGTGGGCTAGTCTCATTTCAGTTGTTGGGTTTAGGGTGCTGGCTGATGTTGATGGCCTGTGCTATACAGAAGCGCCTTTGTTTTCTGTTTAAGCTGATTTTTACCAAAAAATTCCTGGATTTTAGAAAAAGTATTATTCATTTTTCCCCCGGTTTTCACCCGACTTTTGTATCATTCAAATATATAAAAAATAACTTCTTTTATTAGGAAAATACAATACATTGCATGAGATATATGTATTACGATAGTACATTAGTCTGTGTGTATATGCAAAGCTGCCTGTTGAAGTAAGGCTATGTATTAGTCTAGAAGATACACACAATACACAAACAGGCATGCACGCAAGCTCTGAGGTGCGTGCGCGTCTGAACATACTGATGAATCTCACGTCCACCACGTACACGTTTCAAGCTGTTAGCAGATAACGGTTTAAAGATTTGACACACTAAAATGGGAAGAAAACGAAAATCTGTCTCAGAATACGTTTCAGCACACAAGGAAGTATTCGAAAGTTTTTAAAAAAACAAAAACAGGAGAAAAGGATGAAGTTGAGTGTGTACGCTGCAAATGGTGTGGCACAATTATTAAATGTAAATATTTATAGGCTAACAGTTCTAAGTCTACAACAGTCAACTGTTTATTCAAATGAAAAGTTTTATTTGGGGATTAGAGAGATATTGTTTTCTTAAACTCAGAGGTGGCGTTGTGTTTTGAGTTCTGTTTTAGTTCTGCAGCAAACCCACATTGATTAACAGAATTCAAAGCATTAATCTACAGAATACTCCCCCTGTCTTTCCATCCACCAAAATAAACCCCGATATTTACCCAGTAAAATGATGAATAAATAGTCTTTTGCACTGATTTTCACCTGTTTTTGTTATGATAATAAACACTGATAAATTCCTGGGAAAATAAACACTGAAAACGAAGGGCCCTAACTATACAGGAGGTAGGGTGACCAGACAGCAAATATGAAAAATCAGGGCGGGGGGGGGAGGGTTTAATGAGAGCCTATATAAGAAAAAGACCCAAAAATCAGGACTGTCCCTATAAAATCGGGACATCTGGTCACCCTAACAGGAGATCAGACTGGATGATCTAGTGGCACCTTCTGGCCTTAAATGCCATGATTCTAAGACTAAGGGCTGGTCTTCCCTGGGGGGGGGGGGATCGATCTAAGATATGCAACTTCAGCTATGAGAATAACGTAGCTGAAGTCGACGTATCTTAGATAGATTTACCTCGGGTCCTCACAGCGCGGGATCGAAGGCCGCGGCTCCCCAGTCGATTTCGCTTCCGCCCCTCGCGCTGGTGGAGGTCCGGAGTCAATGGGGAGTGTGTTCGGGGATCGATCTATCGCGTCTAGATGAGATGCGATAAATCAATCCCCAATAGATCGATTACTACCCGCTGATCCGGCCTACACTTAAACCACGACTGCAGCACAGTTGCACAGCTTCACTGTAGACACTCACTAGAGTCATAGGAGGGGTTCTCCCATTGCTGCAGTTAATCCACCTCCCCAAGAGTATTCTTCCTTTGACCTAGCACCGGCTCCACTGGGGGTTATGTTGGCTTAACTAGAGTTACCATATTTCAACAATTAAAAAAGAGGACGGGAGGAGCCCCGCCCCCGTCCTGCCCTAGCCCCGCCCCTGCCCCTTCCACTCCCTCCCACTTCCCGCTCTCCTCAGAACCCCCCAACCCTCCTCTCCACTCCTTGTCCCTTGACTGCCCCCTCCTGAGACCTTCCCCACATCCTAACTGGCCCCCTAGGACCCTATCCCCTACCTGTCCCCTGACTGCCCCCTCCTGAGACCCTCCCCCCATCCTAACTGGCCCCCTAGGACCCTATCCCCTACCTGTCCCCTTACTGCCCCAACCCTTATCCACACCCCCACCCCCAGACAGACACCAGGGACTCCCATGCCCCATCCAACCACTCCCCACCCCCTGACAGCCCCCCAGAACTCCCGACCCATCTAAACCCCTCTGCTCCCTGTCCCCTGACTGCCCCCTCCTGGGACCCCTGCTCCTAGCTGCCCTCCAGAACCCCACCCCCTACCTAAGCCTCCCTGTTCCTTGTCCCCGAACTGCCCCCTCCTGAGACACCCCCCCACCCTAACTGCCCCCCTAGAACCCTATCTCATACCTGTACCCTGACTGCCCAAAACCTTACACCCCCAACCCCCAGACAGCCCCCCCGAACTCCCGACCCATCCAACCCCGCTCCCTGTCTCTTGACTGCCCCCTCCAGAACATCCCTGCCCCTTCTCTGACCCCCTGGCCCCCTTACCGTGCCGCTCAGACCAGAGTGCTGTGGAGCGGTGCACTGGGCAGCAGGGGTGGGGGAGCAGGAGCAGGGGGAGGAGCTCCAGACTGCCGGAGGCCCGAGGCGAACGGCCAGCCGGCAATCTGCGAATGCAGGGAGGGGGAGGGAGGGAGAGAGAGGAGGGGAGTGGTCTCAAGTTGCAGGGGAGAGGAGGGGGAAGTGGAGGAGGGGCTCTAACTGCCAGAGCCCCGTGTGAGTGGCACGATCCAGCTGGCTGCCCCATCAGCACGCGCGCTCTGCATGGGGGGAAATCCGGACATTTACAAATACCCCCCCCCCCCCGACGCTATTTTTATCTCAAAAAAGCCGGACATGTCCGGCAGAATCCAGACAAATGGTAACCCTAGCTTAACTCTGTCTCTTGGGGGTGTGGATTTTCCCCACCCCTGAGGAATGGAGCTATGCCGATGTGACTTTTCAGTGTAAACGTTCCCTAAATAAAGTCGTGTTATGTTGCCAGGGGCGGCTCTAGGCACCAGCTAAACAAGCTGGTGCCTCACCTGGGCTGGATCTTGGGGTGCGGCGGGGCACGGAGCCGGCTAAGTGGGGAGCATGTCCCCGCCACTCTCCCACAGGCAGCGGCCACCCCCTGCCAGGCAGGAGTCGGTAGCACGGCCCTGCCCCGGCTGCAGAGGATGGACAGCTCCTCCTTGGCTTGTCCCTGCCGCTGCAAGCCGAGGAGTGCCCCATCCTCCACAGCCAGGGCAGGGCCGCGCTACCGGCTCTGCCTGGGGGGTGGGCGCTGACAGTGGGAGAGCAGCGGGAGCCGGTAGCGCGGCCCTGCCCCGGCTGCAGAGGACAGGCCGCTCCTCAGCTTGTTAGCACCGCTCTCCTGCGGGCAGCGGCCCCCCCCAGGCAGGAGCCGGTAGCGCGGCCCTGCTCCGGCTGCAGAGGATGGGGGAACATGGCGCCCGGGCGGTCCGCTCCTCCTCAGCTTGTTCCCGCCTCTGCCTCCTCCCCTCTGCTCCGCCTCCTGCTGGGGGGGGAGAGGGGAGCAGAGCGACAACCTGGGCTGAGCCCAGCTCGTGCTGGGGCCAAGGCGAAGACCAAGGATGAGCAGGGCTGGGATCCAGCAGCAGCCCCAACCCCTGGCCCTGAGAGCGGCGGTGACCAGAGATGACTCCACCTCAGGCCAGATCCGCAGCAAGGTAAGAGTCGGGCCAGGTGGGAGGGTCCCCAGGACCCCTGGGGAACTTCTGCCTGCTGGAGCCCCAGAGACGGCTGCCTCCCTCCCCAGCCCCTCACAGCACTCCAGTGCCTGGAGTCTCCTTCTGCCTTCCCTCCTGCAGGGGACGAGCGACCTGGCAGAGAGGGGCAGCATCTGCCCAGCAAGCCCAGCACCTCTTCCTTGGTTCCTCCAGCCCCAGAGCTCTCTCCATTGCATGCCCCTTGGGCTCCCAGCAGGGTGGCCTCAGGGTGCCAGTGCCTGGAGTCTCCTTCTGCCTCCCCCCCTGCAGGGGGCGAGCAACCTGGCAGAGACGGGCAGCATCTGCCCAGCAAGCCCAGCACCTCTTCCTTGGCTCCTCCAGCCACAGAACTCTCTCCATTGCATGCCCCTCGGGCTTCCAGCTGGGCAGCCTCAGTGCTGGGAAAACGCCAGCAGGGCTGGGTCCAGTGTGTATCCGAGCTCGTGGGGAGCTCTCTCGCCCCAATGACTAGCGCCTTACCTACGGCAAGTACAGTAGTGCAATAGGAGCGTGACGTGAAAAATATCATGTCACTTTGTGACACGGTCACTCAAATCACGATTACGTGTGTGTACTGTGTTGCCCTATTGGCGCCATTCGCGCTAATTTCCGTTTCCCATCGGTGCCAGTGGTTATAGGGCTAAAATGCCAGGACAAAAACGAAAACGACTTTCTGGTGCTGCTTACCGGCAACAAAGAGAGAAACGGCAAAAAGAATTAGAAAAACTATCTCGTATTTTAAAAAAGTATTTTAAAAAAGTCAACAATCAAGGAGAAAGCTCTAAGCAATGCACTGAAAGTGATTATTCATCAACTGATGAAGACCGATCAAACCAAAGATTACCTTTATCAACTGATAAAGATGAACAACAATCTGACCAAAGATTATCTTCACTAACTGATAAAGACGAACAATCACAATCCATCCAAAGATTTACTACTTCAGCTGAAGAGTCCAGAAATGAAGAACTGTTATCCAAATCTAAAACTGAAGAACAATTATTGGAAAGTGGAGAGACTGACATAGGATCAGATCCAAGTACATGGCCGACAATAATTACTGATACAATGCGAATTATTATTGTGAAAAAAGGTCCTTCAAAACTAGATCCTACGTTTGAATATCCATTTAATGAGTCGAATCGTCGATTTATGCCATCCAGTATGAAGAAAAAAATGAAAAATGGGGAACAAATTAATAGATTGTGGTTAGTGTATTCACAGACCAAAGATGTAGTTTTTTGTTTTTGCTGCAAACTGTTCTGTAACTCAGACATTTTTCTGGCAACTGCAGGTTTTAATGACTGGCGAAATTTGCATCAGCATTTGAAAGAACATGAAACATCAAAAAATCATTTACGCTCATTGACAAATTGGATTGAGCTGTCAAACAGATTACGTACTAGTACAACAATCGATGCGGTACAGCAACGTCAACTAAATTCAGAAATTCTACGTTGGCAAGCAGTGTTGGAACGTTTACTGGCAATCATTAATTTCCTAGCTGAACAGTGCCTCGCATTCCGTGGAGCCTCGGATATTTTATATGAGAATAACAATGGAAATTTCTTAAAATTGGTTGAGTTATTGGCAAAATTTGATAATGTTATGGCTGAGCATGTACAAAGACTGAAAGATGGAGAGATTCACACCCATTATTTGGGTAAAAATACACAAAATGAGACAACAGAATTAATTTCTAATGGAGTGCGTAATGAAATTTTATCGAATTTGAAACATGCCAAATATTACTCAATTATAGTTTATTGTACTCAAGATCTGAGCAAAA
This sequence comes from Trachemys scripta elegans, assembly GCF_013100865.1. Classification (NCBI taxonomy): domain Eukaryota; kingdom Metazoa; phylum Chordata; order Testudines; family Emydidae; genus Trachemys; species Trachemys scripta. The sequence goes on from NC_048298.1 coordinate 93,272,081, forward strand.
CCGAGCAAATGTCAATAGTTTTATGATTTCTGAAAATTGATGAAAATGCAGAAGTGAAAATTTGTGAACACTTTCTAGAATTTATACCAGTGAATGAAACTACTGGGAAAGCCCTCACAGATGTAATTCTACAGAGATTGGAACACTATGGAATACCTTTAGAAAATATGCGGGGCCAAGGGTACGATAACGGCTCAAACATGCGAGGACGACATGCAGGTGTACAGCAAAGAATATTGAATTTAAACAATCGAGCTTTTTTCATTCCTTGCCATGCGCATTCGCTCAATCTGGTTGTCAGTGATGCCGCCAAATCATCTAAAGATGCCGTTTCATGTTTTACCACAGTGCAAGCAATTTACAACTTTTTTAGTGCTTCCACACACCGTTGGGCAGTCTTGAAGACGCATCTTGAACAAAAACTCACACTTAAACCTCTGAGTCAAACTAGATGGGAAAGCAGGATAGAAGCTATTAGACCATTCCGATATTCATCAGGAGAGATTTACGATGCACTATTCGAAATAAGCCAGGACTTGTCGTATGATCCTTCATTTCGACATGAAGTTGAAACATTGGCTCAGAAAATGATGCAGTTTCAATTTTCATGTTGTACGGTTATTTGGCACAATATTCTAAATCAAATTAATTTGACCGGCAAAGTTATGCAGAACATAACCATAGACATATCCGAGGCAAAGATGATTTTGAATAAAATGCTGGAATATTTAAAAAAATACCGTTCAGATGAAGGATTTGAAGAAACTGTCAAAGAAGCAGCAACAATAGCAGAGGATCTTGATTTTGAACCAATGTTTGCACCTCAAAAATTCATTCGTCCTCAGGAAAAAAACAAGACAGTTTTGTTATGAGGCTCATGATGATCCTAGTCTCGATCCAAACAAAAGGTTTAAAGTTGAATGTTTCTATTGTATTTTAGATGTAGCTATAACTTCCATTGAAGAAAGATTTTGTCAGTTGCATGGTCATTGTGAAACTTTCGAATTTTTATACGATATTGGAAATATTAAAAATCAGTTTTCCAAAAAAGCAACAGAGGGTCCTGTGGCACCTTTAAGACTAGCAGAAGTATGGGGAGCATAAGCTTTCGTGGGTAAGAACCTCACTTCTTCAGATGCAAGATGACTTCTTGCATCTGAAGAAGTGAGGTTCTTACCCACGAAAGCTTATGCTCCCCATACTTCTGCTAGTCTTAAAGGTGCCAGAGGACCCTCAGTCTGAATCTGTAAAAAGCAACAAACACGGCTACCCCTCTGATACAGTTTTCTAAAGAAGACCTCATGAAGCAGTGCCAAGACCTACATTTAGCTCTCAGTACTGATAACGCTGCTGACATTGATGCAGTAGAACTGTATGATGAATTAATAGCTTTATCTGAGCTAATAACTCCTAAAACTTCTCCTCTAAAAGTATTCGAATTTATAGCAAGAAATGATTTTTTCATTCCAAACACTGCTATAGCATTACGCATTCTTTTAACATTACCAGTATCAGTGGCTTCTGGTGAGCGCAGTTTCTCAAAACTGAAATTACTAAAAAATTATTTGAGGTCCACCATGTCTCAAAATCGTATGTCAGGACTGGCATTAATTTCAATTGAAAGTACTATTGCAAAAAAATTAGATTTCACTGACTTATTAAAAGACTACGCAAGTATAAAAACCAGAAAAATTCAGTTCATATAAATTCTTTTAATTTATGAGAAACTGGAAGACACTAACGTTTTTCATTGCAGTGTATAGTTGAACTCAAATTGTAATTGTGTTTTTGTTAAAATTAAATGTTAAAATGACACTAGTAGGAAATTGTTTTATTTCACTAACTACAAATTCTCTGTTTTCATTTTTTTTTTAAATTTTAAACAGTCAAAACAAAACTGCAAAGTGCAAACGTGTAAAAGCCAAAAAAAAGTGCAGGGGGGCGGGGGGCAGCAAAAAACCTAGAGTCAGCCCTGTATGTTGCAGCCTTCTAGGAAGAGTATTTGTTTTTTATCTAACGTCTCCGTGTGTATGCCTTGAACACGATGTTTATACTTAAAAGTTTGCTAATTTGCCATATCTATCAACTCCATATACGTTGTATACAGCAAACTGATCGCCTCAAGTTTCATTTTCAGCTTCTCAGCTATTTTTCTTATTTCAGCTCCAGTCTCTCCCTTACCTCCCTCAGCTACATGTGTGAAGCTTTTCCTTATATCATAGGCTTTTTCTATGATGCCTAGTGTTGCTATTGCAACATCCTTCTGCCAGTTTCCTTTGGATGCAGCAGGTGGTGTTTCAGCTGAGTCACTTTCCATTGCCTTAGACGGTCTAGTTGTGCTAGGGCTGCTGCTTCCTTCTGACCCTGAACTAGGGTTAGCTTTTTGTTGAGTTGATTTGTTTAACTTTGTAATGTTTCTATGTAATCCTTGAGCTGAACCCGCAGCAGACATGAAATCATTCCAGTAGCTGCGGAAGGTCAGAGTCTTCTGAAAAGCTTCTAATTCACAATCCTCTTCATTAGAAATTTTCAGATAATTCAGGCCGTTTTCATATTGCTTTAGCAACTCCTCAACTTTAGCCTTTATCTGGAAGTGGTAAAGAATTTTGTATATAACTCTGGAAATATTTGCAACATCACCTAATACCTCCAAACCAACAAAGAGACGGCCACCATCTTTTACTAGATGAAAAATGCTTGAAATAAAACCCATGGTGTTTGCTGCAGTCCTTATTGTGGCACATTTCTTATGGACTTCATCCGTGTTGTCTACCATTTCCTCAAGGCATCGTATGCAGCTTTCCACCTTGTTTCTTTGCTCAGGAAACTGCTTCAGAAAGTCACCGATACTTTCTTTGTTCCTGTTGGATGACAAAGTCATATGTTTATATTTGGTGCCACAGGGTCAGTTAACACATGAGAGCTGCTAAAAGGTAAAGGCTTGGCTGGAATAATCAAATACACAAATGCAGAAGAGTTGAATGCTGGCTACCCATGGACAGTAAGTGCTCCAGTGAAACTCCGTTCTATTCAGGTTCTTATGCTGCAACCCCTCGCCTTGTATCTGAATGTGAAGATGTTGGAATGGCAGGAGATAAAAGACTGCAGAGACATAGCTCTTGGGGGAGGGTGAGATTCTATGAAGCTTCTTCTCCTGGCGGGGGCGGATGTGTAGAGGGGGCGTGCTGAGAGCCATTGAACCAAACTGTAAACCCTGGATATGGTGGAAAACTATTTCAAGCCTGGAGGTGCGGCCATAGGCACCGACTCCGTGGGTGCTCTGGGGCTGGAGCACCCATGGGGAAAAATTAGTGGGTGCTCTGCACCCACTGGCAGCCAAGCTCCCCTCACCTCTGCCCCACCTCCTCCTCCGCCTTCCCTCCCTGAGTGTGCCACGTCCCCACTCCTCTGCCTACCTCCCAACCGTTGGGGGTGGAGTTAGGGCAGGGACTTTGGCAAAGGGGTTGGAATAAGGGAAGGGCAGGGGTGGGAAGAGGCAGGGCAGGAACGGAGCTGCATGTAAGGGGTGGAGTGGGCGAGGGGCAAAGGGGGAGGTCGAACACCCAAGGAAAAGCAGGAAAGTCGGCACCTATGGGTGCTGCAGCACCCCTAGCACCTCTAGTTCCAGCACCTATGCCTCCCGGTGAGTCCCCTCTAATACTGGCCTCAGCCGCAGTGCCTACAGAACAGTCAATGATGGTTAGATGGTGGGTGTGCAGTGACTGCTACTGAAGATGCTCGTTCCAGTGTTACCTTCCCCCTCTCTCTTTGCTGTATCCACTTATTCTCCCTCTACGCCGAGGTTGTAAGCTCTTTGGCACACGGGACTACCTTTCTATTTATACATGTATGCTACATCTAGCACACCGGGAAACCCAAACCCTGTCTGAGCCTTCTAGATGCTACCACAATAGCAATAATTGTAGCTGTCTTGTCATTTGGGAGGGTTGAGACAAGAGCTCCCCCAGACAGCCAGCGGCACAGAATCAGCAGCGAGCAGTAGGATGAACAGGAACTTGAAGCTATCTGCTCTACCCGTGTGCTTGGGACCTAGACCGCCACTGGGGCGTTAGTGCAGAGCCCAGAAGTTTGACTGAGATGCCCAGACAACCAGACTCTGTGCGCAGAACAATCTACGCCTGGACACCCAGCCCACACAAGCTCCTTGTTTGGAGGAGGGGTAAGGGAGTCAACTTCTAGCAGCAGGATATGTTGCCCCTCAATTGCTTTCTGTGGGATGGAGTGTGGGGATGGGACACTCCATTGGCTTCTCAACAGAAGCCCAGCTGAGCAGAAGCACCCAGTCCCTTGCCAGCTAGTGGTCCTGAAATAGCTCGGCTACTCGAGGCATTGGAAAAGGAGAGAGAATTTTAAAAAGTGAGTGATCTTATTCACTTAGTCACTGTAATATATATATCGGACTAGGGTAGTATCCCTTTTAACAGTCCATGAGCCCTCTAGTGGCACTCTGTGTTTTAGAAGCCCCCTGTAGCGGGGTGGTTACCCCGCTCCTGCAGAGGGGTTTAAAACAGCCTGGGCAGAGGGCTGGGGCAAAGGGAAAAGCTACTGGGCTGATTGGGGAAGTAGCCATAGCTGGGCCACGCCCCAATCAGGCCCCAGCTGGCCTGTATAAGAAGGCTGGGAGCCAGGAGCTTAACAGTCTCTCTCTGCCTTCAGAGAGAGAAGGGCCTGGCTGCAGGGAGCTAGACAGGGTACCTGAGTGGAGCAGGGCTGGGGAAAGCCTGAGGATCTGGGGAGCTCCAGCCTGGATAGCCCCAGGCTGCGGCCTAGCGGAAGGCCAAGAGGTACTGGGGGTTGCAGAGGGCAGCCCGGGGCTAGGCCAAGGCAGCAGGTCCAAACCCAACCTTACCTGTGATGAGTGGCTTATACTGCAGTCTGCCCCAGGGAGCAGGGGCTAGTTGGTGACTGGCAGTGGCCTTATTCTGAGGTAAGGTGGGGATAGTGGGTGGGGGTTCCCCAGGGAGGGGAGACCTAGCGTGTGGGTACTGCCAGGGGGCAGCACCCAGAGCAAGGGGCACCGGGGTCCTCGGAGGGACACAGGGGCCTGAGGAAGAGGATAGGCGGATCACCAGCCTGCAGGGGGCGCTCCAGGACGCTGGAAGAGCTAATTCCCAAGACGACCAGCAGGAGGCGCCGCAGGGGTGAGTCCGGCCCTCTTACACCCCCGGACACCAGCCAGAGCAGCAGCGTGTATGTGACTAGGCTGCCTCCCATCTTTGTGTATGTTAGTAAACATGGTTACTTAGGGCCCAACTATGCCCATGTGGTTTCTTCATGTAGTTATTGTGTGAGGAGCAAAAGATGCAGTGCCTACATTTACTGAGATGGAAAGTATCGTTTGAGATTGGGGATGGGGAAGCACTGGTGGGATTTATTCTGAAGCACTTTGAAAAGTCACTGGAGGCAGAAGCGAGCAGCACTGCCCCTTGACTTGGAAAACCTGCAAAGCTGTTGACTCACAGGATGCTCCAGCCACTTCCCCAGTTTGTTGGTGTTCGCTTCACGCATAACAAACAGGATTTGAGCCAGTCATGCAGCACTGCTCTCAGATATCACCCTGAACTGTGTAAATCAGTGTGTCACATGCACCAAAGGAGGAAGTAAATTGCTCTGCTTTACTGGTTAAATCTCTCTTAGGGCGAGTCTGCACTTGACAGTTTCTTAAGATTTCCCACCATTGCCCTATATCCCACCTCAATGATCTGTTTGTTTTAAACAGTTGTAACCCTTCTGCCCCTCTGAGTTGGCAGCAACAAGGGCCGGGTTCAGTATCTAGGGGTTCCGTTTCAATAACGCAATGCAAAACCAGCTCGAGCCCCCACGCAGTGACCTGGGACAATTACATACCACCCCCCAGGTGCCTCTAGGAGGCAATACTTCCCCTCTCGCAAGCACGGAGTCTGAGTGTAGCAAAAGCCTTTTAATAAAGGAGGGAAACAATGCGGCATTATGTTGGGGAAAACACCACAAACAGGATTCATAACACATACCATGAGCAAAAGTTTGGCAGTGTTCTTTTCCCCTCGGGATCTTAAATCCAATCACCCCAAAGTCCAACAACCCCAAAGTCTCTGTCCCTGGTCAGTGCCGCCCCAGAGTTCAAAAGTTTATCTGCAGAGTTTTACCCCCCCAGCCTGGTTGGAAATGGGGGTGGGGGGGCACACGGGATGTTAAGGGGCACCTTATGTGGTGCGAGGCCGACTGCCCCACCTCTCTGTGGAGTTCTGCTGCAGCCTTTACCACGAATGGCTCCACTCTACCAGCCGCGCCACGCTGCTCCTCCAGCCGTACCCGCAAACTGCGCCGCTCTGCTCCCCGTTCCGTGGGCCGCTCCAACCGTCCCACAAACTGCTCAGCTCTGCCAGCCGCTCCACTCCACCAGCCATCCCATGAACCGCTCCAGCTGCCCCCGCAAATGGCTCAGCTCCGCTCGCTGTTCCATGGGCCGCTCCAACCGTCCCACAAACTGCTCGGCTCTGCCAGCTGCTTAGCAATATATCTTCAGGCTCCCCCACTGGTTAACACAGCACTCAGTGATCTCAGCTCAGCAATTTTAGCTCTTTTAGTGATTTCAGCTTGTAGTAGGGGAGCCCCAGTGCTGGTGCACCATTGGCCCAAAGTGAATTCAGTTCAGCAACTTCTAGCTAGACTCCTAATGGAAGCAAACTTAGCTCTGCTATTCAACAGTGGAGAGAGGAGGTAGTGCAACTGGTGTTCCAGGCCCTCAAAAGGGGCCCATACCATCAGGTACACATGTCCCCAACCTCTCTCAATTCACTGGGTTTTGTAACCCATGCCCGTTGTCTAGCGAGTGCTACTTAGTTACTGGTGAGTCCCTCTGTCATACAACAGTTCCACTGGCCTTGATTCACAGAATCAGGGTAACAACACTTTATTCTTCCTCCCCCAATAACAGAGAAACTGGGGATCCCACACCAGCCAAAGTAACCACTTTCAGTTGAGAGAACAGGAGTACTTGTGGCACCTTAGAGACTAACAAATTTATTAGAGCATAACCTTTCGTGGGCTACAGCCCACTTCTTCGGATGCATATAGAATGGAACATATATTGAGGAGATATATATACACACATACAGAGAGCATGAACAGGTAGATGTTGTCTTACCAACTCTGAGAGGACAATTAAGTAAGTGAAAAAAAACTTTTGAAGTGATAATCAAGATAGCCCAGTTCAGACAGTTTGATAAGAAGTTTGAGAATACTTACAAGGGGAGATAGATTCAATGTTTGTAATGGCTCAGCCATTCCCAGTCCTTATTCAATCCTAAGTTGATTGTATCTAGTTTGCATATCAATTCCAGCTCAGCAGTCTCTCGTTGGAGTCTGTTTTTGAAGTTTTTCTGTTGTAAGATAGCCACCCGCAGGTCTGTCATTGAATGACCAGACAAGTTAAAGTGTTCTCCCACTGGTTTTTGAGTATTATGATTCCTGATGTCAGATTTGTGTCCATTAATTCTTTTGCGTAGAGACTGTCCAGTTTGGCCAATGTACATGGCAGAGGGGCATTGCTGGCACATGATGGCATATATCACATTGGTAGATGTGCAGGTGAACGAGCCCCTGATGGTATGGCTGATGTGATTAGGTCCTATGATGATGTCACTTGAATAGATATGTGGACAGAGTTGGCATCAGGCTTTGTTACAAGGATAGGTTCCTGGGTCAGTGTTTTTGTTCAGTGATGTGTGGTTGCTGGTGAGTATTTGCTTCAGGTTGGGGGGTTGTCTGTAAGCGAGGACAGGTCTGTCTCCCAAGATCTGTGAGAGTAAAGGATCATCTTTCAGGATAGGTTGTAGATCTCTGATGATGCGCTGGAGAGGTTTTAGTTGGGGGCTGAAGGTGACAGCTAGTGGTGTTCTGTTATTTTCTTTGTTGGGCCTGTCTTGTAGGAGGTGACTTCTGGGTACTCGTCTGGCTCTGTCAATCTGTTTTTTCACTTCAGCAGGTGGGTATAGTAGTTTTAAGAATGCTTGATAGAGATCTTGTAGGTGCTTGTCTCTGTCTGAGGGATTGGAGCAACTGCGGTTATATCTTAGAGCTTGGCTGTAGACAATGGATCGTGTGGTGTGTCCTGGATGGAAGCTGGAGGCATGTAGGTAAGTGTAGCGGTCAGTAGGTTTCCGGTATAGGGTGGTATTTATGTGACCATCGCTTATTAGCACAGTAGTGTCCAGGAAATGGACTGCTTGTGTGGATTGATCTAGGCTGAGGTTGATGGTGGGACGGAAATTATTGAAATCATGGTGGAATTCCTCAAGGGCTTCTTTTCCATGGGTCCAGGTGATGAAGATGTCATCAATGTAGCGCAAGTAGAGTAGGGGCTTTAAGGGACGAGAGCTAAGGAAGCGCTGTTATAAGTCAGCCATAAAAATGTTGGCATCCTGTGGGGCCATGCGGGTACCCATAGCAGTGCCGCTGACTTGAAGGTATATATTGTCCCCAAATGTGAAATAGTTGTGGGTGAGGACAAAGTTCAGCCACCAGGTTAGCTGTGACATCATTTCAGTTGTTGTTGTCCCAGGCTAGGCGGGTGGGTGTGCCTATGCAAACAAGATCAGCCCCTGAAGTTCTTTTCCACCCTCGCCATAATTCACCACCAGATGTCAGGGTAGAGCTTATCCTGACTCTGCTTACACAGTGAATGGGGAAAGAGCCAGAATCTTAACTGTTAAAATGAAAGCTGAATTCAGGCTGAATGTGTAACAGTTGCGAGACATAGGAACTGCCAGGTTGGATCATACCCTAGTTGTCCATCTACAGTAGTTCAGTATCCTGTCCCTGACAGTGGCCAGCACCAGATGCTTCAGAGGAAGTGGCAAAAAAAACCCTGCAGCAGGCAGCTCTGGTATAACCTGCCCCCAGGGAAAGTTTCCCCCTAAACCCCAATAGTTAGAGGTTGTCCTATGCGCTGAAGCTTGAGAGTGGGACATCTTTCTATCATAACTGGCACCTGGAGACTGTCTCACTCCGCATAGTAAGGAACCTGACTTTGATTAACATTGATGGACTTTGAGTGCAAAGGATAGCCTTAAAAATACTAATCCTAGGTACTAATTCTCAGAAGCCCTGTTTATCCTAGGGAAATTTTCTAAAAAATTCCCACTCTGTCTAATGTCAGTTCAGCTTCACAGACATTAGTAACATTGAGAGCCGCAGCTCAGGACTGATGCTGCTGGCTTTAATGTTGTGTCATGTAACCCCGCTCAAGGCAGATCTAATACATTTTCAGTACAAAATAATACATCTGAAACGTTTCACAGACTATGCACCTATGCACAGAACTGGAATACCACAGCCTGCATTTTTCACATAACATGGAACCTTGTGCAGTACTAAAGGGGAAGTAAATTAAAGCAGATCAACTGGTTAACTTCTGTTAGAGAAAATTCTTAACTGACCAAAATTTCTGTGCATTACCTCTCAAGATAAACCACGGCCTGCTTGATCATCATCAAATCTTCAGCATTCAAGTCAGGGACAAACTTGTCCACCAGTATCCTCTTCAGATGCTTTGATATTTCAAGGTTGTCATCGAGATTTTCTAAATCAAATTTAAAATAGTTAAACCAAGTATTCCCTTGTGTTTCGCATGAGAGTCAAATTAAGAGGGGGTAGGAAGCTACAGCCCGTGGTTCATGCACTGTGCTGCGGTATAGGAGATTAGAACTCAGTTCCAAGTCCTGATCCTTCATTCCCTGGACTCACAAGGCCTGGAAATGCGCCTCATAATCATGTAGAAGACCCAGATTTGGGTCCCAGTCTCTCTCACTGCAGGCCAAGTGTAATTGGGAGTGTTTTACAGGTTACCTGGTTGACTCTGCTTAGGGTCCCAGTCTCTCATGGCCAACGGGATCATGAGAGAGGAAAGCAGGAAATCCTGGCCCCGAAAGGGTGTGTTAAGTGTGATGCACTAGTTCTGAACAGTGAAAAATAGGGAGAGAGAGAGATTGAGAAACAGCCTGAGCTGCAGCAGATATACAGGTACCTTCAGAAATTCTAGATGCTCCTGAAGACATCCTGGAGGAAAATACCCTCTGCATCTTCTCTGTTGAACCCTTCAGGAGTATCTTGTTAAAGGTGACTCAAGAGGAGACTGATGTGGCTGTATGGAATGACTCAGAGTCTAGTTCCTGGTGGGAATAGGTGCCCATATTATAAAACTATCAGTGGAGTCAAAATTGGCATGAGCTTTGTTGGTAGCCTCAGGGATTCCATGGGCAACATTCCCACTCCTGAGAGATGTAGCTATACTGAAGCCCTGGTGTACACAGTACTAGGTCATTGGAAGAATTCTTCTGTCAACCTAGCTACTGCCTCTCAGGCAGGACCGGCTCCAGGGTTTTTGCCGCCCCAAGTGGCGGGAAAACAAACAAACAAAAAAACCCACGATTGCAATTGCGATCGGCGGCACTCCGGTGGCAGCTCCACCGCGCCACTTTCTTCTTCGGTGGGAATTCGGTGGCAGGTGCTTCCCTCCGAGAGGGACCCGCCGCCGAATTGCCACCGAACAGCCCAACATGCCGCCCCTTCCCCTTGGCTGCCCCAAGCACCTGCTTGCTGGCTGGTGCCTGGAGCTGGCCCTGCTCTTGGGAAGGTGGATTAACTATGCCAATGGGCGAACTCTTCCAGTCAGTGTAGGTAGTGTCTACGCTGAAGCACTATGGCGACGCAGCTGCAGTGGTGCCACTGCACCACTGTAGCATTTTAAGCATAGACAGAGGCGATGTGTGGGGTGGCCTCTGGGGTGATGTGCCCTCCCCCACAGATTTGCTGCTTGGTTTGTACTGAGCATGCTCACACAGACTGAACAGGCTCAGTAACATCTGCTGAAGCTGCTGCCCTCCTCCCCCCCCCAATGGGCAGGTTTCTGAGTGTAAACATACCCTGAATGCCTTTCCAAGACCTGAGGAAGAGCTTGTCTTTTTCACCAACGGAAGTTGATCCAATAAAAGATGTTACCTTGTCTTTCAATTAGTTTATTTTGCCTTAATCTGGCAAATGTCAGATTGAAATGCCATTTGACTGAAACATAAGGCTGTTCTCAATGTGTAGAAGGCAGAACACTAATAAATCTTCAGTGCTCTGCAGAATCTTCTTTGCAGTAGAAATAAAACCGATCACATTTCTGGCTTGGACTCTTATCTGTAGATGCTAGATGAAGCACTAGAAAATATATCATGAGGAACAATCTTGTGCTAGCAGGGCACGACAGGGGAGTGGACTCAATTACCTTGGTAGATCTTTTTCATCTGTAATTTCTTTGTTCCCTTAATTTAAAAACTGGCCATTTAAAGTGCTCTGGGCGGCTAGTTGTCTTGGCCTCAGTAATTTAATTTAACAGCTCATGTTCAGAGCCTTGTAAGTGTGTCCTGGTAACGATGTGGGTTGGGTTCAAGAGCACATCGTAGTAAGGAAGGTAAAGTTAATATTAACAACAGCACTGCATTAGGACGACCATTTAAGAGAAGGAAAGCAAAGTGAATCTGGTTGCTGTGACCATCAGAAACAGTCCGCCGTATGTTTTCTATAGTAAATAGTTCAGGTTTTACTAAGAATTCCAACTCCAGTGTGTTCTGTTTGCCAGCAGGAGGCAAAACAGTAGCACCTTGCTTGATAAATATAGAAGATCTAAATCAATAGTTCAAATGAAATCCCATTGCACTTACCTCTCGGGCTGCCATTTGTTTGTCTGTATCGTGATTTGTATGGCTTTCCCTCTCCACTGACACCCAGGCTGTGCTGTGGGAGGACAAAAAGCAAAGCTTTAAAAAGAAAGTGGAAACAGGAAACTGATGAGATAGAAACCGAAAGCAGATCCGATGGGGATTTTAGTGTGTGTTTTGCAAGGTTAAATTAAGGTCTTGGGGCTCTGGTTAAGAATCCTGCATTAAATTGCTTTTCATCATATGCAGAAAGCCTGTCTGTAGAGAAAAGATTTATATAGGGATGAGTATGAAACTCCTGGGTACCTCTTACCACCCAGTTCAACATTCAGCCAGCAGACGGCTCTCTAATCCTTCTAGAGTCCAGCACAGGAGAGGGAAGGAGGAGGTCTGACTGGCTTTAGCAAGAGCGGGGCCCGCCTCCTGGGGGCGGGGCTTGCAGCAAGCCCCGCCCCCAGGACCCGAGCCGCGCCGCGGGAGGGGGGGGACCTGAGCCACGCCGCGTGGGGGTGGACCCGAGCCGCGCCGCGGGGGAGGGGGGGGAAGAGACCCGAGCCGTGCCGTGCGGGGGGGAAGAAGAGAGCCCCGCCGCGGGGTGGGACGGGGAGACCCGAGCCGCGCCACGGAAGCCGCGCCGGGGGGGGGGGGGGGGGGGGCGCCCCCCCGCGGGGGGGGGGGGGGGGGGGGGGGGACGGACCCGAGCCGCGGGGGCCGGGCCGGAGCCGGGCCGCGGGGCCCGGGCTGGAGCCAAGCCGGGCCAGAGCCGCTGGGGCCTGCGAGAACGGGCCGCGCCTCCCGGGAGCCCTTCTCCCGCCCCCACCACCCCAGCTTACCTTGTGCTGCCAGCCCGCCCCTGCTTCTTTTCAGACTTCCCGCGAATCAGAGATTCGCGGGAAGCAGGGGAGGGGGCGGAGCATTCAGGGGAGGGGAGGAGGGGGAAGTGAGCTGGGGCGGGTGGACAGCTGCAGTGCGGGGGCCCTCTTGGCGCGGGGCCCAATTGGCTGAATCGGCCTAAAGCCGGCCTGTCTGGGGAGGGACCTGGCTCAGAAGAGAGCTGAGGGCTCTGTGGAAGGAGCTGGCTCTTGAAAGAAGTCCAGGCAGCTTGAGAGCTGGGGCTGGATCAAATCACAGCCTGTTGCTGGCAAGGGATCAGCACTAGCTGCTGCCAGGGGTACATCAGGTAGAGAGGTCACACCAAGACTCTTTCCTTCATCACCTAGTACTGGGCTGTCCTTGGCCTTGGGGACTCTTGAGTTAGGAGCTGGTGGGCTGATCATTTAAAGCCTGTGACTTTAAAGCAATTGTGCTGAGGGTCTTTGCACCTTACCCCTGCAGGCCTAGTTATCCTCTATGTTATCACAGTGAATGGGTGCTCACCGAGGGCTACAGCTGAAAGAACCCAGTGCTTGGAGCAACTAAAACATTCACCTCCGGGGGTGATCCGGGGTGTGGTTCATCCAGTGTGGTACCAGATACCTACAAGTCAGTGATCCACAGCACTCGGCGACGCCCTGCACTAGGGTTGGATACAGTGTCCCGTGGCTTGCAAAGTACAGCTCACACGTGAGGGTGTTGCCATCTTCTAATCCTCGGCTCCACTTACAGAGCTGTAAAAGATCTGCCTTGCTCCCTCAGGGACAGTGCAGTGTGTAGTGTGGACATGTGCTGAGTCGGAGGAAGATTCAGCTACAAAGGCGCAGTGGTACCTGCTGTCGTTGCTGGGTTTTTTGAGCCTCGCGTTTGTACCAGCATGTGAGTCCCTTACGCTGTCACCGGGACCCATCTTTAACATCCCTGGCTTTGTCACTGCACGGAACAGTCTGTGTTGCAGAGATTATCTTGGTCGGTTTTAGCATGAAATGAATCTGCACTTAATGCATCTTTTCGAGTGTGGCCACCAGATGGCTTCAGATCATGCCAGTGGCTAGAAAGAAATTTGGACTACAATAGAGGTATCAGCAGGAACGTAACGTTTGAATATGCAGGAAGAGCTTCAATGTCTGCCAGTTCAGTTCAGTACGATAGTTGGTTAGGGTCAGATATACATGACTGGGGAAATGCTAGACAAAGGATGTGAAAACTTCTAAGAGAGAGACCAGAGTCTGTTCTGGGCAGCCTAAGGAGACTAAAGGGAGATGACAGGGGACGTGGTTATTTGGAGGAGGGGGACTTGGGAGGTCTGACACTGGAATGGATGAGAGACACACAAGAGCCCAATGCTGTTACGGGCCTGAGGCACAACGTTCTGGGAGTTTGGATCCAGGGTTTTAATTCAGCTCATTAAAGGGCTGGAGGCCTCCCCAAACTGCAGACTTGGAACTGGCCTTCCCAGGAGTGCATGGATGGTTGTGTCTGGGATTTTGGCTTGGGCCTATTACTAGCCCCTCTGTGTGGGAAGCTGCCTAAGCAGGGAAAACAGGACATGCTGTGTTTGGAATGAAACCTTTTAGTAGAATATGCTGACTCTGGCTCAATTTGTGTGTGAATGTTCAGAAACGAGCTCCCATCACGTGTCAGTGGAAAGGTTATTCTCCCTCTCTTTGCAACCTGGGTGTCACCTGTGATTTTGATGTCACAATAACTTAGCTATTCTGAATGTACCAACACTCTGCCTGGATCCCTCCTCAGCCTGCTAGGAGTTGAAGGTCAGGCCATGGTCATCCTCCCCAACTCTCTGCTCTCCCACTCCCCCAGTTTGCAGTAAAGTCTTGGATTTGGCATGTGACCTCAATGTCACAACCATCTGGGCAATCTGTGCTGGGAATGGGCATCATATGAATGGTGTGTGTTGCCATATTGATCCTAGCTAGTACAGTGGGCGGCTGAACCTGTTCGGAAGGCTCTGGGCTCTACTGTGGTACAAATAAGGATGCACTTTCTGAACGGCAGGGCTGGCTTTTGGGGGTTTCTGTGTATGTTTTTGCCAAAGCAACGTGTATTTTTAAGTTGGAAACAAAATGAACGCGAGGCCCTCAGTGCTCCTCCATTTATATGATCAGTAATTTTGAAAAAGTGTTTTTTAATTTCCATGTCTGCTCCTTTCAGACTACAGTTTTATTTTCCAGCTGGATTAATTTTTTTCAAACACATTTTTAATTCATTCATAATGAGTCAGGAATTAAACTGCATGTGTCTAATGGGAAATACATGTGCCCAGCGAGGGTTTCATATGCCTGCCAAGCTAGCTCTGTTTCGTCTTAACTCTTCACGGCATAAAACACCAATAAACCCCTCTTTTGCCAGGTCTGGTCTCTTGGTCTCAAAGGCAAGACATGGGAGCAATGTCACAGCTGCTGTACAGGGTGCATTCTCTAAGGCACTGGCTTTCTCTTGTTTTCCCTTCAAGGGCTGATTCATAGACTCATAGACTCATAGACTTTAAGGTCAGAAGGGACCATTATGATCATCTGGTCTGACCCCCTGCATGCTGCAGGCCATAAAACCGTCCCTACCCCTTCCCTGGACTCTGCTGTTGAAGTCCCCAATCCTGTTTTAGGTGACTTCAATTGGCAGAAACCCTCCTGCTAGTGATCCCTGCCCCATGCTGCGGAGGAAGGCGAAAAACCTCCAGAGGCTCAGCCAATCTGCCCTGGAGGAAAATTCCTTCCCGACCCCAAATATGGCGATCAGTAAGACCCCGAGCATATAGGCAAGAGTCTCCAGCCTGACCCCTGTCAGCCATTATACAATTTACCTACCATTTCTTGGTTTTCCTTGACTACTATGTTTTACCATTAAACCATTCCCTCCATAAATTTATCTAACTTAATCTTAAAACCAGACAGGTCCGTCGCCCCCACCGTTTCCCTCGGAAGGCCGTTCCAATATTTCACCCCTCTGACGGTCAGAAACCTTCGTCTAATTTCAAGCCTGAACCTCCCCACGGCCAGTTTATATCCATTCGTTCTCGTATCCACATTAGTACTAAGCTGGAATAATTCTTCTCCCTCCCTCGTATTAATCCCTCTAATATAGTTAAAGATAGCAATCATATCCCCCCTCAGCCTTCGCTTTGTCAGACTAAACAACCCAAGCTCCTCTAGTCTCTTTTCATACGACAGGTTTTCCATTCCTCTGATCATCCTAGTGGCCCTTCTCTGCACCCGTTCCAGTTTAAGTTCATCTTTTTTAAACATGGGAGACCAGAACTGCACACAGTACTCCAAATGAGGTCTCACCAGCGCCTTGTACAATGGAAGCAGGACCTCCTTATCCCTACTAGATATACCTCGCCTAATGCATCCCAAGACAGCATTGGCTTTTTTCACCGCCACGTCGCATTGTCGACTCATAGTCATCCTGCGGTCTACCAGGACCCCTAGGTCCTTCTCCTCTTCCGTTACTTCTAACCAATGCGTCCCCATCTTGTAACTAAAATTTTTATTAGTCATCCCCAAATGCATCACCTTACACTTTTTACTATTAAATTTCATCTTATTCCTGATACTCCAATTCACAAGCTCATTCAAGTCTCCCTGCAGGATATCCCTATCCTCCTCCGAATTTACAACGCCTCCCACCTTCGTATCATCCGCAAACTTTATCAGCCCACTCCTGCAATCGGTCCCGAGGTCAGTTATAAATAAATTAAATAAAATGGGTCCCAAAACCGAACCTTGAGGCACTCCACTAGTAACCTCCCTCCAACCCGACAGTTCACCCTTTAATACGACCCGCTGCATTCTCCCCATTAACCAATTCCTTATCCACCTCTGGATTTTCATATCGATCCTCATGTTTTTCAGTTTAACCAATAATTCCTCATGGGGTACAGTATCAAACGCTTTACTGAAATCCAGGTATATTAGGTCCACCGCATTTCCCTTATCTAATAAATCCGTTACTTTCTCAAAGAAGGAGATCAGATTCGTTTGGCACGATCTGCCCTTCGTAAAACCATGTTGTAATTTATCGCAATTGCCACTAACCTCCAGGTCCTCAACTAGTTTCTCTTTCAGAATTTTCTCTAACACCTTGCACACTACAGATGTTAAACTAACAGGCCTGTAGTTACCCGGATCACTTTTTTTCCCTTTCTTGAAAATAGGAACCACATTAGCTATTCTCCAGTCTAACGGGACCACCCCCGAGTTTACAGATTCATTAAATATTATCGCTAACGGGCCTGCTATTTCCCGTGCCAATTCCTTCAATATTCTCGGATGAAAATCGTCCGGTCCTCCCGACTTAGCCCCATTAAGGCATTCAAGTTTTGTTTCTACCTCGGATACGGTAATCCCCCATCCTGAATGCCCCTCTGTAGTGGTGCTAGTATCCCTAATACCTTCATTGGCCTCATTAAACACCGATGCAAAATATTCATTGAGATATTGCGCCATGCCTAGATTGTCTTTAATCTCCTCTCCGGCAATAGTCTTCAGCGGTCCCACTTCTTCTTTCTTTGCTTTCTTCCTATTTATGTGGCTGTAAAACCTCTTACTATTGCTTTTAATTCCCCTCGCTAGGTCCAACTCTACACGGCCTTTGGCCTTTCTCACTCTATTTCTACATTCTCTGACTTCGCTAAGGTAAGTTTCTTTACTAATCCCTCCCCTCTTCCACTCTTTGTACGCTTTCTGTTTCTTCCTAATCGCCCCTTTGAGTCCGTCGCTCATCCAGCTCGGTCTAAATCTCCTGCTTTGTAATCTTTTTCCCTTTTTTGGAATGCAGGCCTCCGACAGCTCATGCATCTTTAACTTGAAGTAATCCCAGGCTTCTTCTGCCTTTAGATCCATTAATACGTTTGCCCAATCCACTTCCCTTACCAGTCCCCTTAATTTGTTAAAATTGGCCTTTTTAAAATTATAAACCCTAGTCTTTGACTTAATTCTGTTACTCCTCCCATGTATTTTAAACCGAATTAGCTCATGATCACTGGAGCCCAAATTGTCCCCCACTACCACTTCCTCAACGAGGTCCTCACTACTTACCAGAATCAAATCTAAAATGGCCTCCCCCCTCGTCGGTTCAGCTACCACTTGATGAAGGAATTGATCAGCAAGCACATCTAGGAACATCTGAGCCCTATTATTACTACTAGCGTTTGTGCCCCAATCTATATCTGGGAAGTTAAAGTCCCCCATAATTACACAGTTTCTATTAGTAATTACTTCTCTAAACACATTAAATAGTTCCTTATCCATATCTTGGGTCGATCCCGGCGGTCTATAGCACACTCCAAGCACTATCCCCGGAGAGGCTCTAGTAGTCCTATTACCCAGTGTGAGTATTGCCCAGACGGACTCTGTGTTATCTAATCCATCAACTATTATTTCTTTACAGCTTATTTCACTATTGACATACAATGCCACCCCCCCACCTTTACCTTTATTCCGGTCTTTCCTAAACAGCGCATACCCCTCCATACCTGCGTTCCAGTCGTGACTGCCATTCCACCACGTTTCTGTTATTCCTACGATATCTGGTTTCAGCTCTTGGACCAAGAGCTCCAATTCCTCCATTTTATTACCTAGGCTTCTGGCATTGGTGTATAAACACCCTAATGTATGTCGTTTAGCCTGTCTCCCATTAGTAGCACTATAAGTTGCGGGCCTCCTTGCGTCCGTCCCCCCTGTCCTTCCTATGTCCAATCTCATCTCCCCGGCTATGTCTCCTCTC
The DNA here is from genome assembly GCF_013100865.1 of Trachemys scripta elegans. NCBI lineage: Eukaryota > Metazoa > Chordata > Testudines > Emydidae > Trachemys > Trachemys scripta. The sequence goes on from NC_048298.1 coordinate 93,290,404, forward strand.
ATTTTACTCACCTTTTCCATACTGGAATCTGGCGTGGAGATTAACTGTGCATCTCCCAACCTTCTCCCCAAACTTCCTAGTTTAAAGCTCTTTTGATAAGATGAGCCAGCCTCCCTCCCAGAAGTCTATTTCCTTCCCTACTCAGGTGAAGCCCATCCCGCGAGAACAGGTGTCTGTCCCCGAAAGCCTCCCAGTGGCCATACATCCCAAAGCCCTCCTTATAGCACCACTCTCTTAGCCAACTATTTATTCTCACAATCCTATCAGCCCTTTGCTGCCCTTCCCTCGGAACGGGCAGAATCCCACTAAAGATAATCTGAGCCTCTATCTCCTTGAGCGTCTTCCCCAGCCTGGCATAATCTCCCTTGATTCTCTCTAACGAGAACCTAGCCGTGTCATTCGTTCCTACATGAAGGATTATCAAGGGGTTCTTACCTGCTCCTTTTAGGATCCTTTTCAACCGCAGGTCCACATCGCGTATCTTTGCCCCCGGTAGACAGCACACCCTTCTGTTCTCCGGGTCCGCCCTGGTCACAGGCCTGTCCAATCTCCTCAGTAAAGAGTCTCCAATTACATACACCTGCCTTCGCCTGGCAACAGTGCGATCTAGTAATCTAGTCTCTAGTCCCTCTAGTCCTGACCTGTGCCTGTTCTTATCTTCCCTTATGCTCCCCCTTATGCCTTCCTGATTCCTCCCGGGGCCCAGAATTGGTGCTGTCTCCATCAACTCCTCCCCTCTCTCTCTCGGACTAGCTGCTCTTCTCTTCTTCCTCACTCTCCCACCTTCAGCCGCCACCTGCTGCCCCTCCACCTCGCTATCCAAACACTCGAACCTATTCCTGAGTTCTATTCCCCCCTCGCTGGCCCTTCTTTTCCTTGGCCTGCTTCTCACAGTCACATGCTTCCACCTCCCATGTTCTCCCCCTTCCATTCCCCTCTCACCGTCCTCTGCCTCTACCTGCGCTGCAGGACACTCTCCTTCAGCCCCTCCTTGCCTGTCCTCCATCAGCTGCTCAAACCCCCGCCTAAACTCCACCAGGGTATCTACCTGCATCTCCAGCCCCTTAATCTTTTCCTCCAGTAACACTATCAGGCGACACTTCATACACACATACCTGTGTTCCAGCTCCCCTGCTAGGACCATATACATACCACAGCTTCCACATGCAGCCATCTGCATTCTGTCTGCTCCTGCTGCTTGGCTCATGCCTGCTGCACTCCCTGCCCACAGCACCTGTGGAAGCAGAGCACACACCGAACCCCGCCCTCCTGCCTCCCCCTTTACCTCCCCCTGCAAACTCCCTCTCAAACTCCCCTGTTAGCCGCCCTGTTTGCTGCCTCCGGTGCCGCTGCTCGCAGCCTTCCTTTTTCTCTAAGTTACTGTCTGTACATCAGCTCCCTCTTGGTACTCTGGTCCCGAGGATATGGAGGCACGTATATTGGTTCCTGGTTAGTGCTGGCTGAGCCCATAAGAACTCATTAGCCTCTTCTCTGCTAGAGTGAGGGTGTGCCCCTCCCCTGAAATGTAAAAGGTTTGACTCTCCACCTTCTGGAAACACCGCTTTGCTACTCTCCATGCTAGTTCATGGCTGTGTGGTTGGTTAAAGCACGCTGGCTAGCCTAGAACTGCTAGGACTCCACGGCATGGCTTTAATTTCAAATGAAGGGAGTTGAGGGAATCTCCCCTTCTCCAGATGCTCTTGCAGATGGGGGTGAATTTCAGAACTTTGGAGAAATTTCTCTCCCTCAAGCCTTCTCTTCACACCGAGCCCCAGTTTCCACTGAGTCTGTACAACCCCCAGCGTTGAGGCACGTAAGTGCTACTCTAATATAAAAATAATGGTGGCAAGGCACAAATATCTCAGGTATTTCTATCTATTTGCTGAGGTGAATTAAAATGCTTCAGTGAGCATTACAGCTGTGGGCAAGGCAGCTAATACACTCAAATCAGAAAGGAAGAAGTGTAATGCTTTACAAGTTCATTTGAAAAGCAGTTACTGCTCTTGTAATTTCACTCCTGAGCAGATCTCTCACACATGCCTACAGGATATTGTTGCTTTCTCTTAAGCATAGGCAAAATAGGATAAATTCCTAGCAGGATGATTCATGGTGTCCCAGGTTCTGAATTAACAAAATGTTGTTCAGTAGCACGACGTCTCCTGATCCTTTCACTGAATTCCAAACGCAGGAGGGAGTGAATTACGGTATCAATCTCTTTGAACTGTTCAGATCGCTTAATGCTTTTGGTCAAAGTGGAGCTGGCATCTCCTTGTTAGTTGGCATCGTGTGTAGCTTTTGGGGGCTTTGACTTCCTACCACAATCTCCCCTCCCCTTGTGAATTGGTTCTTCTCCTGGCCCAGTGCTGGAAATGGGAACTTGTGTCTCATTTATTCATATACCATGCCTTTCAGCTCCTCATACAGCTCGCTGAGATTCTGAAGGTCCTTTTCAAGTTGGCTAGCTTTTTCTCTTATATCTGCTGCAGCCTCTGCCTTCGCCCCCTCAGTTAAATGGATGGAGTCTTTCACGAGACTGTAGGCATCAAACACGACAAAAACTCCTGCGGCTGTGGCACCGAGCACCCTCGCACTTTTGGACATGGCAAGAGTGGTCCCAGCTAAGGCTTTTTGCACTTGCTTGGTCCCCTTTGCTGTGTTCCGGGCTGTCCTCCCAGCCGCGGTGAGCCGTTGTGCTAAGGCTTTCAAACCAGGGTTAGCTTTCACCACTTTGAATGCTCTTACGTTGGTTCTTATCCCCTTAACGCTTTTGTAGACTACCTCTGGAATTTTACTAGCAGTGGAAAGGACGTGTGTCAGATGGTTGCCCATGGCCTCGCTCTTTGGGGAGGTGATGGGTCTGAAATCCACTTCATCGGGGTGGGTCAGTGTTTTAAGGTTGCTTTGGCATTCCACCAGCAGGTCGTTGGCTTTGCTCCTTTCCTTCGAATTGCTGACGTTCTCATATATGCTGACAGAAATGCTGGTAGCCGCTGCTGCTGCCCCTAAGCCAATCCCAGTTGCCGTGAGAGCCAAACTCCCCCCTGCTGTCAGCGGTGCTAAGGTCAGCCCAAGGATGGTCAAGATGCCAGACGCCAGGCTCGTGGAGTTTGCGGCCATGTTGGCAATGGTGCAGTTCTTATGGATCAGGTCAATGTTGTCTGCCATGTCCTTAAGGCACTGGATACACTTCTCTATCTCCTTTCTCTGCTCAGGGAACTGCTTCAGAAAGACCATGATATCTTCACTGGCACTCTCTTCCCAGGGGATGATTCCTTCAGACCTGTTAGAAGCCAAAGGTATATTTTCGTCACTGCAAGAGACCTTATAGTTGTGCTGTGAAAAGTGACTGTTAAAAAAGCGCCTTCTTCCTCAGCAGATCTGTTCCCTTGTGTGTATCAGAGTCATTGCTATGCCTGGCAGTGAAAATATTTTCTGACATATGCAGAGACTGTGTGTTCTAATGGCTGAGGTAGTGCACTGGGACTTGGGAGACACCTGGTTCTTATTTTGGCTCTGCCATTCACTGGCTGGGTGACCCTGGGCAAGTCACTTTACCTCTGGGCCTGTTTCCCCACCACCCTTTGCCTTGATCATAATCTCTTTGGGGCAGGGCTTGTCTCCTAGCTTGTGTGATACAGTGCCCTGCACAATGGCGCCTCAGTCTTGGTTGGAATCTCTAGGCGCTATTGGAATTCAAATAATAACGATACTGCCAGCCTTGTAAACTCAGCAAGTATCCCGGGGCTAGTCTACACTAGAGAATTAGATCAACCCAACTACATCGCTCAGGGGTGTGAAAAATCCATCTCCCTGAGTCATGGAGTTAAGCTGATCTAAGTCCCCGTGTGGGCTGTGCTAGGTTGAGGGAAGAATTCTTCTGTCGACCAAACTACCGCCTCTCAAGGAGGTGGATTAATTACGGCAACCGGAGAGCCTCTCCCCTCACTGTAGTAAGTGTCCACAATGAAACACTACAGTGATGCAAAAATGGCAATATTTTAGGTTTCGACATAGACGCTATCCCTTACATACTTATCTGGCCTCCATTGCCATAGAACTGGGTGCCTCCTATTCTTAATGTATTTATCCTCCCTACACCCCCGTTAGGAAGGGTAGTGCTGCACTGAGGCACAGTGTGAGTTGCCCAAGGTCACACATACAGTCTGTGGCAGAGCAGGGAACCCAGGACTCCTAAGTCTCAGGGTAGACCCCCTAACTGCTGGACCACACTTTGTGCATTATCACCTCAATGAACGTTCTGCAGATACTACCCTCAGCTACAGCTGTGCAATGCCTTGTCTTCCAAAATGCTGCCCTCAGTTACACCTCTGCCTTCAGGGTAGCTGCTCTGGTGTAATTAAAGGGTCATTTGAAGACAGGTTCCACAGGTGGCACTGCAGTTGGGTTTACTGGACAATGACGTGTGAGCCAGGAAAGAATCCAGCTCACGCTCTTGGAGCTGCGCTGGTTCTGCAGGGCTAACAGGAGTAACTTCTCATTGCTTTTATTTGTAGGCTGAATAATATTTTTTCCTGGAAATCATAAAAGTGCAGTAAGTGAGGAATCCCACGGCACCATTTTGAGTGTTGCTTTTCAGTCAGCTCCACCCTGTGGTGCTGCTAACCAGTTTCTGGTGACTTCCTACTTTCCATATTAGGGAAGATCAGGGGAATGATCTGTTGGGTTTTTCAAATTAATTTTGTCCGCAGGGAAGGTGAGAGAAAACAATCAGAGCTCTGCATTTTTTCAGCCTCTCCCCTTTCCTTCCTGTGTTCTTGGCAGCAGCTCTGGTCTCTCTCAGTGCCATGGGCAAAGAAGTCACCTGCATTTGGCTCAAATGCAAATAAATAATTGACCCTGTGGCTGTGCCTGCTCCATCAAAATGAGTTTGAAGGGCTGGTCTGTAACCTCCACCCTGCAATGGCCCCTCCCTGTCAATCTTCCCCCATCACTGTTTTTCCCATCCCTTGGTGGGAAGACGCTGCCAGCTGGAATCTGCCCATTGAGCAGGAGGGAAACTGAGCCACCCCTGCTTCCACTTAGCTTCTCCACAGCCAAAGCCACAGTGAAGGAGAACAAGGGAGAAGATGGAGGGGGAGGCTTCCAATGAATGCAGCTGAAGCTAGACGTGTTCGGACTGGAAATAAGGTGCCGTTTTTAAGTGATGGTAATTCACCATTGGGACAGCTCGCTTAGAGTCGTGATGGAGTCTCCATCACTTGAGTCTTTAAATAAAGGTATGTGGTGTCTTCACTGGGAGCCGTAGGCTTGATGCAGCAATTGCTGGGTGAAATTCCATGGCCTGTGGCATGCAGGAGGTCAGGCTAGATGATCACTATGGTCTGTCTGGGCTTAAAATACATTAATCAAAACCAGATCAGACAGAGACCAAGGGAAAAGTTAGATAAAGGAGAAAATAGGAATCTGATGAACAAACAAGGGAGACCGTAAGTGAGCTATTTTAATAGTTTTATGAAGGGTTTGATGACACAGAGTTACTAAGAAGATATCTTTGTATATACCGGGACAGGTCAGAGGATGCAGCCCTGTAGGGTGGGGGGTGCTGGGAGGTCTGGCTCTAGTAGGAGATGGAACTCCACCGCGGCCATTGGGAGCTGCGGGGGGCCATGCCTATAGATGGTCAACGTAAACAAAATGTCTTGCAGGCCACCAGCAGATTACCCTGATGGGCTGCGTGTCGATACTGCTGCAGCCTTAGTCCCTCTGAGGCAGGGTTTCTCAACCTGTGGGTTGGGACCCAAAATTGGGTCACCAGAATGTTTCAAAAGGTCATGTGGCAGCTCCTGTGGTTCTGTCCCATGGGGCTGGCTGGGCTCACATCCCTACTCTCGGCACTGCAACCTCCGGGGTAGCAGCGCCACTCAGGTTTGGCTCAGATGTCATGATGATGGGAGTCCAGCTAGGCCAAATTTGAATGAATGGCACTGCAACCCCATGAGGCAGGTCACAACTCCACTCACACAAATTTGTCCTAGTGCAGGGCCAAACCTGAGTCGTGCTGCAACCCCAGAGAGCCAAGCCCACCCCAGCCAGGCCCATAGCACAGGAGTGCAGGAGCTGCTATTGTGGGGTGAGTGCTGGGCAGGACCCAACCCCCGGGGGGCAGGACCTGACCAAAAACACCCCAGGCCCCAGACTATTTACTGGGTTGCGACTGGGCATAAACATTTACAAATGGGTCCAAAGCCCATAAAGGTTGAGAACCACTATTCTGAGGCACTGGGTTGTTCTCTCTGGCACCCTCTATTCCTCTCTCTTGCTCTGCTTAGCGATGAAGCTTATCCTTTCCCTGAACTGAGCCTGCTGGCAGAGAACCTTTTCTGCTTTATACAGCCTCACTGGTGCTAATAAATCTGAAATTGTTCACCAATAACAAATAAAATGGAGGCAACACCCGGTGCTGTCATGGACAAAGGGACCTGGATGCTATTCAATTGGGGGTCAGGTGTTATCAGGAGACAGCTGACCAGCCTCTGTGTGTGAGAATTCTCTTTTGACCAAGATTTCTCTTGCTTACCTCTCGAGGTCCATCACGTCCTGCAACATTTCCTCGTAGTTCCACCCTTCAGGAAAGAAGCTCTGCAGTTCCTCATTATGTATTTTCTCCTGCAAAAGCTCTGAGACCCCCAGGCTGCCGTCATATTGCAAATTGTGGTCATCAATGTTTTCTAAGATTAAAAACAACATCAGACTGGAGCGTCTTCAGACCTACTTTTAAAAGGATGCATGCATTTCTAGTTCCTAATCATGAAAACAGAAGGAAAGAGAAATAGTGCAGTGGTAGGAGCAGGGAATACCTTCATAAGTACTGAACATTCCCGAGGCCATCTTATTGGGTGAAAATACCAGGTGCAATCTCTGTGACTTCGTTTATGTTGCAGTCCTTCAGCACCTCTCATGCAGAGAAGAAGAGGGGCTTCCACCCTGGTAAAGGGAAGAGTAGGAGGGAAACATGGTTCAAAGTGAATCAACAGAAGAAACAAGTGTTGCATGTGGAATAAGTTGAGTGGGAAGGCAGGGTCCCATTTTAGTTTGCTAGTGGAACATGCCCAGCCATCACAAAATCACCATCATAACTGGCACAAATTCTCCCTTTTGTTGGCAGTCGCATGTATGTTATGGGCAGGGCCGGCTCCAGGCACCAGCGAAGGAAGCAGGTGTTTGGGGCGGCCAATGGAAAGGGGCGGCATGTCCGGGTCTTTGGCGGCAATTCGGTGGTGGGACCCTCAGTCCCTCGCAGAGCAAAGGATCCGCCGCTGGATTGCCGCCGAAGAATGAGGCAGCGCGGTAGAGATGCTGCCGAAGTGCAGCCAATCGCAGCTTTATCTTTTTTTTTTTCCCCCCTCCGCTTCGCCACTTGGGGCAGCAAAAAAGCTGGAGCCGGCCCTGATTGTGGGAAATCTAGCTGTTGATGCTGCTAACAGCTTGAAACCCGTAACACTTTCATTGATAACTTGCAATCAATTGGTTATGCAGGGGATTGATGTTACTGCTCTCAATAACCTCTATGTTAAATATCCCTGTGAATTTAAAATGACTCTTCCTGGCTTGAAGAGAGGCTAATCTATGAAATGGGCACATGGATTTAGCTGGAGATTTGCAAACACAGCAAATACACAGTTGGGTTTTCCTAAATGGGGTAATAATTGAATGTATTTTAGCCCTTATTGTAAACTTTGCAGATGGGTAAAGAGGCCTGGAAGAGGCTAATAAAGAAATTTGAAGATCTAGCTCGGAATTGCTCTACAGTCAAAAAGCTGTTAAGGGTGGCAAGTTCCCCATTGTAGAGATGAATACAGAAATCAAAGAACGTAGTGCTAAAGCAGACAGTGTCCGGGCAGGTGGTGCTGCAAGGGGTGATAAATTACACAAGATGGCCATCAACACAACAACTCTTGATAAAAGAAAAAGAAATTGGATGATCAAGAAGTGAAAACGCAGGGGAAAATTAAATAAGGAGTTTGGCGTGGGCAGGGGTGGCAGGTTTGTAGAAATTTTGGTGGTACCAAGAACCTGCTGCCCCGCACCTGCCTAAGGCTCTGGAAAGGAGTTCGAGTGGGGGGAGGAGGTCTGAGGTGCAGGCCCTGGGCTGGGGATTAGGGCGCAGGAGGGGTGCAGGCTCTGGGATGGAGTTTGGGTGCAGGCTCCAGGCTCAGACAGGGGGTGTGGTTGCAGGAGGGGGTGAGGGGTGCAGGCTCTAGGACAGAGTTTGGGTGTAGGCTGGGGCAAGGGGTGGGGGTGCAGGAGGGGGTGAAAGGGTGCAGGCTTTGGGAGGGAGTGCGGAGGGCTGGGATGCAGGCTCTGGGATGCAGTTTGGGTGTAGGCTCTGGGCTGGGGCAGGGGTGGGTGTGCAGGAAGGGGTGAGGGGTGCAGGCTCTGGGATGGAGTTTGGGTGCAGGCTCTGGGCTGAGGGGTGCAGGCTCTGGGAGGGAGTTTGGGGATAGGAGGGGGTGCAGGGGTGAGGGCTGTGGGGCTGAGGATGAGGGGTGTGGGAGGGGGCTCAGGGCTAGGGCAGAGGGTTGGGGTGTGAGGTGGGGTTGGGGATGAGGGATTCCTGATGCAGGAGGCAGGGCCGGCTCCAGGCATCAGCCCACCAAGCTTGTGCTTGGGGCGGCACCTGGAGGGGGGGCGGTGCGGTGCTCCGGCCGCCGGGGAGAGTGGAGCCCCGGGTGGGCTCTCCGCCCTCCCCCCGGTGCTCTGGCCACCGGGGAGAGCGGAGCCTCGGCGGGCTCTCCGCCCTCCTCCCGGCGCTCTGGCCGCCGGGGAGAGCAGAGCCCCGGCTGGGCTCTCTGCCCTCCTCCCGGGGCTCCGGCCGCCAGCGGAGCCGCGGCAGGCTCGCCGCCCTCCCCCCGGTACTCTGGCCGGTTGGGGAGAGCGGCCTGCGGCCGGGCTCAGTGCCCTTCCCTGCTGCGCTGGGGCGGGGGGCGGGGGGAGGCTTTTTTGCCTGGGGCGGCAAAAAAGCCAGAGCCGGCCCTGGCAGGAGGGGGCTCAGGGCTGGGGCAGAGGGTTAGGGTGCGGGGGGATGAGGGCTCTGGCTGGGGCTGGGGATGAAGGGTTTGGGGTGTTGGAGAGGCTCAGGGCTAGGGCGGAAGGGCAGGGTAAGGGCAGCCTGCCTTGCCATTTATGGATGGGGGACACTAGGACTCTGCGGCAGCAGTTGATGCCGGGAGCTGGCAGAGCAGTGTCAGCATGAGCTGCAGGCTCCGGGGGAGGTGAGCGGGGGCAGCAAGTGGGGGCCGGGGGATACTCAGGGGAGGCGTGTGGGGGCAGCAGGCAGGGCTGGGGGAGAGACCCGGCCCCAGACATTGGTGGAGCAGAGCCCCCGGGCCCTGAATATTGGTGGAGCCCGGGCACCATGGGCCAATACAACTCGCTGTTCCTGGGTGTGGGATGCCCTACACAGGAGTTTCTTCAGGAAAAACTAGTCAACCTTTATAGTAGGTACATCTAGAAATCGTTAGGTTAATTAGAATGTTAGAAATAAAGGGTAAATAAATGATTACAGTCATTTTAACAAATGGCTAATCAGTTGGTATAGAGTCCAACAGGGTGCTTACGACCAACCTTGTATCAATGTGCATATCACCAGCTATAACACATGCTGCTGAGATTTTCAAAAGCACCTTGTTTGTAACATGCTTATGTCATCTCTTAACCCTTTATAAATGTTCCCTTAATAGACAATCTGATCAGAAAAACTGGTGAGTACTCAAATTGAGCAACTAAGGAACCTAGGCCCCAGTTCAGCAAGGTCCTTCATTAGGAAGATGCGTCTACAGACCCCAAAGAGCTAAGATGTTGTGTAGTGCTGTATTGGTTAACAGAGGCATTGAACTGCTCCAATGAAGTGACTCAGAGCAGTATAAAAGCTGCTGGGATGTAGTCCTGAGAAGGCGATTACAAGCAAACGGATGTAAAGAGAGGCCCTAACGTATTTACTTGTGTGATTGTCATTTTTTTTCTGTTTTTCTGGGCAGTGCAAGTTCTGCTGTGCCGAAGTGAGAAGAAGACAGGATCGTGAATTTTGAAAGCATGAAGCCTGGCTTACCTTTGTGGTAAGAGCCAGAACCGGGATGCAATTTGAGTGGATGCAAATGTGTCTTAGTGTTGAGTCTTGCACTGCAGCTGATGTTTGAAGCAATAGTTGTTTCCTGATAGATAAATGGATTTTGTAAAAGTTGGTGTTTTCCGTGCAGTAGATTTTGACCTGTTCAAACTGCATTTCATTAAAGTCTAAAATCTAGAGAGACATTTTAATCTAGATCAAGATGAGGCCAGCTACACATACAAGGCCTGAGTCTCCTCTCACAAATACCAGGTTTAAACAGGTCTAATTCTGCTAGTGGGGTGGAAGAATGCTCTTGTGCAGTGTTTTCCAACCATTTCAGGTTGGCAACCCCTTATTCAAATGTAAATTTTTTCCTGACCCCTTATATTTTTTTACTTTTACTTTTATACTAGCTGTATTGATGATAACAATACCAAGCCTACATCATGTATCCATATGTGTATTTCAGGAGGTTGAATATTTGACCTTGAAGGGTAAGGGAGGGAGGACTGGAGGAGCTTTAGATTCTAATTAAGTTTTCAGTGCTTCACAATGTACCTTGATTGCCTTTTGTAACTCCCCTGAGGGACATGACCCCCCAGCTGAGAAATTCTAGTGTAGTAGATGAGGATCTGGATTGGAAGTCAGAAGATAGGAATAGAACCTCAATTTCTGCCACAGACGTGCTGGGTGAATTTGGGCAAGTCACACCCCCGTGCCTCAGTTTCCCCTTTGACTAACTTGTCTCTATAGTTAGCAGATTATAAACTCTCATTATGCATTTATGCAGTGACTAGCACAGCGTGGTCTTGATCTCATCTGAGCCGCTAGGCTGTACCGTAATACAAATAATAATCTATAATAGAATGTAGGAAATGGAGGATTTAAAATCTCAGCTCAGTGCTAGTCTCTTTGGCCAAAGAATTTCAGTAGTGATTTTGGGGGCCCAGCTTTGGGGGCTGATTTTCAGAAATAGAATAGAATAGAATATCAGGGTTGGAAGGGACTTCAGGAGGTCATCTAGTCCAACCCCCTGCTCAAAACAGGACCAGTCCCAACTAAATCCCCAAATCCCTAAGTGGCCCCCTCAAGGATTAAACTCACAACCCTGGGTTTAGCAGGCCAATGCTCAAACCACAGCTCTTGGCCAAGGAGAGCAGCGCTGGTCTGAGATGTTTTAAATCTTGGCCTTTGTGTTTTGTCAAGCGCCGTGTACATCTACTGGGCTCTGTTTAAAATTTAAAAAAAACGGTTATTTTTAGAGCTGATTAAAATTCTGTGTACATGAATATGGAAATTAGGTGCAGCCCTGGGGCTCCTGGCAAGCGGTGAGCGAGCGTGGCTCTTAGCACTGCAAAGGCCGGGCAGCTCTGCTGGTCAAGTGAGTAGAGCCCAATTTACAGGAAAGAAAATTCCCTGTTGAGCGTGTCCAAGTGCCTCGCTGTAATTAGCATCTGTCACACTGCAAGTCAAATGAGTGCCTAGAAGGATGCGGGGAGGGGCAGCAATCCAGCCATGGGAAAGAAATGGTGATGAGGGATCTACTGGATGCTGGAGAGGCAGGATGAGAAAGTGACTTAGGAGTTGTGTGACCCGGTCCTGTCCATGATTCCGCTCTGGACATCCTGCGTGCGCTTCGGCTAGTCACTTAACTGCTCTGCACCTCATTTACTCCATCTGCAAAAATAGGAGTCATTCCTGTGCCTCTTTTTGATGCGCTTTGAGCTCTTCAGATGAAAAGTGCAATATGAGCCCAAAGCACTGGGTTATTGTTACTACATCTGTTGTCTCCAAAGAGTAGCTAAAATTAAAATAAAAGAATATTAATTAGCAGTTTAATCAACTGCATTGCTGCAGCATTAGAGCAGTGTACAAACTCCCCCCAGAAGAGGATGTTAGAAATCCAGCGATACAGAAAGTGTGTCTACATCGTGATGCAGCCTTGTTCTCGCAGCACTAGCAGCTCTGACCTGCTGGACTCTCAGAGAGGAATGGTTATGGATGCCTTGTCCTGGGAAGTGCCTCGTGCTTCCTGTTGGAGGCTGAATGCTCTCATCTGCCCCGAACTCAATGGGAACTGAGCTGTTCAGCACCAGTCAGGATCAGGCCCTTAGAAAGCAAGAGCCCCCATTTCCTGCTTGGCAAACAAGAGAAACCTGGTCTGCAGTTTCAGTTCAACTGAAAGTACCTGGGTCTGGGCCTCATGCTGATGTTTGGTATTTATACCCGGGGCGGGGTGTGTGTGTGTGTGTGTTAATGAAATGTGAATACTGACCACATGCTGTTCAGTTGGTGTTGGCCCACGCACCTTGGTAGAATAATCTCCACTCCCTGCCTAGCTTCCCTTCCCCATCACAAGTGGCATTCAGCTGAATCTTGCCATTTTCCTGGTGTCATTTGGGAGGTATTATAGTCAGAATACTGATTTGGTAACTAAACAGGATAGGCTTTCCAAGGGAATAAAACTGTTTTATTCTTGTTTCTTCTGCTGCTGGGGCAGTCTCGGACCACCGCGCCCCTCTCCCTCAGCAGCAGCAGGAGTTTGGATGTGGGAGGGGGATCAGGGCTGAGGCAGGGGGTTGGAGCGTGGGAGGTGGTGGGGACAGTGGGTGGCGCTTCCCTCAGGAGGGTGGGAGGGCTCCCTGGAAGCAGCCGGCATGTCCAGTTCTTAGGTGGAGGCATGGCCAGGCGGCTCTGCATGGTGCGCGCTGCCTCCGCCCGCAGGCACTGCCCCCACAGCACCCATTGGCCACAGTTCCCAGCCAATGGGAGCTGCCGCGTGGGCATTTGGGGAGGGGGCAGTGCACGGAGCCCCCCGGCTGCGCCTCCACCTAGGGACTGCTGGGACAGACCGGCCGCTTCTGGGAGCCGTGTGGAGCCAGGTAGGGAGCCCACCAGCCACCCTCACCCCTGCAACAGTGGGGGTCCTGGGCTGTGGGCCCCTGGGCCACCCCTCCCAGAGCACCCACTGCACCCCTGGGCCACCCCCACCCCCCTGCACAAAGCACCCAAGTTTTAGTCAGGGGTATATAGTACAAGTCATGGACAGGTCACGGGCCATGAATTTTTGTTTACTGCCTGTGACCTGTCCGTGACTTTTACTAAAAATACCCATGACTAAAATGTAGCCTTAGCCATGATCACCTCAGCGGGCTGACTTATTTTCAGTGCCTGCATTTTTGTCCCCTGTGTGAGCAATGACAGTGGTATTCACTACCCAGTAACAGAACAGGCTTCCTAAAGCAGAGGGTTATTTATTTAGAACCAAAGCTTTTCAGATTAAACAAATCTTAAAACAATAAACAGACTAATGCATGTCTAGTTTACCAGGTATCCAACACTCTTCCACATGAGGATCTTGGTAGGTAGGTCTAAGCTTCCTGTAAACACACTGAAACCTCTAGGGTCTGGCCTGCATAATCTGTTGCTTTAGCTCACAAACCATTTCTCCCCCTGCTTCAGAGAGAGTCACCTTTAAAGACTGCTTAGTGTTTTGATCACTCCCCTATTTATAGACCTTTTGATCACTAGTCTCCTAGCCTGGCAGAGTAAGTCTTGCATCTTTGTTAGAGACAAGATATAAGCTCTGTTCTTATGTGGGACCATTATGTTTCTTTCCTGCTTGTTTTTCCAACAGTCCTCATTGAATTCGAGCATTATACGGTTATAATACACATTCCACTACCCCAGTGTAAGTTACGCAGTCTACCTCAATAACCAATAACCTCAATAATACAGCATACGTAGAATTATTACATACTGGTGGTCTTAGATTATTCCACAGCAGCTTTGTGCCCATCACACCATGTCTCAACACTGACTTGTGCACTCTCCAAAAGAAGGCAATCAGATTATATAATTTTCTAGCTAGTTGTCTTTGAAAGCCTGAAACTGTGACCACTGAAGTCAATGGCAAAGGTTCCCTTTGATTTTAATGGCCCTTAGAACAGTTCACACAAGCATACTGATGAGTAAAGTGCACTGCACTGCACTGGTCTCTACACAAGTGAATAACCCAACATACCCCACAGATGCTTACCTCTCCCCTCCCACCCCTCTTCCAGCTATAGCCCCCTCCCCTTTCAGCAGGCAGCCCAACCCCACCTCCTGCTGCTGGAATCTGTCCATGTCAAGAGATGAGGTAGTAAAAATAGCGTTTAAAAGGAAGGAACCTGCATAATCCCTAACAGACCACCTTACGTTTCAATAGTAACTAGTTTACGTTTTATAGGGAATTTCAGGTTGGCCCACAGGCCAGCAGGAGGCAAAACAATATCCCCTTCCTCAATATAAGGTCTGCAAGATCGAAAGCCCTGATGAAATGCTATGACCCTTACCTCTCTGGCTGCCCCTGGCTAGTCTGCCTGAGAAATCACAGGACTGTGTCTGTCTAGACTGAAGTACAGTTTCCTGTAAGGAAGTGGAGAGGAATTTCTCAGAAGTGCATTAAAATATGTCATAGAGAAGCCAAATATACTCGCCAAGGCCCTTGGTGTGTATTTACCAAGGGTGGAGTAACCCAGTATTATCTGTTATGAAGGAAAGTGGGAGGAGTGAAACAAAGGGCATGTTTTTTTCAAAGAGGCAGCTTGTCTGCTGGCTACACTCTCCTGTTGTAGGCAGCGTTGTTGTAGCCCTGTCAGTCCCAGGCTATTAGAGAGACTAGGTGGGTGAGGTAATAGCTTGGACCAGAGGTGGAAGTAAGCTGGTCCAGTCGGGCGTACTGGCAAGAGCCGGTATGCCGTGCCGGACTGGACCAGCTTCTCCGGCAGTGATTTAAAGGGCCCAGGGCTCCAGCCGCTGCGGGGAGCCTAGGGCCCTTTAAATACCCGCCTGAGCCCGGCTGCTGCAGCGGCTGGAGCCCTGGGCCCTTTAAATCGCCTCAGGAGCCCTGACGCCATTACCCCATCCCTAGCCCGAGCCCTGCCGCCCCGGGGTAGCGGTGGCAGGGCTCCCACGGTGTTTTAAAGGGCCCGGAGCTCCACAGCGGCCAGAGCCCCAGGCTCTTTAATTCGCCCTGGGGCTCCCAGCCGCCTCTGCAGCTGGTAGTTCTGGGGTGATTTAAAGGCCCAGGGGCTCCCAGCCACAGCCCCAGGTCCTTTAAATCTTGAAAGACCCCGCCTCTTCCCATTGAAGCCACGCCTCTTCCAGTCGAGGCCACACCCCACTCAGGACTCTGACGTACCGGTAAGTCCTTTAAGTTACTTTCACCCCTTGCTTGGACCAACTTCTGCTGGTGAGAGAGACAAGCTTTTGAGCGACACAGAGCTCTTCTTCAGGTCTGGGAAAGGTACTCTGAGTGTCACAGCTAAATAGAAGATTGAATAGATAGTTTAGTCGTCTAGAGTCATGGTCTTAATAAGGACACTGGATTTATGGCTTATTACAACAATCTGTAACCCACTAACTTCCTTTTTGTCCTATGACTGCAGGGGTGTTAACGAGCCACTTCACCTTGATTGGTCCCTTAGAATATGTGCTAACTGCTTATGCTAAACTATCTGTTTGATCTTGTATTTAGCTGGGACACACTCAGTCTACACTACAGAATTATGTTGACCTAAGTTATGTTGGCATACAGCTGCAGCAATTACATTGTTTGTGCGCGTCCGCACTGCGCTCCGTGTAATGGTGGTGCGTGTCCTCACCAGAAGCACTTGTGTTGATGCAGAGTGCAGTGTGCTGTGGTAGCTATCCCACTGTGCACCTCGCCTCCATCCAGTGTAGGGTGCTGTGGTAAGTTTTCACAATGCTTCATTGGGACGAAACAAGTTGCGCAGGGGTGACTGGGAGCATGGATTCAACTTCCCAGAATGCAGTATGCTCCATCCCATAATTGCACCTGCATCCCATAAACCCGCGCTTCCCTCTTCACTGTCCACCATCTCCAACGGAAGCATGGAGCCTACACAGCACTGCACTATGGCGATGAGCAATGTGAGCACAGGCCATCTGGCCCTGCAGTAATTGCAGAACTGCAAGAGGCGCCACGGGGAACACGATGATTCCTTGGATGCTAGATTGCTGTGGGACGTAGAAACAATTCAAGATTGTTGGCAGCATTCACAGAGCAGCTTCAGACAGTGGAGTGCTGGTTCTGGGCCTGAGAAAAAAGCACTGACTGTTGGAATCGCATTGTCATGCAGGTTTGGGATGACCAGCAGAGGCTGCAGAACTTTTGGATGTGCAAGACCACATTCCTGGATCTGTGTGCAGAGCTTGCCCCAGCCTCCAACTCAGAGACACGAAAATGAGATCTGCATGGACAGTGGAGAAGGGAGTAGCAATTGCACAGAGGAAATTTGCAACGCCAGATTGCTACTGAACAGTTGGGAAGCAATTTGGAGTTGGGAATTCCACCACGGGGGCTGTTGTGATGCAATTGTGCAGGGCCATTAATCGCCTCCTGCTATGAAGGGCTGTGAATCTTCCCAAACGGCAGTGGGCAATAGATGGCACGCATATCCCTGTTTTATCACCAGACCGCCTTGCAACAGAGTACATTAACAGAAAGAACTAGTTTTCTATGGTAAAGCAAGCTCTGGTGGATCACCAGGGATGCTTTACTGACATCAGTGTGGGCTGGTCAGGGAAGGTTCATGACACACAGATCTTTAAGAACACAGGAATGTTCAGAAAGCTGCAAGCAGGGACTTTCTTCCCTGACCGGTGGATTATCGTTGAGGATGTTGAAATACTAATAGTTATCCTGGGCGACCCAGCCCTACCCCCTTGCTCTAATGGCTCAAGAAGCTGTACACTGGGCACCTCAACAACACCAAGGAGTGCTTCAGCAAGTGCAGAATGACTGTTGAATGTGCCTTTGGATATTGGTAGGGTCACTGGCGCGCTCTACTCATGAGATTGGACCTCAATGAAAAAATATCCCAATGGTTATAACTGCCTGCTGTGTCCTGCATAATATCTGTGAAGCAAAGTGGGGTGAAGGGCAGAGGTGGAGCAGCTGTCTGGTGATTTTGAGCAGCTGGACACCAAGTCTTTAAGAAGAACTCAGTACAGAGCTATTAGGCTCAGGGAGGCTTTGTAAGACCATTTTAATAGTGAGCCAGTGTAGTGTGAGTTGCTATAGTGTGCTCTAGCTGGCCTTGCTCTTCTGCAGCTCTGTTATGAACTCTTTGGTGAGTGCTGTGTGTGTAGTAATATAACCCTGCCAGTGCACCGATACTGTCTGTGAATGATGGCAGCACCACCCAGCATATGTTGTGATCTAATAAAAATGAATGATGTTTCCCAAAATAGATTTTTATTCCATAACAATGCAAACAGAAAAACATTTATAACTTAATAAAGCGTAATGCATTAAGGGAAAAGAACGTATGAAGGGGAAAGAACAGTCGTTTCCATCTCAGGTGCGCATACACAAATCATGTCTTTCACAGGTCAGTGTATGTGCGACTGTGAAGGTCTTTAACGTCCCCAAGGGGTGGAGTGGGAGGGGTAGTGCAGCAGACCCTGGTGCCATGTGGAATGTTGGGGGGGGGGGTGTAGGGAGGTCCCAATATGCAGTTCTCTATGGATTGCAGAGGAAGGCAAGCATGGATTGTTGAACCTACAGGTCTATCAGAGTCTGCAGCATGTCTGTTTGCTGCCTGAGAAGCACTAGCATTTCCTGCTGCACGTCCCTCTCCTTTTCCTGCACCTTTCTCCGCACTGCCTGTCTGGCTAGATTGTCTGCAAGGGTGATTCTCCAAGCCCTATGCTCATTATCCGAAGCAGCGGAGGCTTGCAGGATTTTTTGGAACATATCATCCTGACTCCTCTTTCTCCTTCTCCTTATCTGGCTCAGCCATTCTGCTGGTATGGATGGAGAGACCCCGAAGGCCGCGTTTGCAGCTGCTGAAGATACAGTACACAGAGGTACTGTTGTCAGTGTATTCATGAGATAAATTGAAACTTTGGGCTGGTCTACCCTGGGGGGAGGGATCGATCTAAGATACGCAACTTCAGCTACGCTATTCGCGTAGCTGAAGTCGAAGCATCTTAGTTCGACTTACATGGCCGTCCTCACGGCAGCAAGTCGACCGCCACGGCTCCCCTGTCGACTCCGCTTACTCTTCCTACTGAGGTGGAGTATGGGCGTTGATTTGGGGATCGATTTATCGCGTCTAGACAAGACACGATAAATCAATCCCCAATAGATCGATTACTACCCGCTGATCTGGTGGGTAGTGTAGACATGGCCTTAGGATACTGAACTCACTCCCCTTGATCCAGACAAGTTTTAAGCACTCCATTTTTCTTCTCCTTGGGGTGTATACAGCATGGTGACAGTCACAGCGCCATCCATGGTGAGTATGGCCCTGGGACGGGGGGCAAATTGGGGAAATGAGGGGAGGTGGCTCACAGGCATGAGTATATGTGTATAGGGCAATTGAACTGAATACTGGCACTGTTTTCCATAGATGGAGCTGGATTTTAGCTGATATTTCAGTCCTGAGGGTAACAGAGGGTGAACAGGGACAACTCCTGCAGATATCCGGCTGCAGACCAAGGCAATGGTGCCTGCTGAACTAATGGCTAAGTGGTGTGGGAAATTGTCCTACTGCAGTGGAAGAAATAAGGCAGTCCTCCCCAGAAACCTTCAGCAGAGGATTGCAGACTATCTGCAGGAAAGTTTCAGCAAGATATCTACGGAGGATTTACGGGACATCGCAGTGCACATATATACAAAGTGTTCCATGGGGCCCCATCTGCCTAACTCTAGAGGGAGATGAGAAGCGGATAGCAGTTCTACGTCTCTTGGTTGTTTCACTATTTCTTCTAGCATAAGTAAAAAAGCGTAAGTCAACAGATGTGTCCTGCTACTTTGGGGATTCTGTCTCTGTAATTTCTAAGCAAACCACATACTTACCAGAGGTTCCTTACCCTGCATCAGGCTCGCCCGTACTCAACTGTTAGGACTGGTTGGACTGCATTGGAGTCCAAAACAGGTCCTGGGTCGCCGTGCTGTTGGATCCGCTGGTCATCTCTCTCCTGTATTCCATGTTCCTTCTCACTGTTCATGATGGGGGCCTCTGCCTTGGGGTCCTGCAGAGTGTACACAGGGCTCTTAGGGATGGATGGTCTCGTCCCAGGATGGCGTGCAGCTCTTTGTAAAAGCGGCAGGTTTATGGTTCCACAGCCAGTGCTTAATTTGTAATGAAAGAGGTGCCGGGGCTCAAGCAATTTTTTTACATTCATAACTGATGCAGCAAGCCCAGAAGTGCTGGGGCTATGAACTGCCAAGCCCAGAGGTGCTGGAGGCTCAAGCCTTGCACAAATTAAGCATTGTCCACACCAGAGTGATTGTTAGCCTCCCTTGTCTTCTGGTTCGCCTGCCGCAGCTCCTTGGCTTTCGTGCATCACTGCTGCTGGTCCCTATTGTAGCCCTTCTCCTCCATGCCTCAAGCGATCTGCTCGTAGATGTTGAAATTTCTATGGCTGGATCAGAGCTGTGCCTGCACAGCCTCTTCTCCTGCCAGACCCAAAAGATCCGACCCCCCCGTTCCCGGTGTACTCCAAGCAGGAGGGTGTCTGTAGCATGTAGCCAGCATGGTCAGTCGGGCAGTTGCTAGGCGTGCTCTAGAGTTGCTAGGTGAGCTCTCCAAGCCAGGCAAACAGGAAATGGAACTTCAAAAATTCATGGGGCTTTAAAGTGGAGGGATGGCTTTCTGTGTACCTGGCTGCTGGGCAGTGGAGTTCACAATGGTGACCAGAGCAGTCAAGGTGCGGCATTGTGGGATACCTCTTGGAGGCCACTGACAGTTGATGTAAGTAACACAGTGTCTACACTGACACTGCTTCGACCTAACTACATTGACCTAAACTCTCCGCTGCTCATGGGGGTGGAGTTAGTAAGTCGGCATAGTGGGTGAGTTACGTCGGTGGGAGTAAAATTTTAGTGTAGACACTGTGAAGGGTTGGGTCACAGAGACCCCCTTGGGACTGTCACCTGATGTGCTGAGACTACCTCTGAGCCTGTTTTCCCTGCCAGCTTGGGAGTTCAGAACCCTGCCTTGTTGAGCCAGATACACTAATCTGCTGCAACACAGACCCAGGGTCCGACCCACACCCCCAAAAGTGCAGGCTTAACTAAAAACAGCTTAACAAGTGCTCTTATCTCTAGCACCCAGACACTCAGCTCCCAATGGGATCCAAACCCCAAATAAATCCACTTTACTCTGTATAAAGCTTATACAGGGTAAACTCATAAATTGTCCGCCCTCTATAACCCTGATAGAGAGAGAAGCACAGCTGTTTGCTCCCCCAGTATTAATTACTTACTCTGGGTTAATTAATAAGCAAAAACTGATTTTATTAAGTGTAAAAAGTAGGATTTAAGTGGTTCCAAGTAATAACAGACAGAAAAAAGTAAGTTACCAAGCAAAATAAAACAAAATATGCAAGTCTAAGCCTAATGCATTAAGAAACTGATTACAGATGAAATCTCACCCTCAGAGATGTTCCAATAAGCTTCTTTCACAGACTAGACTCCTTTCTAGTCTGGGCCCAATCCTTTCCCCGGTACAGTTCTTGTTAGCTCCAGCTCAGGTGGTAATTAGGGGATTTCTCATGACTGGAACCTCCTTTGTTCTGTTCCACGCCCTTTTATAACTTTGGCCCCAGGTAGGAATCTTTTGTCTCTCCAGATCCCCACCCCTCCTTCTAAATGGAAAAGCACCAGGTTTACGATGGATTTCAGTATTAGGTGACATGGTCACATGTCACTGTAAGACCTCATTCTTCATTACCTTTATTACGTAGAAAGGCTTGCAGGTAAACAAAGCCATCTATGGTCAATTGTCCTAGTTAATGGGAGCCATCAAGATTCTAAACCACCATTAATGGCCCACATAATTACAATAGGACCTCAGAGTTATATTTCATATTTCTAGTTTCACATACAAGAATGATACATTCATACAAATAGGATGACCACACTCAGTAGATTATAAGCTTTGTAATGATACCTTACAAGAGACCTTTTGCATGAAGCATATTCCAGTTACATTATATTTCACACTCATTAGCATATTTTCATAAAAGCATATGGCGTGCAACATTACAGACACCTCCATAGTTAGGTCAACGTACGCTGCCTTGCGCCAACCTAACTGTAGTGTAGACCAGGCCTTAGTACCTTTCCCAGCCCTGACGAAGAGCTCTGTGTGGCTCGAATGCTTCTCTCTCTCACCAACAGACATTGGTCCCAAAGAAGAGATTACCTGAGCCACCTTGATACTCTGCTGTTGACAGGCTTGTAATGTGACCCCGCAATGCTATCCATGATACAAAGGTGTAATAGCTGGGATGGCCTGAAGCTGGTCGCAGAATCATTTTATTTTAATGAAAAATGTCAATGTAAATGATGTTTTTGTTTTTGCCCAAACATTTTGGGGTTTTGCCAAAAAGTTGAACATGAAAAATATTTCCCTTTTTGGCATCTGCAAACGAAGACACAACAAAATGAAATGAATTTTCTGGTTTTCATTTTTTTTAATGAAAATTCAAAACAATTTGAGGAAAATGAACATTTTCCATGGAAATGTTTGTTTCTATGAAGAGAAAAATCTTCAAATGAAAAATTTCAGCCAGCTCTACTAGCAACTCTGTCCTGAGGGTGGCCTTTACTGCATGCACTCAGGAAGCCTGGCTGTAGGGAAAAGACTCAAAAGGCTGAGCATTGTGGATTCAGGGTATTAATCGAGAGGCAAGAGTGAGGTGCCAGGAACTATAGTGACCTCAGAAGAGTGAAGCTTTTGATGTCATCAGACCCCGAGATGTCTTTATTTCCATTCACTTTATGGATTACAGATGAGTCTCTCTTCACAGTAGTGTCATCACAAGAACAGTTTGGATTGGGTGCAAATCACTTGGAATTAGTTGCTGCCGGCCCCTGCCCAAATACAATGGTATGGCTCACTGGTCCATAATTCTCAGGGGATCTCATGGCTCCTTTTTTGCAGATGGGCCCCAGCTTAGTAACTAAGGAACAGCTGTAGTTTCTAGAGCTAAATCTATGCCTTTCATAGAATCATAGAACATCAGGGTTGGAAGGGACCTCAGGAGGTCATCTAGTCCAACCCCCTGCTCAAAGCAGAACGAATCCCCGACTAAATCTTGAGAAGGATCTTGTAGTTAGAGCAGTGGACTGGGAGAACTGGGTTCTCTTCCTGGCTCTGCAAATGACCTTATGCATGGCCTTGAGCAAGTCACATAACCTCTCTGTGTGGCTCAGTTTCCATCTGTAAAATGGAGATGATAATGCAGTAATTGCCTTTCATAAGTGAAGTTTAATTCCTTAACGCTTGTAAAGTGCTATGACATCCTCACAGAGAAGGCGCCAGAAAGATGAAAAATATTACATGGTCATATTCCCTATTTATTGCCAACAGAACCTTCAGATGCTGAATACTCAGATGGTGCAGTACTGACAATGAATTGCATTTGAGTTTCTCTAGTTGCTCTGTAATTTCCTTAAAGATGTCAGTCCCCATTAATGGGGGTAGATCCAGGCAGGGCTGCCCAGAGGGGGGGGCAAGTGGGGCAATTTGCCCCAGGCCCCACAGGGGCCCCCACAAGAATTTTTTGGGGTCCCTGGAACGGGGTCCTTCACTCAGTCCAGGGGCCCTGGAAAACTCTCGTGGGGCCCGGGACCCCGGAGCTTCTTCCGCTCCGGGTCTTTGGCAGCAATTCGGCGGTGGGGGGGTCCTTCCACTCCGGGACCCGCTGCCAAAGTGCCCTGAAGACCCGCGGTGCGGGGTCCTTCTGCCCCAGGAC
The DNA here is from genome assembly GCF_013100865.1 of Trachemys scripta elegans. Classification (NCBI taxonomy): domain Eukaryota; kingdom Metazoa; phylum Chordata; order Testudines; family Emydidae; genus Trachemys; species Trachemys scripta. The sequence goes on from NC_048298.1 coordinate 93,313,253, forward strand.
CTGCCGCTGAAGCGCCGGGTGTTCGGCGACAAGAAGACTCCAGGCCCCCTGAATCTTCTGGGCGGCCCTGTATCCAGGAACGCTGCATCCTGTACCTTGCAGTAGAGCCCTGTGTGGGATTATTTTTTAAATCCTGCTGCCACTCCCACCTGCTCCCACATTGTTTCTTGCATTTTTATCCTGCTCCCACCTGCAAAAACCTTCGATCTTGCAAATCCCCCAAGAGAGACAGATTTTCCCCATACTACTAAAAAAGAAAAACAAAACAAAACTCAGTCAGTTAACATATTATATACATAAACATAATTCAGGCACAATTTTTGCCACTGAAATTATAAAACAAATCTTGCTTAAACCATATAGAAACATTTTATCTCCTGTTAGAAAAGACAGCAAATCTCTTTGGATCTCTCATTTAAATTTAAGTATTAAAACCTTTATTTAAAAAAAGAAAAACTTGCTTTACATTGCTGAAATTCTATTTATGACAAACTGACGAGAGATTTTGTGTTTTCCTGCAAATTGCCATTGTCTATTTTTTTTCTTGGTCCACCCAATCCTGCCCACAACAAAGCACATTTTATGGCTGTGGGACCCGCAAGATCCCAGTCCCGCTGCAGGGCTCTTATCTTGCAGTGTCCCAGACATGTTTCTTGGCATTGCCATTTTTGAGTTCCTGCCTCTCCCTTTTATAAAATGCCCAGCTACACACTGGAAAGTTGCAGAAGTGGCAATCCAAAATGGAAGCTACTATCTGACAGCTCCTTTTGCTCTCGTGACGATCTTGTAATTTGTCCTTGTCAGAGCACGATAGCTAATACTGAATTGGAGAAGCAGCCTTCTGTATACATACATTAGTCATGCTTTAGTTAGCAATGGACCATAATTTCTACTCTCCTTTCCCTCTGCCACAGGCAGAATTCTTTAAAATCCCTGGCTCCTGCCATTGGGATTAACCTACTGTGATCTCGCTATTAATGAGTCTGCACTTATTGCATTACTCACCCAGAGCCACTAGGTGGCAGCAGGTCCTGCCCAATAGATTAAAGTTTGGACTGAGCTGCCGGGACTTGCAGGATGTATGTATAAGCATGCAGCAGGCACCTGTCATATAGGTGATGGCATTATCTCTCTGTGTCGCTCACTTGCACCTCCCTCCTCCCCACTTGGTTGACATACAGGGTATACTCTGATTAAGAGTCCCAGTCAGAAGAGCACTCATGATGACTTGGAGGCATAAGGAAGAGGGAAATAGAGGGACTCCTGAGGACTTTAAAGGGGAGAAGGGAAGGGAAGGGCTGGGGGGGTGTCACTTGTTAGATTGGCAGTATTCTGCTTTGAACCTCAGAGCATCTGTTTGGTCCCAGCTAGCCAATGACCCATCGAGTCATGTATCCTGTCTCAGGGCTTGTCTACACTTAGAACGCTGCAGCTGCAGCGCTTCAGTGTAGACGCTACCTACGCCGACAGGAGGGGTTCTTCCTTTGGCGCAGGTATTCCACCTCCTGGAGAGGCAGTAGCTAGGTCAATGGGAGAATTCTTTTGTTGACCCAGTACAGTCTACACCGGGGGTTAGGTTGGTACAGCTACGTCTCTCAGGGGTGGATTTTTCACATTCATTAGCACACTCTGTTACACAGCATTATAATTATTAGCACTTATATACTGTGTTTCAATGTGATTTACAAAGATGATCTAATCAGATAGAATATTTTCCTTGAGGGCTGGAAGCTATTTGGAATGATTATGTCTCTTTAATTAGCCTAATGGATCGATCTAGATGCTTATGGTCCTCACAAACATTAATGGATTTTAGCTTGTGAGATGGTCAAGTATTATCTCCATTTCACAGATGGGGACCTGAGGCACAGAGAGATCGACGTGATGAAAAGGTTGTATTGGTTTTTTTTAGGGTTTTACTTAGATTGTAAGCTCATTGGGCCAGAGAGTGTCTTTTTGTTCGGTGTTCATACAGCACAATGGGGTCCTGGTCTCTGACTGGGGTTCCTAGGTGCTACCACAATATTAATAATAATAGGCTGAGTTTGGGATCCTTATTCAGAGCAGAATGAAGCCTTTTTATCCATGAGCTATGTGGTTATCCCAGATGAGTGCTAATAAGACATTTTATACCATATCACACTATCATGTATCTGTAATTGCCCCATATTTTTCAAGAAAACTTTCTTTTAAACAAGTTTAGAGTTATATAAAATGCTAATAGTTCTATATTCCTTTACTTGTCAAGCCAGACTCCCTTCCATGCCATGAGACCAACTTTATGAGCCTCAGAAGAAGAGGAAAATTAGAACAGATAGATTTTGGAAAGGTATCACCTATACATATATAACAATGTCACTAACTTAAAATCTGATATCTTGTGATTTACATGGCTAGAAAAAAGTGTTTTATCTTATTGAAAAGGAGGCTTTCCTGGCTTGCTTACACTATAACTCTTATTTCTAGCCCTGGTGGGTCATGAGTTATCAGAGCTTTAAATCTCTCATTGTTCTAAGACTGAATATTGACCTGTCCCTGGCCTAGTATCTGTATAATTTGGGTGAAACGGGGGTGGGGAGGGGGACGGCTGGGGGGGGGGGGGAGAGAAATGGAAACCTTTGGTGCCAGGTTGGTTTTAAAAAAAAGTAGAGTAGTTTGGAGCTTCTCAGAGGCCTGGAGTGTTGTTAGACGTCCCAGCAAGATGGCTTAGTGGGTGAGTGCAGGTGAGGTGGTCAAAAGTACATGATAAATGATATCAATCAGACAGCTGTCACCTAATACTCTACCTCTCACACCCCTTAACCTAAATGTCTCCTTCCATATAGAAACTCTGAAATGAAACAGTCTTTGATTGGGTGGATGTTTACTGGCAGAAAATTGATGGCCAAAATTTAGTATGAGGTTATCATGGTGAACCATACAGTTCAACCTGGTTGACAGAAACTCAGTACAAAATTATATGCACATTTTACACCACACCTCTCCAGAGCAATTTTGTGCCTGGGTTTGATGTCTCATGATGTCTGACACGTGATATGTGGTGTAGTAAGCTAAGCACAAGATAAGAAGAAAACTGTAATTTAGGGGACAGAAGGGATAATGGGAGAAAGGGAACAGAAGGGTTACAAATAGGAGTTTGTCTTGACTAATGTGCTAGCTAAACCCAACCAAAACTTGTCCTTTCCCCTAGGCTAGCTGGAGGGTAACACCTTTAGCCTCAGTTTTAGCTGGTCAAGTTGTAGCTTAGGCTCCTGCCACTTTTCCTAGCCAAGACAAATCTCTAAAGCTATGAGTTATTCAGAGATGTCATGCACAGCTCTTGAAGGTACTTATCTGGCCCTCTTTACTGTAGTATCTGTAACCTTCTCTGGAATTGGTTGTTCCTAACATATTACACAAAGCCTCTAGAGGGGGATACCCCTGGACTATAGCAGCAATGGCTTCAGAAGCTCAGGACTCTTTTCCCAGATTGCATAGATTCCAGGGTGGAGATAAAACAATCTGGAAGCTACTACCAGAACCAATCATAACCCAAAACTCAGAGACAAAGGATTTGGTTATACTTTTGGGTTTTGGTGGTGGTTGGAGTATGTCAGGGTGAGAAGCATCACAGCCAGGGAGGACCCTTCTACTCTCCATGTTCCTAACCAAGGGAAGACTTTTGCTAGTCTACTTAGATGACCTCATCATCTCCGGGAAGCCCCATGAAACACATTTGCTAAAGGTCCTGGATTGTCTGCAGGAATGTGACCTGAAATTATCACTGCACAAATGTGTTTTCTGCCACACCTCCATCAAATATGGGGGACACATCATGTCTGAACTGGGAATATCTCCCAGGCCTGACAAAATAAGTGCTTTGACTGCTTGGTCTCAGCCATGCAATTTACGAAGCCTACTCTTCTTTTTAGAATTATGTGGATACTGCCGCAGGTTTGTCGAGGGCTATTCATTAATTGTGAGACCTCTGCGTGAACTAACACAGGGATATGCCCCTACCAGATCTGAGGGGACTGGCAAGAAAACATTTAAAGAAAAACCCTATTTTAAGGAGTCTCAGCCTTTCAGAGCCCAATGAGACCCCAAATGTGAGGAGACGTTACAGCAGATCATCCAGTGCCTGACACGGGCCCTGGTACTAGCCTATGCTCACCCTAAAACACCTAAACTTTGCACGCAGACACTAGCTGTAGTGGTTTGGAAGCAGTTCTTTATCAAGGAAATAATAAAGAGTTAAAACCCCATTGCCTTTTCCAGTAGAAGTTTGAAAGGGGGGGGGGAATATTCTGCTCATAAATTGAAGTTTCTGGCATTGAAATGGACAGCAGTGAACAAGTTTCACGACTATCTTTACCCAGCCAAGTTTCTGGTACGTACACACAACACCTGTTATCCTATGTGCTAACATCAGCTAAGCTTAATGCTACAGGACACCGATGGCTTTCAGCAATGTCCATTTATGACTTCAGTACCAGCTCGGTTTGAACGACACTAATGATGGTGCTCTGTCTTAGCACCTTCACCCAGAACAGAACACACCAGATTGCTGGAGGACTATTCCTGACCCTGGTGTAAAAGCTATATGCCATATGCTAAACTATACAGACAAAACAACCACCAACCTGAAAAGGGCTGTCAACCAGCTGGGAGCCCCCCCAGAAGCTATCTCTATAGGTTACGCCCATTTCACCCATCTGGATATGACTTCTTTACTGCAACTATGCAAGTCTGCCTGGAGAAAAACCTGACTTCAGTTTAAGAAACTTTATTCATACTTTACAGAAGGGATTGTGAGAGTTGTCAGTCCAGTATTCTCACCAAGATGCACCCTTATTTTTTTTAAAGAAATGGAGTAAGCTCTAATAAATGCCCTATTATTTCACATAATCCAAGGTTCAATGGCTCTGAAGAAACAACTAGTGCTTCCTTTTAAACTTTGGAGGATTGTCCTACATTTCCTCCATTATGAAAACGAGCACTTGCAAATACACAAAACTCTTAACCTAGTAAAGTCCAGGTTCTATTGGCCATGTATGGCTCATGAGGTTGAAAAGCATTGCAAGGCTTGCTTTAGATGTACATGTAAGCAGGATCTGACTGAATGCTTCCCTGATAGCTAGCTGGGAGGGGGAGAGACTTTGGGTGTGTTTATGTAAATACAGTTTGCACCTGCCTTGCTTAGATATTCATCAGATGGAGTGGTGTCAAAGGAATCAACTTTGGCTGGTGTTTGGTTACAAATCACTTTAGTACTGAATTCAGTGAAATACGCTTACCAATGTCGTAATTATTGTAGGAATTACAGGAAAGCAGGACTGTGCTTAACCTGTCCCAAAATAAGGGGGTCACCCTCAATTTAAAGAACCTCATTAAGCCAGGGGCTTGAATGCCAGATCCCTGTGAAAGGGGCTAGGTGTGCTAGCCAGAAGGCTAAGAACCCTCCCCAAGGGTCTTCCCTGGACTAGTTAAACCTGTTCCTTCCCACTGTTCAAAGAAAGAGATAAATAGGCTTCATTGGGAGCTTCTTTGTTATTTTAAATGCTCAATCAGAGCTGAAATCAGTTGTGGTAGGACTGTGTTTCTCCCCTACCTGCTAAGAGCTAAAAATCACTGAGAGACTGATGTGTAGAGGTCATAGCAGAGAGGCAGGTGGCAGCAGAAGGTGATTGACAGCTAGCAAACGAGTGGCTGGTGAGGTGGAGAGGCTCAGTGAGCAGCCAGCAGGGCAGCTGGTGGATAGCGCCACAGCACAGCCTTGCAGAGATGTGGCGAGCGAGTGCTTGCGCAGTAAGGTGCCTCTTTACCCCTCCCCCCCACTGGGTGGGGAGGTGAAATCTGCAGATGCACCTCTGAATTGTGGGTCTGCCCTGACGAAGGACAGCAACTGTGAATGGGGTACAGAGAAGGGTTGGGCACGTGAAAGGGATTTTTGGGTTGCTGGACTTAAGGGGGAAAAGGACACTGCCCGACTTACTTGGTTTATGTTTATGAATCCTGTTTGCAGTGTTTTTCCAAATTAACGCCCAGTTACTTCCCTCCTTTTATTAAAAGTTTCTTTTCTACACTCAGACTCTGTGCTTGTGAATGGGGAAGTATTGCCTCTGAGGCACCCAGGGATGGTGTGTCATTTTCCCAGGTTACTGGGTGGGGGCTTGAGCCAGTTTTGTGTTGCATTGATGGAAAGGAACCCCTAGATATTGAACCCGGCCCCAGTTGCTGCTGGCTCCACCTGGCAGAAGGGTTACCTTCACAAAGAAAAACACTGCTAAAGATATCTTCCCCTTTAGTTAGCTGTGGACCCTTTGATCTCGTACACATGGACTTTTTAAGTTTGGAAAGTAATACTAAGAACATTGAAAACATACTCCTGGTAAAGGACCATTTCACCCAATATGCGGGGACTAGAAAGCTGCCACCGTTGCAGAGGTGCTGTGGGAAAAGTTCTTTGTGCACTATGGATTGCCCTGTAGAATCCATTCAGATCCAGGAAAAGATTTCAGAAGTCAGCTTATTAAAGATCTATTGCAAATGACAGGAATGAGGAAATCCAAAACCACTCCTTACCATCCCAAGAAGATCCGCAGCCAGAGAGATTTAATAGGACCTTGTTAAACATGTTAGGCACCCTGAACACTAATCAAAAGTCCAAATGGAGTCAGCATGACAGCTGCTTAGTACCTGCCTACAATCACACAAGTAAAATCCCACTAGGTATTCCCCATGTCACCTAACGTTTGGGAGAGAGGCAGACCTCCAGTGAACTTAGCCTTTGGAGCGTCTGCTGATGGAGCTTACCCTGAAATCTACCTCCAGCGTGTCATCCAACTAAGAAAGCATTTAAAAGGGTCTATAAAATAGCCACAGAAGCAGAAATAAAAGGCGGAGAGCCCAACAAAGCCAAATACAATGACTATGTGAGGGATCAAGCCCTCAAACCAGAGAGCAGATCCTGATACAAAATCTTGGGCTCCAGGAAAGACACAAGATTGCTGACTGTTGCCAGGCTAAACCTACATCACAGAAGAGAAGGCGCCAGGCCTTCTTGTCTACAAAGTTCAGCCTGAGGAGGGGAGAGAACCTAGCAAGATTCTCCACGGAAACCATCTGTTGCCCATTGGACAGCTAGACTCCAGTACTAACACGGCACTACCAGCCCCTGTCCAAAGATCTCCTGTTACTTGGAGCGGGAAGACAGCAGGAGAACCTCAGTCTCCAGTGCCATCTCCTGATATAGCTCATTCAGCGACAGCTAAGGGGAAACCTGTTGCTTCTAATGACGATAGTGAGTCTAGTTTCCCATGTGGGGAAATGAGCACATCAATCTGATGACGTTTGGAAGGAACAAGACTCGTAATGGAATAAAAACCCTAGTTTTAACCAAACCTTACTGCTCTACATAAGTTAAACCCTTTAGCTGAACATTTCATTTCACCACAAAATCAAGAAGATATGGTCATGGTTATGGAGAAATATCCTACTGAGGGAGAAGTTGCAGACCCAAGTGTGGAGCCTTTGGTGGGAAGTGAATGCCCTACTGCTGCCAAGGATACAGCTGTACCCGGACAGTCTGGTCAAGAAGTGAAACCTGTCATAAAGTTAATCTCTGACTCCCCTGGTGTCGCCTCCTCTCCCTGTGCTGTATAAGTGGGTGTCAGGAGCATGCTGTCCAATATTAAAACCCACTGTGTAGTGAGTGGGGGGAGGAGCTGTGTAGTTGGAGAGACAATGGTGACCGCCCTGTGGTGGGCAGAGCCAGGACACACACGCCCACCTTGCCAGAAACAGAGGGATGGGAAAGGAAGTGAAAATATAAAAGGCAGGCCCTTCAGCTCAGTTGGAGAGGCTGGAGCTCGGACCTGACAGCGGCCATTACATCACCTGAGACCCAGAGTGACTACCAGAACTGCCGGTCGCTGGAGACACCGAGGAGTTGCTATTAGCTGTTTATCCCAGTGAAGTGAACGACGGCCCGAACAGGAGCATAGGAAGTAGCCCAGGGGAGCTGAATATAGTTCGGCTGTGTTGCTGACTGACATCTGACCAATGTTTTGTGGCCGGATTTCCCCGCTAACCCAGTGGTGAAGCATTTCACCGTTGCTAGGGCCCTGGGCTGCGACCCAGTGTTGTCAAGCAGGCCCATGTCCCCCTGCCACCCAACTCCTGGGGTAGCAGGCGCCTCACTCTAGGCCAAGAGACCTGTGTGTGTTGGCGGTCTTCCAGAGCCAGGACCCCCAACTGTGTGCTGCCCCACCTTGCCTGAGGGCTGGGGCTCATAGACATTACTGCTCTACCCCGTCGAGTGGCAGAGACCCCAGTGCTAATTCCCCCTCGGAACTGCACTCTCCCAGAGGCCTTGTAGCGAGGGGGCATGGCCTCCCTCCTAGACAGATGGCGGGACAAACTGCAACTGCCTTACACCATTAATGTTGTGCGCAGGTTTTAGTAGGACAGCGTATTTGTGTACATTAATGAAATTTAATTTATGTATCATTTTAAATGTCTATTGAAATTCTTGATGGGAACATCAAGTTTTCCCAGGTGAGGGAGCGTGTAACCCCCTCTGGAACTAATTGTTCCTAACATATTACACTGAGCGTCTAGGGGACTTGCCCCTACACTACAGCAGCAGCAGTGACAACAGAGGCTGAGGATCTTATTTCCCAGACTGCCTAGAGTCCAGGGCAGAGATCCAACAAGCTGGATGGTACTACCAGAACCAATCAAAAGTCAAAACTCAAAGACAAAGGGTTTGATTATACTTCTGGCTTTTTGGTTGTGTTTGGAGTGTAGCGGGGAGAATAGCATCACAGCCAGGAAGGTCCCTTCTACCCTCCCCATTCCTGCCCATGGGAAGATTTTAAGACCTTTTGGAATTAATATGACAATGGACAATGTCACCTCAGCAGAAATCAGAAACTCAGAAAACTTCAATTTGCAGTCAGGCTATTGAAAGCCAGCCTAACTGCACACTTAAATCCAGATCAGAGAGGCACAACGACAATCTCCTTGGTGCAAATATAGTAGTTTGTAAAAACACCGTTGTTTGTTTATTCTGATATTGTGTTTTAAGCAAGCCACTGATTTCAGTGCTGCGCCATCCATCAAAGACTGAGCCTGAACTCACTGTTTGCCTAGGCAGATGCTAGCTGTTGGGGGAGGAAGCAGGGTGGTTTGCACTGGCTGTAAATGTTGGGTGGGCGGTAGAGTTTATATATGACTAATTTTGTCTTTTGTTGTTTTGTTGGTTATTGTTTTATTACTCTGAGAACTGATACAACTATTTTATTTTTATGTATTCTGACTAATACTCCTCTGTATAAGTTTGGGTGGTAAATATTTTCCCAAGGAACAGGCCCTCTGTGTTATATTGGAATTGGAAAAGGTTCAGAAAAGGGCAACAAAAATGATTAGGGGTATGGGACATTTCAGCTGGGAAAAGAGACGACTAAGGGGGGATATGATAGAGGTCTATAAAATCATGACTGGTGTGGAGAAAGTAAATAAGGAAGTGTTATTTTAGGGTAACCTTAGGTCCGGTTTTTCCCGGACATGTCTGGCTTTTTGGTAATCAAACCCCTGTCCGGGGGGAATTGCCAAAAAGCCAAACATGTCCGGGAAAAATACCGCCGGCCGGGCACTTCCCCTCCTGCAGCTGCTGTGCTCCCTACCTTGACTCTTCTGCTCTGTTTAAAGCTGAACTGCCCAAGCGCTACTGGCTTCGGGCAGCCCCCATGCCTCTGGACCCTGAGCTGCCAGCCGGGCACTTCCTCTCCCGGGCTCCGGGGACGCAGGGTCCAGAGGCATGGGGGTTGCCTGAAGCTGGTAGCGCTCGGGCAGCTCGGTGCTTACAGAGCCCAGGAGTTCAGAGAGCACAGCAGCTGGAGCCCGGGAGGGGAAGTGCCCGAGGGGCGCAGGGTCCGAGGCATGGGGGCTGCCCGAAGCCCAAGCGCTACCGACTTCGTGGTTTGCCGGGCAGCCTCCAGACCTTGCGCCCCTGGCTGGGCGCTTCCCCTCCCGGGCTCCAGCTGCGCTGGGGAAGTGCCGGCCGGGGGTGCAGGGTCTGGGGGCTGCCCGGCAAACCATGAAGCCGGTAGTGCTCAGGCAGCCCTTTTTGCGTGGCTGGGAGGGAGGAGAGGGAATGCGGGGCACTCAGGGGAGGGGGCAGAGTTAGGGCGGGGACTTTGGGGAAGGGGTGGGGAATGGGCGGAGATGGGTGGGGCCGGGGTTGGGAAAGGAGCGGGGCCAGGGCCCCGTGGAGTGTCCTCTTTTTTTATTTTTTAAATATGGTAACCCTAGTTATTTACTCCTTCCAATAACACAATAACTAGGAGTCGCCAGATGAAATTAATAGGCAGCAGGTTTAAAACAAACAAAAGGAAGTATTTTTTCCACACCACACACAGTTAACCTGTGGAACTCCTTGCCAGAGGATGTTGTGAAGGCCAAGACTATAACAGAGTTCAAAAAAGAACTAGATAAATTCATGGAGGATAGGTCCATCAATGGCAATTAGCTAGGATGGAGTCCCTAGCCTCTGTTTGTCAGAAGCTGGGAATGGGCAGCAGGGGATGGATCACTTGATGATTACCTGTTCTGTTCATTCCCTCTGGGGCACCTGGCATTGGCCACTGTCGGAATACAGGATACTGGGATAGACGGACCTTTGGTTTGACCCAGTATTGTCGTTCTTACGTTATGTTCTTATGTTCTCTGCACTAGGAGGGGTTTCCTTGGGCGGAGGCACCAGGTGCCTTTGTAGATGAACCCAGGACCCATACCCACACCTCAGAGTTGAGTTACACTCACAACTCCACTGTGAAGTAGGATACTGCTATTACCCCCATTTTACGATGGGAAACTGAGGCACAGAGAGACTGAGTGACTTGCCTAAGGCCACATAGGAAGTTTGTGACAGGGAACTGAAACCAGGTCTCCCAAATCCTAGGCTGGTGCCAATGTTCATCTCCTAACAAGAGCTCCCTTTCTCTGTGTAGATACACTTCTGCTTAGCCACAGATACGGCTGCATATTACAGCAGTAATTGTTGATTGAATTTTATTATCAAGCCATGTTCTGACCATGTCAATAAAGATTCCTTGAACTTGGGAGGGAATAAATCACCACGTCAGTGTGTCTGCCAGTTGTCTGTCCTTCCCTGGCCAGCTCCCTCTATGGAGCTATAAAGAAGGGTGGTAAGTCTCCCAAACAGTAAACACAGCACTGTCCTTCCCTGCCCCCCCGCCCCTGGCTTTCTCCAAACACACTGTTATTTGAATGTAGGGATACAGACATTTAGTTAATGATTAGGGGAGAGAACATTATCAGAGACTAACAAATTTATTAGAGCATAAGCTTTCGTGGACTACAGCCCACTTCTCCACGAAAGCTTATGCTCTAATAAATTTGTTAGTCTCTAAGGTGCCACAAGTACTCCTGTTCTTTTTGCGGATACAGACTAACACGGCTGCTACTCTGAAACCTAACATTATCAGACAGGATCAGACCCTGGGTCCATCTAGCCCAGAGTCCTGTCTCAGGTGCTTCAGAGCCCTGAAATATGCAGATGTGGGATAATCTGCCCCTGACAGTAGGTCTAACCCTGGTCCCTCATAGTTAGAAATTGTTTTGAGCCCTGAAGCGTCAGGTTTTTTATCGTTTGATAAATGGCTACCTGGGGGCTCTTTGACACATTCTGGGTGCCAACTTGCAACATTCAAGCAGTTCAGTGCTGTAATGTAATATCCCCCTTGTTTTTTTCCTGGTTCTGGGGAGTGAGGAGGGGAACACATGGCATTTGGACCCAGAGGAACTAAAAGCTCCCGAGGAGACTTCTCCATGAGACTGTGCGATTTTCTAAAAGAGAATCACCTGTTTTATCGGAGAAGAAAATAAGACTATTAAAAAGGAAATGTAAAATCTAATCCCAGATCTGCAGTGGAAAGGAAATACTCTTGTAATCAGTAACCAGTTCTACAGGAGAGCTGGGCCCTCCCCTGTTGCCCATCCTGGGGGGATAATTGGGGGTGCAAAGGATGGGTCACTACAGACAGACATGGTCCATCTCGGTGCTGCCGAGTGTTAGCTTATTCCTTCACTCTCACACTTCTCTGGTCCTTCTCACATGAACAGAGAGCAACAATACCCGAAGTCCGAAGGTGCAAACAATTCGATGTTTATTGGGGTGAACTTCCAGCAAGCTTAAATCCAAATTCCTTTTTCCTTATTTTCGAATCCCAACTTACTTCCTGTTTGCCCCTAATTTATATAGTAATATTTTTAGCTATACCTTAACCATTCTACTAAAATTTACCTAACCAATCCTAACATATTGTAACATGATTAGCTAACCAATTATATTCCACCACCTTAATTAATTTACACCCAGCAAAATTAATTATATAGCAGACAGAAACAATTACAGAACTAGACAGAGACCATGCAAATAAATATACAAAACAATACAGAAGTGAGGATTTCACAACTACATCTATACAGACATAAGGGTTTTCCAGCTGTGTCTATTGATAAGTGAATTCTTACCAGACAGAAAACTATCAAACTAAATTTCCTTTTACATGTTCCTTTCTCTGGAGGTGATAGATTGGATCACCTTCCTAACAGCCCCAGATTGCCTTATTTCAATATGACTAAACAGGGCCTCAGACTGTCACAGTGAGAGAAGGCCCTTCCACAGATAGACAATGATTTTGATTCTTTCTTTTACACCTCTATAACTAGCTAAGTGATAAGAATACACCTAAATTCTTAAAGTATAGGCCTTTGCAGACAGGCCTGACTATCTATATCCTAACACCGAGTATGTGGTTCTGAAATCTACAGCTTGAAATTTTGACTCTGCCTCTCGGGACACCAGCTCTGTGACAGGCTCCTGGCACTGCACTTCAGCAGTGCCCTTTCTGCCCACAGTGGGACATGTGCCAACCCAATAGGAAAAGCAGAAATTATTCCATCAGTGGCAGCCACAATAGCACCAGACCCAAAATAGCTTCCCAGAAAGAGAGAGGCAGATTAGGTTAGACTAGCCTGAAAGAGAGTGAAACTCCAGCTGACAATTGACAGGTGTCCGTCTGTGAGGAGGGATTATAAACCCCCGGAGTGAGCTCTCTAGCAGCACTCTGAGGCAGGGCATACAGCTGCACCACTTGGGAAACAACCTCATCTCTGCTTTTCTTTTTTTCAAGCACCAACAAATTATGGGGCTCAGTGATGACGAATGGCACCATGTCCTGGGCATCTGGGCGAAAGTGGAACCAGACCTCTCGGCCCATGGACAGGAAGTTATAATCAGGTAGGCATGAAACTGGTGATGGAAGTGCGAGAGAGAGCATGGCTCAAGAGCTTGGTGCACTCGACTTTATGACTAATCTGCTTCTGAGCATCCCTTAGAGCAGGGGCGGGCAAACTTTTTGGCCTGAGGGCCGCATCGGATTTCAGAAATTGTATGGAGGGCTGGTTAGGGGAGGCTGTGCCTCCCCAAACAGCCAGGCGTCGCCCGGCCACCACCCCCTCTCCGACCCCTCCTGCTTCTTGCCCCTTATAGCCCCCCAGGACTCCTGACCCATCCAACCCCACCCCTGTTCCCTGATGACCCCCCGCCCGGGTCCCTGCCCATCCAACCCCTTCCCTGCTTCCGGATGACCCCCCCGGGCCCCTGCCCCATCCACCCCCCTGCTCCATCCACCCCCCCAACCGCCCCCAGACTCCCTGCCCCTAACTTCCCCCTACCCCATCCAACACCCCCTCTTCTTCCTGACTGCCCCCTGGAACCCCTGCCCCATCCAATCACCCCTTCTCCCTGCTCCCTGACTGCCCCCAGAACCCCTGCCCCTGACTGCCTCCCGTCGCCCCATCCAACACCCCCTCTCCTTCCTGACTGCTTCCTCCCCCCCACCCCGGGACCTCTGCCTCATCCAACCACCCCTTCTCCTTGACCGCCCCGGAACCCCTGCCCCCATTCAACCCCCATTCCCTGCCCTCTGACCGCTCCGACCCCTATCCACACCGCTGGCCCCTGACCACCCCTGAACTCCCCTGCCTTCTATCCAACCCCCCTCCCCCACTCCCTGCCCCCTTTCCGTGCCGCCCATTTGGAGCCAGCCACACAGCACAGAGCATCGGTTCAGGCCGGGCTCTGCAGCTGCACTACCCCAGGAGCTCGCCACCCAGAGCATTGTGCCAGTGGCGGGGCGAGTTGAGGCTGCAGGGGAAGGGCTGGGGGCTAGCCTCCCTGGCCAGGAGCTCAGGGGCTGGAGAGAACGGTCCCACGGGGCGGATGTGGCCCGCGGGCTGTAGTTTGCCCACCTCTGCCTTAGAGGTTTACCGGTGAGAAAGCGAGGTGGGTGGTTGTGTCTCATTACCCCTGGGGCTTTCATTTTCTCTAGAGTTTGTTTGAATTGACTTCTTTCTTTATTGATCATTTCTAGGGCAGTGGGTTTCCCGTCACTCTGGTTTCTGGGTTAAAAGCTTTAACTTTTTAAGGTCGTCCCCCCCCAAAAAAAAATTAAAAAAAAAAGTTTGGGTTTTGTCACTCCCTTTGCCCTGATCAGCCAACCCACTAATGAACTTGAACTCCAGGTCCCCACTGACAGAACACAGTGAAGCAAAATGTTGGAGTGAGGTGAGTGTCCCTCCTGGGCCTTCCAATTCCCTGAAGTTGGCCCATCAGGAGGTAGGGAGGGGAAACAGCACGGGAGGATACAAAGAAAGGGATGGTGGGAAGAGATGAGAGAAAAATTGCACGTAACCAATTTTCATCAAATTTGCTGTGATTACCTGTGATTTCCGCTCCACCAAATTTCACATGCTGAACCCCCCCGAATCATTTCTTTCTGTTTCCTCTTCGGTAGTCTCTTCCAGCCTGCCACAGCCTCAGGCCAAACCCTCTAGAAATGTGGGCGGTAGGAGCCAAGCTCTTTTCAAAGCCCAGCTTGAGTCTGTGGTCTGAGATGGGGCACTTCCCCCTCCCCCTCCTCCACTGGAGTGTGTGATTCTGAGGTTAGGGTCGGAGTTCTCCCCGAACCAAGCTCCAGGGAGGCCCCACAATACTGAGTCTTTGACCATCTGGTGATGGAGCAGTGAGTAGCATTTCAATGGCCTTGAGGTCCCCTCCAGTGGGATG
Source organism: Trachemys scripta elegans (assembly GCF_013100865.1). Classification (NCBI taxonomy): domain Eukaryota; kingdom Metazoa; phylum Chordata; order Testudines; family Emydidae; genus Trachemys; species Trachemys scripta. Next base: position 93,328,392 of record NC_048298.1, read on the forward strand.
GGCATGTTGGGTTTTGATTCCCCTGGGCACCTGTTTCAAGTGACATACACCATGAGCTTTAACAGTAAATTAAGATCCCCTTTATGTATCAGTTCTGCCTGTCCAATTTCAGAGGTCACCAATCCCCATAGGTGCATGCTAAAAAATGCTGCACATAAACATGTTCTTGGTTAAGTTGCTTTGGGTGCTTTACTTGTGTAATGGTGAGGTCATCTTAACTAAATGTGGCGCCAATGACATGTTGTTGATATTTTAAGCAGGGGCTGCTACCAGATTTCTCCCTTAGCCGGGGCTAAATCCCATGTACCAGAGGTATGGCGTACACTTGCAAGGAGAGGACGTGGTGCAGATGACTGGAGAATCTATCGATCTGCTTCCCCTCTTTGAATGAGAATGTTTTCTTTTAAGCATAGCTAAGGAGGGGAGCAACATTGCTTGGCAAACCCATACTCTGTGCCCTTCACTGGAAAGGTCCATTCCTTGCTCTTGAAAAATATCCTGAGTATAGTATTCTTGTATGACAATTTTTGGTTCTGGTAGTGGCCACGGTATGTTGGACGCTTTTCAAACAGAAAAGAAGGAATTGTCCTTACTCCAAAGAGCTCACACCCGAAAAGACAGACAGAGGGAGGGTAGGGGAAATGAATACAGCATAAACCAGAGGTGGGCAAACTACGGCCCACAGATCACATCCAGCCCGCGGGGCCCGGCCCCGGAGCTCCTGGCCCGGGAGGCTAGCCCCCGGCCCCTCCCCTGCCGATCCCTCTCCCCTGCAGCCTCAGCTCGCTGCGCTGCCGGCGCAATGCTCTGGGCGGCGGGGCTGCGAGCTTCTGGGGCAGCACAGCTGCAGAGCCGTGGCCTGACCCGGTGTGCTGTGCTGTGCGGTGGCGTGGCTGGCTCCAGCTGGGCGGCACGGCTGACTGTCCTGGTAGCTCTGGGCGGCGTGGCTGTAGCACCGCCAGCCACCGGTGCTCCAGGCAGCACAGTAAGGGGGCAGGGAGCAGGGCTGGGGGTAGGTTGGATAGAGGGGTGTTGGTCGGGGGTGGGGGTGTGGACAGGCGTCGGGGTGGTCAGAGGGCGGGGAACAGGGGGGTTGAATTGGGGCAGGAGCCCTGGGGGAGAAGTCAGGAAGGAGGGGGGGGTTGATCGGGGGCGGGGGTGTGGATAGGGGTCGGGGTGGTCAGAGGGCGGGGAACGGGGGTTGAATTGGGGCAGGGGTCCTGGGGGGCAGTCAGGAAGATGGGGGGGTTGGATGGGGCAGCGGGGGGCCAGTCAGGGCCAGGAGATCCGAGGGCAGTAAGGAGACAGGGAGAAGGGGTGGTTGGATGGGGGCAGGGGTCCTGGGGGAGCAGTCAGGAATGAGAGGAGGGGTTGGATGGAGCGGCTGGGGGCAGTCAGGGGTGGGGGTTCCAGGGGTGGTCAGGGAATAGGGAGCAGGGGGGTGGATGGGAGAAGAGGGGTTGGATGGGACAGGAGTCCTGGGGGGGGCTGTCAGGGGGCGAGAAGCAGGGGGGGTCAGATGGGGGCAGGGGCCGGGCCACGCCTGGCTGTTTGGGGAGGCCCAGTCTCCCTTACCTGGCCCTCCATACAATTTCCGAAACCTGATGCGACCCTCAGCCCAAAAAGTTTGCCTGCCCCTGCCAGAAACAATAAGAAAAGATGTGGCTATATTCATGGTGGTGTATAGCCACATCTTGGCAATACAGTGTTTTAATAACATAATGGGGAGGAAGTGCAAGGGGTGTTTGTTTTTTGCACAACATACATAGATTATCCCTCACTACCCCAAGACCTAATCAGCCAGCTGGTTTCGTGTAGAAATCAAGAGGGATTTGAATACAGGGAGGCCTTGCAGACTTCTGTTGGCATAGTCGTGTGTCCAGCTTGTGCTAAGTGAAAGAGCTTGTAGGTAGATACCCCCTGGAAATATTTTTGACACTTAATGCAGCTGGACCCATTTCAAGCAAAACAAAAATTTCTCTTCAGAGGTATTTTTAGGAGTCCAAAAGATGCATCATCTTTGGCAGGCATAATTTAGCCATAGCCAGACAGAGGGTGAAGGGAGACCGATTACAAGCATAGAAATGATCATAACCTTTCTTCCAATGTAGCGGTGACATTTTAACAAAGCTAATTGGTCCTGATAGGCTCCTTACATTGCACTGGGTGGAGAGTGTGTCTGCAACAAATTGCTTCGCTTATCAACTGCAATAGCATATCGTTCAAATGATACTAAGCGAAGCAATTCGTTGCATGTCCTTCCCTAAGAGAGACCTCTGTGCCAGTCGTTTCTTTCTGAAACAAACCAGGTCATGGAGAAGAAACAAACAAGGAAAAGACCCACCTTGGTACATGTAGTACCGGATAAAGGACAAAATTGACACAGACATCCTTTGTTCCGGTGCCTTCTTAAATGAAAGCCCTGTAAAGAATGATCACCCACATAAAGAATCTTTTTGCTGCAAGGCTGTTCCTATTATCCATATACTCGGGGTGTTTGTCAATTTAATCTAACTAATATAATGCTGTGGTAAGACTGAGAATCTGGCACGAGACTGAATGGCCCATAGAAGCTGAACTCCCTTCTTACTGCCCTTTAAGGGGTCTCTAGTTAAAGGTGGCGGGACTGGCATACTGGCTACTGGCCAATAGCATCATTCCACATGGCAGTCAAACATGGTGGCCATCACGTTGTGAGAGATGGTCTGGTGGTGAAGGCACTGGACTCAAGAGATGTGGGTTCAATTTCTGGCTGTACCACAGACTCTTTGGCCAAGTCACTTTACCTCTCTGTGCCTCGTTTCCCCCTCGTGTAAAATAAGGATATCAATATTTTTTGCCTCTTCTTTATTTGCCTCGTTTATTTGGAGCGTATGATCTTCAGACCAGGGAGGGCCTCTTTGTCTGTGTCTGTACAGTGCCTAGCTCAATGGAGCCATGATCTCAGTGCTACTGTGGCACAAATGATACATGATTCTTAGGTATGATACAAATAAATAATAGTAATGAAGGCCAGTACTCCCCTTTCATTGTCACTGCAGAACGTGGGGCAAAAGTGACATTTCCTTCGGGATTGGCTGCCTGCCGTATCACACCCCCCCTTGCCCCCATGTCTCCAACCCCCAGTAAATTCAGCAGGGGAGGGATGGTGACAGGTCTGTTTTTTAACCACCTTCCCACCATCTCCATTTCAGGAAACAGAGCTCCTGTTTGTAGCTTTGGATGGTGTGGGAGACTTGCCGGCCCTGGGATGGCTGCAGACCTTGTGCTCCTCCAGCTCTTGTTACCCAGTTGCTCCCAATTCTCTAACAGTGCACAGCGGGAGAACCGCGGTGTCAGATATCGGGCTTAGCTGGTGGATGGGTGAGAGAAGTAGTAGGAATTAACACACGCTCTCTGCCATGGTGTTGGGAGTGCTGACTACTGTCTGCACACACACACATACACACACACACATGACTCTGTGGCACAGCACTTGCTGTCTGCACACACACACACACACACAGGACTTTGTGGCACAGCACCTACACCTCTCAGTCAAAGGGCTTTTAGTAGCACCTTTGGCCATTGTATTTAAGTGCTGTACATGGCTCTGGAGGGAGATGTCTAACATTGTTCCCTTCTGGTCGATTTAAGAGCAGCACAGATGAGTTCAGATGGGAACTCAGAGTTTAATGGCTGTAATGCCTCATGGAGCAGAGTTGAAGAAGCAGCCAGGGCATTAAATTGTATGAATCTTCAGAGCCCCATGGCAGGTGAGGGAAGAAGGGTTTTCTCAGACAAATGTCAGTCACTCCGTCGTGTCCCAGCTGACCCTGTGCTCCTACCCTGATCCTAATACACTGGCACAATCCCAGGTGACTGGTGCCAAAGGGCTAAACAGCTGTGAAAAACAAGTAAGATGGGCACCTGCTCTGTGGCATCATTTGAAAACGTTAAGTGCACTGCCGGCCTGCCTCTCATGGAGAGAGATGGAGAAGGCTGGGTTTGGTCATCTTAGAAAGGAGACAAATACGAGAGAACAGGATTAAATGTTATAAAATGATGCTTGGTCCAGGGGAGGAGCTTCTGTTTTCCCTGTCTCGTAACACAAGAACAAGGGGATGTGCAATGAAATGTAAAAGCAGCAAATTCAAAGTGGATAGAAGGAAATACTTTCCCACACAATGTGCAATTAGACTGTGGAACTCACTGCCACAGGATGTTGTTGAGGCTAAGAACTTAGCAAAATTCCAAAAAGGATTAGGTATTTATGTGGACAACAAGAATAGCCTGAGTTGTCAAAGGTATTACTGAAAACTTGGAAAGGATCTAAAACTTCATGCTTCAGTACACTGGAACTAGTGTACCGGGGGTGCTGCCGCACCCATTGGCTTGAAGTGGTTTCCATCATATCCAGGGTTTACAGTTTGGTTCAATGGCTCTCAGCACCCCTACTATACAAATTGTTCCAACACTCCTGCTTCAAGGGTCAGACTAATCTCAAACAATTGAGGGCTAGGATGAGACCTTAATGGGAGGCAAATGATCCCACATCTGCTTTTTTGTGCGGTTCTTACACTTTCCTGTGATGTATCTGGTTCTGACCACTATCTGAGAGTATGTCTACACTGCAATCGGCGGTGTGATTGCAGTGTGCATAGGGATACCTGAACTCTAGCTAGCTTGGATACCAGAGCAGCAAAGCCATAGTCGCATGGACTGGACAAGCCTACCAAGAACCCTGGTTAATTACTTGGATGGCTAGCCCATGCTGATGTCTGTTCTACTTCAGCTTCACTGCTAGATTCAAGCTAGCCTGGGTATGTCTACTCGAGCTGCAATCATGCTGCAGTGTAGAGATCAGTACGATACTGAACTAGATGGACCTTGGGTTTGATCGAGTCTGGCAATTCCTATGGTTTTTTCCCCCCATCCCACCTTTGCACCTCATGGGTTCCCTGCCTCTGTTCACAGACTCTTTCAGGTTCACCCCGAGACCCAGGAACGCTTTGCCAAGTTCAAAAACCTGAAGACAATCGATGAGCTGAAGAGCTCCGAAGAAGTGAAGAAGCACGGCACCACCGTCCTTACCGCCCTGGGCAGAATCCTGAAGCTGAAGAACAATCATGAACCGGAGCTGAAGCCGCTGGCAGAGAGCCATGCCACCAAGCATAAAATCCCTGTCAAGTACTTGGAGGTATGGGAGTTGGAGCGGGTTCCTTGGGTGAGAGGGGGTTCAGTGTGTGTAGAGAATATGGGCTTGAGTGGGAGGGTGGGTTGCACCTCTGTTCACTGATGTCTAGTTGGACTTGTATGAGCTCTGTGTGATGTAGGAGACCACTGTAATATTGGGAGGCTCAGCTCCTGGTATGTGAGTCCCCGTGTTTACATTGCTCACATGCAACCCTTAACAATAACAAACCAGTGGGTGCAGCACCAGCACCCGTGGGAAACCAGATCATATTAGAATCTAGTGAGTGACAGCACCCAAGGGACTTCTTTGTATTACAGCAGCACCTGGAGGCCCCAGTGAAGATCGGGGATCTATTGCGCTAGGCACTATACAAACGCAGAGGGAGAGTTTACAGTGTAAATGGACAAGGCAGACAAAGGATGGGAGGGGAAGTGACTTTCCTAGGATCACGACAGGTCCAGGACTAGAACCAGGTGTCTCCCAAGTCCCAGCCTAGTGCTCTATAGGCCACAATGCCTCTTGAATGGCTGAGGGAAGAACTACTGAATTCAGTCCTAGGACTTGTCTATGCAAACACTTAATTTGTGGCCAGCTGGAGCGTAAATCTATCTTGCCGTAGCTTGCCACGCACTAAGTGCCTGTAGGCACCCTGCTGCCATGCACCAAAAGCTCCCTAGTGCACTTTGATCTACTCCCATTTCAAAGCGGGGTAGATCAAAGCACACTAAGGAACACTTAGTGCGCAGCAGCTGGGCCCACATGGACACTCAGTACACAGCAGGATAGTGTGGGGTAGATTTACACCCCCGCTTGCTGCGAGCTAAGTGTTTGTGTAGACAACCCCTAAGATGTCATTTCCACTATCTGCAAACAATTTTTTACTTTGCATTTACTGAAAGGTCCCTACTGTGAGTGACGCTTACTTGTCCCTTTTTTTCCCCCTCCCCCCAACCTCTCCTTCTTGACAGTTCATTTGTGAAATCATTGTCAAGGTCATTGCTGAGAAACATCCCTCGGACTTTGGGGCCGATTCCCAGGCTGCGATGAGGAAGGCCCTGGAGCTGTTCCGAAATGACATGGCCAGCAAGTACAAGGAGTTCGGTTTCCAGGGCTAGCGTGCACCTGAGGCGACACCTCCATGGAGGCCCAGCAGTGCGTCTTAGAATAGCTTCCTAAGCCCCGGTTTGGGTGCCTCTTAAGTGACATCCAAAAAGCGAGGGGGCGCTTTTGATAGAGCAGCGTTCAATCTCTCACCAAAGAGAGGCGCTCACAGTGATATCTGGCTTCACCTAGAGGAGAAATAATCTGTTTTCTTAGCAAAATAATGTATTTGTTCATTAAGGAATGACCTGAGACCTTCTCCCCTGAGCTCGGCCCCAAAGACCCTATCTCATAGCAGAGCCAGCGAGTAGGAGAATGTTTAGGAATAGATGCCTGAGAATGTGTGTGGGAGAGAGAAACTGGGCTTAAACTGAGAACTCTCCTGCCCGCTGCTAGAATTGACACCACAGCTGGACCCCGATGGACAGACTTGGCCAAGGTCTCCAAAAGGAACTCGGGGGTTTTAGGTGTCCCACCGGAGATGCCATAAAGTGGCCTGATTGTCAGGAAGTGCTGAGCTCCTGCCCTCTGAAAATCAGGTCTCCGTAAGGTGTCAAAATCACTAGTTTGGAAGAACTTAGCAGCCTCACATGAGCCACCAAAGGAGTGAATGAGCTGTGAGGAGCGTCCCACTTCCCCCTAAGGGGGGGGGGGTGACCGTCTCTTAAGATCAGGGATGAGACATGTTAGCAGGTTGCAGTGGGGAGCTTGCAATGGTATTATGCCAATTCTGGGGATGAGCACAGCCCTTCAGCCTCTGGGGACTGGCAAGTGTGTCGCTAGTTGGTAAACTCTCATTAGCCAAAACTCTCAAGAGAAAGTGTAGGACTCCCTTGATCCCCAGCAGGTGCTGCTACGCATTTGAATTTCCATCGCACTGGGTGGTGAATAGTGTGTTTCACAGTAAATAAATATGCTTGTTGTACCGGAGTCTGTGTCTGCTTCTTACTTTTGAGAAGTGCCTAGGTGAGAAGCATGGGAGGTGGAAAAAGGAGAGTGTAGCAAACATCCTTCATTTCCTCTCTGTGACCATCACAGGACACTGCCCCTGTGGTACCACTCAACGTCTTGAGATGCACTTGGAGTCTGTATGGTATAGCGGAAATCAAGCTGCCCTATGGAGGAATAAAAGGCCCTTATATCTGTGTATGGGGGAAGACATCCTCAACTACATCATTGCTCAAAAACCAGCACAGATTCACAGGCTCATCAGCCTTTAAAACTCCACTTCAGCTGAATTCTGGGTCCCTGACTACGCTGTGTGGTTTCCTTGATCAAACTCTGTGGCCCCTGCTGGGCTGGGGATTCTCCTTGGCCCAGCATGGTTTCTTCCTTTCACAGATGCTTGGTTGGTGCTGCTTCTGCAGGGAACTGAGGGTGACACTGTACTCTATTTTCTAACGGCAGCACGTTTCTTGTGTAAACTGAAACATGGCAACAAAAGAAATGCAACTCCTAGTTCAAGAGGGCGATAGAGAGATGTAGCTGGCAGGCAAATGGTTAAAACCTGCAATGGAGGAAGGATAGGCCAGTGGTTAGCCTAAGACTTCGAAGACCCCAGTGCAATTATCTGCCCTGCCACCGACTTCCTGTGTGACCTTGGGCAAGTCACTTAGTTTCGCCATGTCTTGGGATAGTAGTGTTTCCCTACCTCACAGAGCTGTTGTGAGGATAAATACATTGAAGATAGCGAGGGGCTCAGTATGATAGTAATAGGGGCTCTAAATACTTTAGAGCACATTCCCTACTTCAGTGTGAGTGAAATCAGCAGTGACTAAGCTGCCAGTTTCCCTAAAATACAGAAGCCTAGCTGGGGTGGTCCTGCTCCTTTTCCATTCAGCTCAGATGGCCAAAAACCCTCTGCCACTCAGAGCAGAGCAGGGGCGAAGTCCTTGATGGAACAGGGAGTATTTCTTTCTTTGCTCCCTTTATAAATCCCCACCATTCCAGTCCCGGGTCATGAGCAGCATTCCTGTCTGGGAACTCAACCTTGCAGAATCTGGCGTTGTTAACTAGCTGGAAGGGTCACTGAATTCCCTCTTGCCACCTAGATGAGGGTTCAGTCTGCTTGGACCTTGTCTCAGTCAGACCACTAGCAGCTTGCGCATTCTGGCTCGGGGTGCACCAGCCACTGCAGGAAGAGCAGCGTATTAAATACGGGCCTAGGATTGTCAGCTGAACACAATAAGATTCCCTGCCAGCGACAACAGCCGCTGCTTTTGGCTTCAAAGCTAGGCTTGGTGGGGAGCTAAATTCTGCAGCTATGGCAGCTGCTTATGTCAGTCCAAGTGGGCCAGCAGCCATCTATGGCTATGTTCACTTAGGGCAGTGTAATGGAGGAGGGGGGCTTGTTGCTGGCTGTGTTGTGTCTCACTACTTGCTGCATACTCAGCATAAGCTGCAGTTCTATTGGGTGAGGTGAGTCTCTACCCTCCCCAGCCAAGCTAGTAGGGAACAGTGCTAAGCTCACCTCAGTCGTGCCCCATTGGCTTGGCAGAAAGCCCGTCACCCATTTGTCTGTAGTGTGGTAGCATGGTAGCACCCCAGTTGGTGAGCAGGGCTGTGTTGGCCCTGTACACATAGGACAGTCCCAGCCCCACAGTTTCACTAGCTAGGCTTTTGGACAGGCTCAGGCTTTCGCTTTAAAACCTACCCAACATGTTGATCACCTACCACACGGACAGCGAATTGCTTCGTGAATTTCCCCCTCCAGTGACTGGTAGCACTGGCGTGCACGTTAGTGACTAAATGCTGTGGTGTTGATCACAGGGTCAGTGCAGGCGAGGATGGAGATGGTTAGTTATGTTATAGGGTGAGACCAAGAAAATACCTCGTGGGCGTTGTACCCAGCTTTGTCCCACCATGTGCAGCTGATGTGAGGAACATCAGTCATTTCTTCAGCCCAAACACTTGAAATTCTCATCCATTTGAGGATATTTGAACATGCTTTGACTGTTTGAGCCCAGTTTGGGGTCTAGGCAATGTCCCAAGAGCACAGAGTCTGCACCGTGGTTGTTGCTAGACAAAAGGGTGCCGCCCCATTGCCCTGCAACCAGTGCAAAGTGATGTAAAATGCTGCCAGCTCAGCATACTTACAGGTTATGGTCACTTTGATGGACGTGGAGACTCAGGCCAGAGGCAATAGGGGACTGGCAGAGGGGTGCATGTGTCCGTCCTAGAAGTGACAAGAAATGGAAAGAGAAGTCCAGGTCAGACTGGTCTCACAAAGGCTCATAAATGTGTCTAGCCGAGCATGTGTGAGAAAGAGAGAGCCACGCAGGCCTGTTTGTTAGCACATAAATTCACTCCCTGCCTCTGTGACCCTAATCATGGCAGGGTCCATCTCTCAGTCCTGTGACTTGCATATAATCCCTTTGCAAATGTCAGCAAAGGTGACTTTGTGGCTTTTTAAAGAGCTGTTTTATAGACGCTTGGCTGAGTTGCACCAAGGTCCTTCCCCAGCTTGGCTGCCCTCACTCCATAAAGATACAAGCAAAACATGCATCTTCTGCCACCCCAGGAAGCACTGATGCTGCCTTTTATGGTGAACAGTAGCAAACAGAGCCACCTCCCCGGTATGTCATGCAGTCTAGGCTCTTGCATGTGTCCACAGGCATTACGGTGATTTTCCAGCACGATAGCCCTGCATTCGAACTACAATGCGCGTTCAGATCATGGTGATGAGCTATGTCTCTGCTTCATCCCCCTCATCCAATCGATCCTGCCGCCTCAGCTGTTACTGGGGAAAATGGTGATTTAGTAGCACCAAGAGTTGCATTAGTTGGTGATGGATTGTTTCCGAGACTGTTTGTAAGCACAGTAGCGTGACCAGACAGCAAATGTGAAAAATCAGGACAGGGGGTGGGGGGTAATAGGCGCCTATATAAGAAAAAGACCCCAAAATCGGGACTGTCCCTATAAAATCGGGACATCTGGTCACCCTATGCAGTACAAATATAGCATGCAGGGGCCCTGATGTAATATTACAGCTTTGTTATGGCCCGGTCACACACTGAATCAATTGAATAGTTTGGGCTGGAAGACACCTTAGCTTCTAGTTCTGGTGTTAGCTACTGTTTCTCTGTGCCTCCTTGCTTATCTGAACGGCAGCTCTGTGGGTTGACGGTGGTTTTTGTTTGGAACTCCTGGTGCGAGAACGGGAACCTCATTTACTCTATCCCTTTCTCATCTGCTCCCCCCCTTCCAAATTCCACAGTAGATTCTCCCCCAATCCCACCGTAGGGATGGAAAATCACTGGTGTTGACATCATGCTAATGCAGGGGGGGGGCTCTGCCTAGGGCCTACGTGAGAGCAGTCCCGTCCTGCTGGCTCTTTGTGAGCTCTTGGGTTATCGAGAGAGTAGCTGATATGTCAGAGTGGTTCTGTCTCTTCTCACTCATCCCCTCCACTGGATGAACAGATACAGGAATAGTCAAGCCACTCGGAGGAAACCCTTTGAGGGATGCAGGACGTCACGTATTTACTGTGAGCGGGCAGAGGAGGAGGAAAACTAAATGGGACAGAGAGAAAGAGTGAAGGTAAAGCACAGCTGGAAAGAAAAGAAAAGAAAACTGCAGAAATTGCTACCAATGGGCTATCAAGCCAGGTCTCTTCCCTTGGACAATAGCTAATTCTATGAGCTTCAAAAAGTTGCTCATAATTTTTCACTGCTTTACAATGGGCAGGAGGGGAGGAACATGGCCTGATCCCACTGATAATCCATTTATGACCTGTTGCAGGGGGATAGTGAGACTTTTTAGTATGGCTACTCTCACTTCAGCAGCTAGTCGTCTTAGTACCCTTTTAAAAAAAATCTTATATGCTTTTTGTCTCAGTAATATCATGTGTCAGTGAGTTCCACAGGTTAATCATACCACATCAAGTTTAAACTGCTCATCCTCACTTTCATGCTCTTACATAATTCTTCTGTGTCCAACATCTCAGATCTACTCAACTTATTGTAAGCTCTTCTTCCGGCCCTTCTCTGGTCTATCAACAAAGGCAGGCTTAACACCTGCTTAGTCTCCTTCCACTCTTGTCCCCATGACTTTTTCCATGCGCCTTCTGTTACCCGGGGTTCTTTCAACCCAAAGCTCTTGGTAACTTTACTCTGTGTGAGGTGGTGTCAGGAAATAAATCAGGGGAGACACGGCCATCCGACCAATAGATGGCTGGCATGAACAGGACAACATAAGAGTGCTTTCACTTAAAGCTAAACTTTACTAGTCTCAAGCACTTACACACATCCGCAACAGGTTAGTAAAACATCCCCAACCTTTGATAATTACCAAAGCTGAGTGTGGCTCTCGAGTGACACAGCGGCAGGCTTCCGGTGGCCAAATCTTCCATCTGCCGGTGGGGACCGCAAGATGTATCCAGAGGGAGAGTCCAAAAGAGTCCCCAAACGAGTCCAACTATCTCAAGCTTTTTTCCCTTATTTATACATTAGTAATAGAATGACATGTCCCTTAAAGAAACCTTGTTAAGTAAGCAGTTTCAAGCAAGAGGTTCCCTCTGACTATTGATTAACCAGGTGTGGGCTTTCCAGAGTCTGCAGCTCTGAGACCCCAATAAACATTCCTGCTCTTTTTAAAATGGATGTATCAGCAACTTCAACACAATTCTTATCAGGAAGGACGTGGGGTCAAGCTACCCTTTCCGTGGCACCCAAAACCCTCTCCCCTCCTGCCTTGGTCAAGCCGAGATTGCTGAATGATCAATTTACAGCTTCCTGACTAGGTTGCTTTTTAACAATAAGCCATAGTGGTTTTAGGCACTTTACTGGTTTGCCAAAGTCTCCCAGTACACCTCTGTAAATGAAATGACCTCCTAGTCCCAGTTCATGAAGCCACCACACTCTTTTTCTTCATTCAAATCCCTCCTAAAGATTGACTTTTTTGTGATATCTACCAGATGCACATTCATAGCTTTAAAAAATCCTTAACATGGTTCCTCCTGTGGTTTTCCAGCACATTCTTTGTAGGTCTGTTTTAGATTGGAAGCTCTTCAGAGCAGAGACTGTCCATCTGTGTGTCTTGTCTGGGATGGAGCACATTATTAGTGTTTGTTTAATAATAAGGTATTCTGGTTTATTATCTATTTTGAATCCATTGTTTTTTTAAATCGTAATAGCCATCTGTTATTGAAGCAGACCTGCTTAGCCTTCTCCCTGCTATTCATTATATTATTGCTGTCTCAGTTAGACCTAGGATGCTTCACTTCCTGCATAGAACGACTTGGGCAGTAGTCCCATGTGCTCTTAAACAATTCCATCCCTGAGGTGGTCCCCTTTAATTGGTAGATGAGATGATTCCTGTATCCAGCTGTGCAGCTACTCCAGTGATAGCTAACCAGACAGATTACAGATGCTGTCTGTAGGTATGTCTACACTTCAAGTTGTGTAATTTCCAGCTCAAGGAGATAGATTCGTGCTCACTTTGATTGAGCTAGTGCATTCAAAATTAGCGTGAAGGGCTAGAGGCCCCCAAATCTGTTCGCAACACTAGGTATGTACTCAGATGTCTGGCGCTACAGCTACACTATATTTAGTATGTTAGTTCATCAGAGCTAGTGCAGGGATAGCTCC